>NC_053407.1:18472698-19072698 GCF_016859285.1 Xiphias gladius | reverse complement strand
CCTAAGTGTACATGTTGACCACTGACTGCATGTATCCCACAACCATGACGTACGACATGATTTAGGGTCTATATTCAGCGTGTTGTAAATGAGGCAGTTAATTTTCAGTTCTTCATGATTCTTTGCACCTTCCTTTGGCACCTCGCACCCGTGATTTCTTCCTCCACAACACATCACGCTCCACACACTCATCACTACCTCAGTCCTCATTCCCTCCTTCTCTCCTCTTCTCATCTTTCTTTTTGCCCCCTGTCTATAATTGGATTCTATTTTCGGGCGGCTATAAGTGTCTGTGTCTCTTGTGTTTGTGTCTCGCACCCCATTTTCTGTCTCTCCTCCATCGTCACCCTCTGTTCTTATCGTTCCCATCGCTATCCCATTCCTTCTGTCTCTGTGTGAGGCCACTCCTCTTCTACTCCTTTTCTTCTGTTTGGCCCACAAACTGTTTAATTTACAAGAAACCTTACATTACCCTTTTTATCCTTTCATTTTGATAGTTAAATATGATGGATAGCACACTAAAAGCCTTATTCCTAATTATGTTAGGTGAAGTAATGCAAAGCAGAGTAAACTGCACCTAACTAATGCGAATAACTCTCTTATGACCTAATTCTAGTAGTCTGGGTTATACAGCAATCTGAGAGAGAGGAGGATATATTTAGGGAATAGAAAAGACATAAAAAAGATGATACAGGATACTGTAGAACCCACAAAACACAGAAATAATGTATGCATAAGTAAATGAAATAGGCAGTGTCACACACCTTCATACGGCAACATTTTAAAGAGAGGCAATGAGCCAATTAAACAGCATTTATAAAAGGGAGGAGTGGAAAATGAGAGGCTGACAGAGGGAGGGAGTCATACTGTAAGACTTGGTTGGCTGTTGGGATGTCTCTAGAGGTGCAGCATGTATTTAAAAGACGAAAAAGACTTAGAGCGAAATGAGGAGAGGCTATCAGAGATGGAAAAAGTTGACTGACGGATAGAGGAAATGGGGATCTCTCATCAGACCAAAAGACCCTCATCAGGAAGGCCTGGAAGCAGCAAAGCCTCGACCCCCACGCCACGACGCGGTCACGCGGCGCAAAACCGCTCCACGCCCGTTCGGACAGTGCACATCCGACCACTGCCCGCACGAAACCCACCCCCACGCAAACAGCACGCTCAGACCGCGCAGACACACAAGGTGCCTAACCATCTGACGCAGACACACAGGGCAAGCTCGCAGTCTGCACACTGCTGCCCGACGCCGCCCCATGAGCAGTACACAGCACACAGCGATCACTCAGGCTGCACCTTCTACTGCTATTTCTGCTACTGCTGTTACTGCTGCTGCCTCACGTTGCTCTCTTTCTCTCTCCTCCTCCTCCTGTCTCCACTTCCCAACGCTCCTCCCTCTGCTTCCCTCTCCACTTTGTCCTCAAATACCATCCTTCCTCCTTCCCCCTCCCCCCCCTCGCGATCATCAACTTCCTGTTTGGATGAACTTTCCTGTATCTTACCTGACGTCAACCTGACTTCTTCTGCTGTGTCTCCCTGCTGCCCTGTGCCACCTTGTCTCATCTCTAATGATTCTTTCCCTCTCTTCTACATCTCATCTCATGACTTCACTACTTCTGACCAACTCACTTCCTCTTGCCACTGTTCCTCTTCTACATCTTCTTCTTCCTCTTCCGTGACCTCTGACTCCTTCTTCCCTCCTCATCCTCCTGTCCTCTGCCGGCCGTGGCCTTCTTCGCGCTCTCTTTCCTCCCTGCTCCTCTGCCCTCCCAGCTTTGTGGATCCAGTCTTATCCTATGCATCGACTTTGGAGCACATCCCCTCTGGGCCGGCCCGGCCTCGGACGCTGCTACGCCAGCAGAGTCTTCAGCAGCCTCTCATCCACCCATCGGGCCCTGGTCTCGGCCATCCTCCCACCACATCCCAGAGCTTGGGACAGTTACACACTGCACCTGGACAGCCTGGGGGAGGCGGGGGTGCTGGGAGAGGAGAGGGAGGTGGCAGTGGTGGTGAGGGTGGGGGTACAGGTACACGAGGTGGTCCCCGAGTCGCAAGGGGCAGCCCAACAGGAGCAGGTGCCTCTCGCTATAGGGGAGGTGGAGCAGGAGGGCGCTCACGTGCCAATCCTGGCAGCTGGGATTACATGATGGACCAGATCCGGAATCGTGGCCTGGACGTCAAGTCCTTCCTGTGAGTCTCTTCAGCTGTTCCTTCATATCTTTATGGAGTCTTTTTAGTGTCACCAGCTTAGGACTGTGACTCTACCTGTGTTTTACAGCATATGCTATGCTATAAATTATTAAATTATTCAATGTATTTGTTTAAGGTGTCTCTTTGCTTTAATCTGTATGCCTTTACAATGTCTTAGAATAAAATAGTTTATCATCTAGCCATGTTTAGGTATTGACTAATCTGCTTTTACCTCTGCCTTTTTGAAATACTCTCCTGTGCCTCTTCTTTCGGGTGTTTTCTTTCAGTTTTATTCTGATATCCAGGGAAGGATATTACTTCTGTCTGTCAAAATATGTACTGTGTGCCTGTGTATACACGTATAAATGTGTAATATGTAGGTGTGTGTTTTTGTGGTTCACAGTTGTATGAGACTGTGTGTTTGGAGCATGTGCAGGACTACTTTGCACAAAATGTAGTAATTGCTTTCACCGTAACTTCTATTAAATCCTGCTGTTGTTAAGGGGATCTTCTATACACAGTTACAAAGGCACTTCAGTCCATCTTATAGCTTATCATGCTAATTCAGGATGGTGGGGTTGAACACAGAAGAGGAGGCCGGAGGCTTATTTGATAAATCCATTATAAACTTTAATAAGGGTAGAGTTATATAGTAAATGAGCTGTTGTCTTTTAGCTCTAAGCCCTGTTGTTGTGTAGGAGATGGATCAACATCTCATTTTATGAAGATGTCATAGATCACACGCTATTATTAACCATTACGCGTTATGTTTATTGGGGGGGGGGTACATATGGATACTTGATATGTTTTATGATCCTTTCAACTCTCAACTGAAACAGAGTGTTTAATGAATTGATAAATCGTGAGCAATAATGGGTTTCAACATTTGTTCATATGAATGCACAGTGCTGTAACAGTAACGAGTTAAAATGAACTGCAAAGCTTCTCGAGCAATCTTCTTATTCTTATTGACAAATCTGTCTCAAAATGCATTTTTCCTAATTTTAGAATGAATGACATCGGGTGCATGAAAGGAAGAAAGTTGCGACATATTGTGGGCTATTTCTATCCTACTCTGTGATAAATTGTTCAATGTTTACGCTGTATGCTCTGCTAAACAGTAACATCTGTTTGGATGACATTCAACCTGTCTGCTGCAATTGTCTTTACAGGACAGAGCCAGTGGTGCTAGTTCATAGTATTCATGAGCCTTTGTCATGAAAAGTCACAATATATTTCATATTCACACCGTCACACTCAATCAGATGATGTTATCTCTGAAAAATCCTTTGTAATTTTGAATGTCAAATATCCTGCTTAGTAGAGACACCAGCAGGCCTAATCCATATTTCATGAGTGTTTGCAAGTAAAATGGCACCTCTTTTTTTGCTATTACTTTAACTTTCATGCTAATAGTAAATCTGACAACATGTGTGTCGGCATGTGTACATCACAAAGGCCACGTGTCACTGTGCATCAGTATAAAAACAAGGGTTAAGCAGCTGTGTGTAGATTTGTGTTAACCCTGAAGCATTGATCTTATGTCACCAGCACCATTACTTCTACAACATATTGTTGCTGCAGGCCAGAAGAGGAGGGAGGGATGATGAGGGAGAGAGGGGCGTGGTGAAGGGATGAGGAAGGACACTGCCAAGGTACAACATGTGTTTAATGTCCCTTTGCAATGAATCCATTTTACAGTAGTTCTTCACCATTCGCTTTTCTTTTTTATGTGCATTAAAGCTTCTCCGGGCGTTTGAGTACGACACAGCTGAACTAATGCCACCGGCTAAGTGAGCATTAGCAATCTAGCACATGCAAGCACCAAGGTCATAGCCAACTATAGCACCTATCACTGTAAATGTGAGATTGAGGTCATTGTTGTTGTATTTCCTTCTCTGCAACAGTAACACCTCATGTGATTGATGACAGAGTGTTCCAGTAATAGACATGACCCATTGTTCAAGCCAGTTAATTTCAATCTTGGCCAGATTCCCTATCAGGGTGAATCATTGCTCAATAAATGTGTTGATGTCATTGACACAGATATCTACCCATTGGAGCCGTTTGACCAAATGGATCTCTTGGGAGATTGGTCTTCATGCTTTTTGGCTTAAAATCAATAATTTATCTTTTGCATTAATGTCTGTTCCCTCTCTCGCTTGTGCTTCCTTAATGTTTGGCATATTGATTGAAGTGTTTTACCAATATTCTTGAGTGCAAATGCCAATTCTTAACAGGTGATGGGCGAAGAGGGGTCCAATAACCCATATAACATCAGTACAAGCACCATACCATTATGTTGAATAGAACAACGATTCCCAACCGTGGGAATGTGTACTCCAGGGGGTATCTCTGCAGTTACTAGGGGTGATGTGAAAAGACTGTGGAGTAGCTCAAATAATATGAAAAAAAAAAAAAAAATACAAGTTTGAAGATGAATAAACAATAAAATTTGAAATGATAAGCTGTAGGTAATAGATAAAGGTTGAAATTGTTAGCTGGAAAATAAAGTATAAATGGTAAAAATAGAAACTTTAAATAAAATCACTTCAAATGAACAAATTTATTTATGGTTTGTGTCAGTGAACTTGACTTTATCTGAAAGAGGTTGTTAGCGTAGCAGACATTAAAGGTTGGGAACCACTGGCATAGAAGGGATATTATTAATCAGGGCTTTACAGTGCTGCAAGAAAAGGTTTTGACGGTGTGTAAGAAAGATGCAATTGAGCAGTTTAGGGTTATATCTTTCCACAGTCCGGCAGCACCATATTTTCTTAGCGGAGATATTGTAATGCAGTCAGAGGCTTAAGCTATAGACCTGTGGGTGTGGTTGACAGGAAGGAGGGAAGAAGACAGTGGTGAGGAGGCAGAGAATTAAGAGAAGGGGATAGGGACAAGGGAGAAAGGGGGATTTGGAAAGTAACTGTAGCAGAATAGAGAAGATGAAATGAGAAGAGTGCAACATGGAGACTGAGAGAGCAGTGACCCAGAAAACAGTGACATAAACCGAGCACCTCAAGATACTGTGTCACTCAAATAGAAACAATTAGTCCAGATCTTCTTAATGAGGCTTAATTAAATCTTAACTCTGGAGAAGGACGACACGCGTGTTCGATGGGAAAGGTGAGTCTGGAGGGAAAGCAGAAGGCAGGTTAAATAAGTAGATAAATTACTGTGTGTGTGCGTGGTGTGTTTTTTGAGTGTGTGTGTGTGTGTGTATGTGTGTGTGTGTGTGTGTGTGTGTGTGTGTGTGTGTGTGTGTGTGTGTGTGTGTGTGTGCGTGTGTGTGTGTGTGTGTGTGTGTGTGCGCGCGCATACAGGCTTGTACATACCTTTTACATGTGTGGAAGCTGATGTGCAAGCTGCTGAATATCACATCCATTAACAATCATTAAGTAATCACCAACCGTTCCCTTAATTATTTGTTGTCTGTATGATGTGAGCGCAGCCTGCACCTGTTGTCGGAACCACTTCATTAGAAATCATGACATCATTATTAATTTGGCCATTCAGTTTAAGGTATCTTCTTAATATCCTTCCCTGGACAAAGTGGTTACTGCTTGGGTGTTATGTGGTTTTGCAGATTTTACCTTTATGACCATTTCCTCTGTAACTGCTTTCTCTGTTTACTCTCATACGGTCTCTTACTGTCCCGTCGCCTCTCTGCTTTCTGTCCTCATTTTCACCTGCAATGACCTCTCTTTTCTTCTCTCTCCCTGCACCACACCTTCTTTATGTTCAATTTCCCTATCCTTTGCATCTGTTCTCTTTTCCCGCCTCTTCTCTTTCTGTCTCTGTCTCTATATCTTATTGTATTTTTTTATGGGGAGCCAGTGAAGGGAAGCTGGTGGTCCTGGCTTTGGCCATTGGTGTGGCTGAGCAAGATGACTTTGCCAATATCCCTGACCTGCAAGAAACAGCGCAGGCAGCACCACCAACCAATCAGGAGCCCCCTCCTGAGAAGAGGTACCAGATAACGTATGAGAGTGCTTGTGTGTATGAGAGAGAATGGGGTGCAAATGAAAGGACGTGAAGGATATGATATCGAAGAAAAATTAGATGATTTCAGAATCTAGGTAGAGGAGAGTAGTTTTGTTCTGCAGCGTTTTTGGTGAGTCACCGAAATAGCACCACAGCTCGACACTCTGTTACAGAAATAAAAACGAGAGCTGACTATTAAAACCAAATGGGGAAAAAATGTCTGTAATGCTGGGATGAGTACAGAGATAAAACAAAACATTTGGATGTTAGCTGGAAAACAGTAATGAGCTCATAAATCACAGAAGTGAGATGCTCACTGGCACTCCTGGCGGTCCTTTTTTCTGCTCTTACAGGTAAAAACTCGGCCAGTCAAATGAAACAGTGTTTTTCCCATGCCAGTGGTCTTTTTTTTCCTGACCATGATAATTATCTCCCCATCGCAATGACATTCTCCTCCACCATTTTATTCTCCATTTGTTTGTCTTTTCACTACTGCGTTATAGAGACCTCCCATTGGTAATTGTCGTATTTCCTTTGTATTTCCGTGCTTTTATTATCCCAGTCCTTTCTACTCCTATGTTCTTTTTTCCCCCTCCTGCTCATTAGCTTCCTTCAATCACCCTCTGCTGCTCTGAGACTCTCGTCTCTGTAGCTCCACCGAGGGCCCAGAGAGCCTCCTCATTATTCCACATCATGTTAGTGACTTACATAAACATGCTGCTAAAAATAAACCCTTTCTATGCTCGCCACCTTACACGTTATCTCCCTATCTCCCAAAATAATTGGTTTTGCACTATGCTTAAGAATTGGACCAATTTCTTTGTGGAACAGTTTAAGACTTACAAATGAGTACAGTGGTGTGTCATGTGAGACAAACAGCTCAAATCACACTGTGCTTTTGTTGTTCGTTTTCAGCCATGGATGACGGTTTTGAATATTTGCGCTGGTGTGTAACACCACAGAGCCCGCGTTTGGTCCAGCCCTAGGCAGACGCGACACACTCAATTTCCTCTGTAGTCCAATTAGGCCGTTTTAACCTCACTTTGATTCTGTGACAAATTGGAGACAATTTGGAGATATGTATTATGACACACACCTTAAAACAAAATGGCAGAGGAAGGTGAATGAATTTTGATTTACTCGTCATGCCAATTATTCCTAATTCACAGGTCTTTCATCAATTTGTCACATGATTTAAAACTAGGCCTCTATTATAATACAGGTGGTAACTGTTTTCCTATCTAGAGTGCACAGCTGCAGTATGAAGCTGCACATGTGGGCTGGAGACATTTATAGGGTGTCCTGTATCTTCAGCAAGATAGCAATCGTCGTCCCTGAACTAGTTAGCACCCTTATCATAAAAAGTTTAGCCTTTAGAGCTATGCTATGTCAACAACTGGTGAGAGATATTTGTCTCTTAGCTCGTCTGCTTCATGTTAGTCCATTGCCCCCAAGCGTCCTGTGGCCTTTTCCTAGAGTCAACGTAGCACTGCATGGAGTAACAAACAAGCATTAAAGTTCTTTGAGTAAGAATGTCACATTTGGGAACATCAGAACTATCTCAAGTGTTCAGGATTTGTGTGAAACCTGTAGAGCCACAGGAGTACAATTTTCTGTGTAATTAGCTGTGCACATTACATCTGGCTTTCCCAGCATTTGTGTTCGGCTTGAAACCTCCTTAAATGGGTTGTGAAATGCACAAATAGACTAAACAGCAAGAAGGAACCACACGCTGCTCGGTCCAGCACTTGGCCAGCAGGACTCACCTCGATTAATGGTGATTTGGTATTTGAGTGCATTGTGGTATTTTTTAGATTAACCTGAGGTTCATTTAATTTCTTTCAGTCAAAACAGAATAACTGGCATCTTAAAGTCTGTGAACAATAGAGAAGTAGGGAGTAAAAAAATGATGATTTGAATCTAATGAAAGCTTTGAATGTTTCGGCCCTCTCGTGGGCTCCTGTCTATTCCTCTCCTGAGCTGTAGACTAATTCCATTTGAGCCACGTATTGTTTTGTTTGTTTTCGTGATAAATTACAAATTCAAATCTAAAATGAATGATTTAGTCACACTTTAATTGGATGCTAAATTTAGAGGCTCAAGTAAACATTATAAGTCCACAGTGTATTAGAAATGCAAGGTGTAAGCTTGCTGGGAGTATATCATTCCCAGTGGTGTTAGTGCTGACTTCACAGATGTCTGACCATGATTTAATCAATCACGCTCTTGGCATATTGCTCATTCTAAACGGGGCTCTCGAGCCTGCTTCGAGCTGGAGACAAAGCCATTCTTTCATTCGCCTCTCGCTCTCCACACCCCTGTGTGTAGCCATATCATCGCAGTCTGTGCATTTACATCAAACATATCCTTCATGTGCCCACCACTCATCTGCATACCTGCATCCCTCACGTTACACCCCTTGAATTTATTAAACGAAACTGATCTGTCTGAGCGAAACGTCACTGGCAAATTATTATGGCCAAACATAAAGCCTCGGAAGCTAATATGAAAAGTTCATGTGGCTCTCAAAAGTTAACATCAAAGCGAAATCTCTCCACTCGGGATGAAAAGCACAGAGCTGCTGGTATAAGGTGCCCTACATTAGTGAAACAGCCAGTGGTGGAAAGAAACTAAGTACATTTACTCAGTTCCGTTACTCCACTATATTTATTTGACAGCTGTAGTTATAGTTACTGTACAGATACAGATTTTACATTATAAAATGTAGATTGATGAAATATACTTACTTAACTTTTACTTATGTATATATACATATATACTTATACTTAAATATACTTTAAGTATGGTTTACAGTGGTTTACAGCCGTTTTAGCTTATGACCCCTTACAAAAAAACAGTGTCTAGTTGGGGCCCGAAAGAGACATTTCCCCCCTAAACTTCACAGATGGTTTCATTCCAATAACTGTTCTAGACCCAAAGGGGGGAAATTATCCAATATTACACACAAAAAAAGCAAAGATTAGAGCAACATCCACAATATGAATACAATTTGTGTCACAGAAGTTTGTTTTTTCCTCTGTTCTACTCCAATAATTATCTCACAACCCCTCAGATTTATCTTGTGACTAGGCTAAACTACCTCACAGTGTAAAAATAGTTAGTAATCGCTCCACCTGGACCAGATACAACATTAAAATACTAAGATAAATAATCACTAACAGGAGACATTTTACCGCAGAATGAGTACTTCTAATTTAAGACTACTTAGTCCATTTTGCTGATAATACTTCTGCACTTTAACTAAAGTAGGATTTTGAATGCAGGACTTTTACTTGTAAAGTACATTGTTGTGTCGGTAGTTTTACTTAGGTAAAAGATCAGAGCGCTTCTTCCACCTCTGGAAACGGCAATACATGATGATATTCGTCACGCTCCTTCCGTAACCGTTTGTGCGCGATCGCTGTATTAAAGCGCTCCGCATGACCATTTGTTTGTGAAGTGACGCAGGATCTGACTGACAGTTAGAACTGCGCCAGAGTTGGTGGTAGTGATTAAACCAAGGTTACGCACTTGCAGGGGGGAGAGAGGGAGGGAAGGTTGTGCAGTAAAATGGCTCAACTTGATTAAAAAATTGTGTGTTGCTTTGACGCTGGGGCCAAACATGCTGAGATGTTTACATCCCAGGCATCCATAGGTTCTGGATCTTAGAAAGCTTAATTGGGATGTTAGAGTGGCTCGTTAATGCCCCATTGGTCTTCATTCGTACAATTCTGTTGCGATTCAGTGAACCTATACTGTAGGTTCTCCTCCAGTGTTGCTATAAAGAGAAGCCACAATCCCCGAGAGCTGTGAATCTAGATCTCTGTCTGAGCAGCAAGCCAGCAGTCCAATGCGGATGGAGATTCAGGACAGAGGAGGCGGGATATGTCCTTGTGCCACATTAACACATTGGTCTCTCAATTATTCATCCATACATGTTACATCATTTTGTGAAAGCCCGTGGAGTCGTTTCTAGTTTCAGAAATACATCTTGCAGATATTAATAGATATAGATGCTTATTTCTCTGCCTCAAAGACGTGATGCATTCTGAGTTTCTCCGAGGGTCTGTTAATTGCCAAGTGCTCTTTATAATATTGCTTCACAGTGTATGAGCTTATTACATTGCTTAAGTAAACGTGAAAGGCTAAGACAAACACAGCGATGGCGGTTGTGACCTTTTACCTAAATCAATATGAATGTGTATTTATTTAACGTCATGACTGTGTGTTTGTGCTCTAACTGCATTAGTCTGAGTAGGAGGAGTTTAATCTTTATGTGGTGGAGGATGGTGTGTTTACGCTAATGCAATGTGAGGTCATTCTGAGGTTATATGCATCTATAGAGTAAGGTTTAAGAATTTAAAGTGGGACCCTTGTTTTCTTATATAATAGGAAAAAAACTGCTATTTAAAATGCTTCCAGATGATATAACCTGTGCGTGTGGTTAGACATAAACACGTACTGTAAACAGATTATGCTAAATTGAGCTAGTTTGACTGACTGCAGTGCTCCTCCTGTGACAGGGGGCTTTGCAGGCCCGACTAATCAGCAGAGTCTTCAGGGGCACAGGTTAAGACTGCCCCTGAGGCTTTGGCTCCCTGTGGCCACAATGCTCATCTTGACATCACAGGGGGGAATGTTGCGATGCATTCAGCTGTATGCTAAGAGATGGGGAAAGTAGGTAACGCTAAGGCGGGAAAAAAAAGGAGCCACAAAGCGAGGAGGAGGAGCTGAGTGCCTTCATACATCCATCCATCCATATGTCAGGGGAGGATGAGAGGAAATTCAGAGTGCAAATCCATCTTCCTTCCATGAGAGTAGTGGGGGGGAGTACTTATTGTACTCGGCACATCCATGCGTTATGCGGGGTTGAAGGCAGCACTCTAGCCAGCAGGTACATGCTGCTACACATGATCATCTTATACACCCGGATAGATTGATGGCAGGTGGGGAGACGAGCTATTAGGAGCATTAACCTGGGACTCCTCTGTCCTACCTCAGAACAGGTGGCACATCTGCATCAGCCTCCACCTCAGAGGCACTCTTTGAATTTAATCGGGATTCAAAACATTTCCTGTTTGGAGTTTTAATGGACTTTTAAATGTTTTGATGATTTCATGTTACTGAATTCCCTGGAATGTTAGGTTAGTTGTTTTAGTGGAGCTCAGAGGCATCAATGCTAAATTGCAGAGAGTATTGGGAGGCCATAAAGGGAGGTGTGGCTCTGAACTGCTACAGTTAGGGTAGACATTAAGCTCCTCTTTGGACTCGAAAGAAATCATGTTAAGCATATACAGTATCTTTTAGTATTTTATTGGACATAGTTAACAGGGCAATTGCTAACCACCCAAGTTAAAAGAAGTAGTACCTTAAAAGATATCTAAAATACGGCGTCTAATAAAAATAGACACAATAGAAATAAAATAGTGCTTATAAAGATCAGCATTTGGCACTGACTGAATTGTGTTGTGGTTATCTATTTCCATTTGCAGTTCAGTCAAAGAAGCAGGTACACGGAAGGCAGTATTTAGCAGCCCCCTTGTCGCTCCTTCCTGAAATGGTATTTCAGTAAACAATGCTATTTTAGACTCATTTCCAGCTCCAGAATGCAGGAAGTAATTAGTTAACAGCAAAAGCATCCATATTTATATGCCGCAGCCGAGTCTTTGGTTGAAGCCTGAGAAGTGAAGCAGCAGGGATGACTGGCTGACTCTAGTGTGAACGTACATGTGTTTCATGTGGATGATGAAGTTATGTAAGCAGCACCATGCTTCACTGCTGTGGTTTTGAGTGTGTATGATCCTGGGAAGTATGCTGTGGCCCCTGACGAATGATAGATCTAGTGGGTGACTATGAAATTGAGCATAGACATTGAAATACATCACTTCATGGTCTCAGGCGTGCGTGCTTGTTTGAGTGTGACATGTTTGCAGTAGGGTGGGGAGTCTGAGTGTCTGGAAAAAAAAAAAAAAAGCTGGGGCTGGGTTGGGCTTTCTTTCTCGCGTCTCTCTCCAGCCTAGAAGTGGAGTGTCTTTCCCCCCCCTCCCCCGCTCTTCGAGCTGCTGGCCCTCGGTCAGGTAACAAAAAAGGATAGTATCACAGGACGGTGAAACCCAAAGTGGCCCCGCCTGCCTCCATATGTCTGTTCACGTGAATGTGTGTGTTTGCGAGGCTCTCACCTGTACCTGTCATATATCCTACACCTTATCTTCTTTGTTCTCAGTGTGTTTGCCTGTTTGCTGCACCCCTCTAAACACACCCTTCCCCTGCGCCCACTCCCCAACAGCCTCTTGTCACAACACCCCAAACCCACATATGTATGGTCTGTGTTTCTAGAGCCGTTGCTATGCCAACAGCCCACTTTCTGTGCCTTGGCTGTGGGAGAATCTGATCTGAACTTGAGTCCACTCTGCCTCCCACTGGATACTGTAGACAACTGCAGGCTCTAAAGCATACATTTCCATATCAACCCCCAAGGGGTCAGACCGAAAAAGAACTGGCACCAAAATGTAGCAGTTGTAGTATTACCATCTGCCACAATTAGTATTGCTTTTTTAGAAGTTAAATAAATTGATACCAATTTTAATTTTCAATGTAATACTGTATGATCTGGAGGAAGTACCTTATTATCTACAAGAGATCTGCAGCCCCAGCCGCTTTGTTTAAACAGCCTGGAGGCAGTGCTGGAGCAGAGGACCTCCTCAGGTGCTGTAGAGCAGGGCTGGTAGAAAGGCCATTCCCCTGGCTGCACTAGCTCTTACCTGAGAATGCACTAAACCTCTGAATGAAGCATGAAGGAGAATGAATAATTGAAGACGTTCACTCCCCCATCGATAGTTGGGAGGTGGAGGAGGAGGGAGGTGCCTTGTTTTACTTCAAACCTTCAAAGTCTCTCTCGTAGCTTTAGAGCTCTTTTAGCTCATCCTCAGATCTTGGTTTAGGGTTTTTACCCATCCTTTTCCTCTCCTCTCAAACTCGTTGCCTGCAGTTAAGAGTCTGTGCAAAAACTCTGGGGCCCCTAAAAATTGCATTTACCTCCCTTGGCAACTAATACAACTAACACCAATTGATGAATATTCCCTTCCCTCCTCGAAATGGTTAACATCCCTCCTTCCCCCCCGTCTCGCTGTGGTTTCTTTGCTGGTTGAAGTGATTGTCTGTTTGCTTGTCTTGTTTGCTTGCTTTTCTTTCTGTCTGTCTATTTGTCAGTATATTTTCCCCTGGTTCTGTCCTTGTCGTTCGCAAAAATGTACACATTATTGCATTCAACATCAATTCTCATCCAAATTTGCAGTGTAGCGCACCCAACAAAAAAGTACGACACTTGAAGCATAGATTCTCTCAGTGAAAAGCTCAACAGAGAATGCTGGCCAGACAGACAGACTTTCTATGGGCTCCTTGTTTCCTGCCTGTCCAAGGCATTGCCTTCACTCTCTGAGTGACAACTACTTGCATATATTATATATGCACACGTAGCCAATGCCCGTTTGTGCTTTGGCCCCTGTGTCCCCAGTCCACACTTTTAGAGTGTTGCTAAATGGTTGGGAAATCAGGTTAGACTTAAAATTAACTCACATCATTTGTAGTTATTACTTCTATTTAACATTGCCCTCTTTTGTAACACTCTAAATGTGCATTTCCTATGTTCTTACTATTTGTCCCTTTTTGTGTTTTCAGTGATGTTATATTTTTGTATGGTATATCTACACCTTATTTCTCTTTCATTCTATATCTCATGTTGTTTATTTTGAGCTCTCTACTTAAAGAACGATTGTTCTTGCTCTCGTTTTCCTGGTAATCAATTGTATTTACTGTCTTTTTCTTTTCTTCTCTGTGCTCTTTTTCTCCCTTTAGCATGTTCGCCCCTTTGTCTCTTGTTAGAGATATTGTGTGTGCATAGCTCTTTATTTTTGTCTCTTATTCTTTGATACTTATCAGATTGACCAAACTAAGCCTCTCTTGTGTTTCCAGGCTTTCCTTCCTTCATTCCCTATCTTTTCTTGCAGCTCTGTTTTTCTCTCTAATGTGCTGGTGTTTGTAACAATCTCACTCTGTTTTGGTTTTGGTTTTTGTAACCTCACTGTTCATGCTATTAATACTTGCTATCTCTTCTGATACAGATAAATAATTTTCAGCTTGCTTTTCTATTTCTTACATTCCTTGTTGAACCTTCTATTTTATCTACAGTCGTTATGATTTCTGTCCAGTTTGTGTGTCTGCAACTTCAGCATCCTCTCTGCGTCTGCTCATTTCTTTTCTCTTTCTCTTTCTCTGTTTCTGTTCTTGTTTTTCTTCTCTATTTACCGTTTGTTTATTACCTAACGTTATTTCAGTGTTCAGCCTCTCCATGTGCCTTGACCAGTCATCTATGGAGTGCTGTGTGTCCAATGTGTCACATTACATTTGCCAGGACTTTTGCATTTGGCTCTTTCTTGTTCTATCTTTTCTCATGACTTCCTTGATCTCATAATATTTATTCTCTTTTAATTTTTTGTCTTCTTTTGATGACTTTTCTTTTTCTTTACACTTTGTGATTCTTCTTGTTTTCATGATGTATGAACATAGAGGTTTTTCTCCCAGAATGTTTTTCCCACTTTGACGTTATGTTTTCAACATTCCTCCTGTGAAGGAACTAAACTTAACATCTATTAACATTTGTGTATAAGTACCAGCTGCGCCATGGGAGATCTCTGCTCTCTACTTTATCTTTTTATTAATATTTTGTGTTGTAGGTGCAAAGATTAATAATTGAGGGATTTAAACACACAAACACTTTATGAAACTGTTCAGCATCTGTCCTGTTAAACGTCTGGTCCTCTACATGTTGCTATACATGTCTGTCTACTGTATATACAGTAACGTCATGTTGCTATACATGTCATTATACATGTGTGTCTCGTTAATTACGCTAGAGGGACTAAGGGTTGATCATGAACTCTATGGGGATTGGAGATAATTAATTGGTTTCTATCAGTTTTAAATTTAGTGGTTCTGTTTTGTGTTCTGTCTGAAAATGTGTTTGTTTGGTTGAGGTAACTTTCCTGTTAGAGATATGGATGTTTGCCACACTGGACATATGTGTAGTCCTCTCAGATTCCAATTTTCATCCAACACAACTCACCGCATCAAATGTCGTCAGTTCTAACGCCCGCCGTTGATCTGTGGAATATTTGGCAGATTTTATTTGGCTTCGCTCATGATAGCTCAAGAAAGCACAATCCACTTTAAAGTGACATCTATCCAAAGCAAACTTGGACTCAATTGGTCATTTCAGATAGGCAGTTTTCAAGCGCCAAACAGGTGGAGGTTGGACTCCCTGTGTGCTCAGACATTCTCTCTTTCTGGACATGAGTTGGCTTCTCAGCACATGTCCTCGCTGTTTTCCCTCCGGGTGAAACTGTTTTTGCTTACAGGGGCAACAAGCCAGCTAACAGCCCCAAGGGCCAACCCCCTGATGCTGATGGTCACTCCTCCGTAACTGACCTGGCCAACTCTCTCACCGGAGACATGGTGATGGTAAGACCCTCTGTCCCACTAGACATCAATCCGACTGTCTCTTTTGTTGATGAATCTTGAGGGACAATACATGGCTAAAAGTATGCGGACACCCATGTCCTTGTGTGCCGATCTAGGGCTGTTTTTCATTGTTTTGGCCCTATAGTTCCAAGTACAGGATAAGGCAGGCAAATGATGCTGAAACAGGAGTAAATAGAAAATTTGTTTGGGACTGTTTTTGGTTGTGGATGAATTGGTACTAGTTGTTAATTATGGCACCAGTACAATGTTTGTGGGATGGACTCAATCCTTCAGAGGAATGTCCATGTTCATTCTATCAAAGGAAAATATCACTTAGTATAACGATGAAGCTCATTTCTGTGTTTTTTGTCATTTTAGGACAACAGTGAAGCTCTATGACACACAGGAATAATTCATATCAGCCTTTGCCTACACAGACAATATTGCTAGTAGGCTCAATTCAGTGTTAGTTTTTGGCTTGTCATGGGATTAGTCGACAATATGAAAATATTGAATATCGCACTAATTATTCTTGAAGGAAAATCTTAAAAGGACAAGCTCCCGATTCAGTCTGCACTTGCATAAAATTAGGGAACTCTTGGGGAGACAGATTACTAGGTGACTGGTCAAAACTAAAGCAACAGAAGCCAGAGTATTCAGATTTTTAACCCTTAGTGAGTCTCAAGCTCCAAAACCATTAGATCCTACATGCATGGAAAATGCTCATGTCTTTTAAATTCCATGCAACCAGTTTATAAAGAAGGGTTTTCAGTTTTAAAGTTGTAGTCTCAAAGTTCAAGCCTGAAAATATGTTTGTTTACTTGGTGGAGATAAATTTTCCTGTTACAGATATGGATGTTTGCCACAATGGACATATTTATAGTCATCTCAGTTTCCAAGTTCCATTCATATCGATTCCCATGGTTTTGGAATGAAATGTTCAGTGATCGCTTATCTGCGTGATATTCGGGTGTCCACATATTTTTGACTGTGCTACATGAGGTAATTTTTGGTCACCAGGTAGGACTAGTACTGCAGAGTCATCCTCCATGCACAGGTTGATTTACAGCTGCACGTGGCTATAACGGAGCCATAATAGAAAAAGACACACACAGGCAGTTCCTACAGTGGCAGTCAGGCGAGACAAGCCATCCAAGGTGACTCACACTCTTTGATAGATTAGACTTGAAATATTTCACACTTGCTCTGCCTGCCAGAACTAAAACCCATATTGACAAACTCTGAGTGAGTAAGCTATGTCAGGTAATGCTCCCAGAGAGTGTTTGCATGCAAACCACTTCTCAGGCTAGTATTTTTCAAAGTGTCAGCGGGGGCTGTTGCACAAAGTGAGCTCATGAACTGCTGGTTGTCTTATCTCCCTCAACGTCCTCAAATGCGTCACTCCAATATATGCTATTGTTAGAGAGAGAGAGAGAGATAAAAAAAAAAAAGGACGGAGACAGAAGGTGGAACCACAGGGAGAAAAGAAACAACTATAAAAACAGCTGCAAATGCAGAAAGGCAACCTTGAGCTTTGTGCCCCTAGCCGTTCTCTCCATGCCCCTCATGCAATGCACTCTCTCTGTCTCTCCTGCTCTTTCTGATTGCCTCTCACTCTCTCTCCCCTCTCTCTGTCTGCTGCTTTCTATCAGATAGTGGCCTTTTAGTGCACAGCAGTGATAAAGCAGTCAGAGTGGCTGTGAGAGAGAATGGGTGGTCTAAAGCTCCCCTATCTTCAATCTGAGCACCTCCTGCGTCTTAAGAACATTAGTAAGGAAATTAAACTCTCTCAGTCTTCTTAATGTCAGACCAGTCTCTGCCTTTGAGCGGCTGCTGGAATATGCTGTGATTGAAATGCAGCTCGAAAATCTCCTCCCCTCACAACTTCTCTCTGTCACGGTCTGAGTTCATGTGCTTTTGTGACAGGAAGTGTGTGCCCTTGGATTGAAATTTTTGTGTGAGTGGCTGCTGCTGCTGTTGCAGTGAGTGTTTATATTTATGTGATTGCATTTGTGGCCCTGCAGCTGTCTCCAGGTTCGGAGGATGATGATGGTGAAGGGCCTATCAGTGAGAAGCTAGGCCGGATCCAGTTCAGCATAGGTTACAGCTTCCAGAACACGACTCTCACAGTCAAAGTTCTCAGGGGCCAGGACCTCCCGGCCAAGGACTTCTCCGGCACCTCCGACCCCTTCGTCAAGATCTACCTGCTGCCCGACAAGAAGCACAAGCTGGAAACCAAGGTCAAGAGGAAGAACCTCAACCCCCACTGGAACGAAACCTTCCTGTTTGAAGGTCCGTTTTATTTCCATTCAGCTACTTATCAAAGAACTGTTGCAATTATTGTTGTCATCACACATTTTCCATTATATTTTTCATACTACCCAAAAAGAGGGTTTCCATTTTTTTCCCCATCAAAGCCCCTGAAAACTTGGTTTCAAATCCTAAGCATATGTCTGTAACATTAAATATCCATAACTGAATAAGCAACACTGAGCATGTAAGCTAAAACAATAGTTAATATTCAACAGTTTAACACTGAAAAACTCTGATAAGCTACTTAATCTGGACTGTGTGGGTGTTGTTTATCCAGATTCCCACTTCAAACTAGTAAGAATAGTACAAACGAATATAGAAAGTAACCATGACTGCTCACACTTTGGCAGATAATCTTGTGTTCATATGAGACCCCACTGCTCGATGAAGGAAGCTGATTGGGAAAATACGCTCTCAGAGCCTTTAAACATTCTTATAGAAAATGTTCTGAGCCGTGTTGAGAGGGATGACCTCCACAGCTTCAACAGCTTCGCATAGCTGTTTAAAGCAGTAGTTGGACATTTTGGAAAATACGCCTTTTCACTCTCCGGCAAAGACTTCACAACGCAAGAAGCTAGAGCCAGGAGGTGCTTCTTTAGCATAAAGACTGGAAAGGAGTAAACAGCAAGCCTGGCTCAGTCCAAAGGTAACAAAGTCCATCTTCGAGCACCTTTAAAGCTCACTAACACGTTAGGTCTCGTTTGTGCAATCCATATAAACACTGAAGTGTAAAAACGGAGGGCCAGGCTAGGTGTTTCCCCATGCTTACAGTCTTTATGCTAAGCTAAGCTAACCAGCTTCTAGCTGTAGTCTTATATTCAAAAGACAGATATGAGTTGCATCGATCTTCTCATCTAACTCTTCAGCTGAAAGCAAATAAGCTCACTCACAAGCCTAACTTTTTACAGTCCCTTTGAGCATTCATAGCAATGACAAGCATTTTGGGAGTTGTGTGAAAAGTCATAATGAGGTGTGAAATTGGTACAACATTTTTGCATTGATAAAACCTCCAGCTCAATAAACAGTTTTTTGTAAAACGAAACAAAACAAAACAATATTCTTGGTGCTGTAAACTGCAGATGTTTAGTAACAACCACACAGAGAGCAATGAGGTGTCTCACACCTGTATGATCTGAATTTGTTTCATTATGACCATTGTGCTTGGATGACGACAAAGGTAAATGAGCCAAAATAATGTTCAAAAGGCTCAAATCCTTTCCAAAATTAGAACAATACCCAATGCTCTTGAAAAATGAAGGCGATATGTCTTTGTGACAAGATTATAATGATCCCTCTCAGTCATCCAAGGGAGTGTTGGCTGGTCCTGGAGTTTTTGAAATGCACTTTGGCCTTTGCCAAACTCATCCCTGTTTCCATGGTGCAGATTACACTGCCATCTCTGTATTGTCAAGAATATGTTTTTCACTCTCTGTAACTTGTCACATTCCTCAGTATTATCTGTTTCTGTTTGTGTTAGGCTTCCCTTATGAGAAGGTGAGAGAGCGCACTCTTTACCTTCAGGTCTTGGACTACGACCGCTTCAGCAGGAATGACCCCATTGGAGAGGTGTCAATCCCCCTTAACAAGGTGGAACTGGGCCAGATAAAGACCTTCTGGAAGGAGCTCAAGCCCTGCAGTGATGGCAGTGTAAGAGAGGGAGGGACGGTCATCCGGTCGAACGATGACAAATCCAGTTGTTGTGATTACAGTTTTATTAAAACATGTCCAATGCCATTTGTTGACTGCTTTCAGCATGTGAGCTTGATTTACATAATTTTAGGGTGAGCAACGAGCTCAGCTCAGCCAGCCCTGTCACTGGGCCATCTGTGTTTGGCACAAGGGGCTAAAGCACAAAGGGCAGTGATGTAAGATTACACAGTTTGATACTCCCTGATGAAATCTGATATTAGACCGGGTGAATTATACTCCATTGTGTGTGTGTGTGTGTGTGTGTGTGTGTGTGTGTGTGTGTGTGTGTGTGTGTGTGTGTGTGTGTGTGTGTGTGTGTGTGTTCCTCAGGGGAGACGAGGAGACCTGCTGGTTTCACTCTGCTATAATCCCACTGCCAACACCATCACTGTGAACATCATCAAAGCGCGCAATCTCAAAGCCATGGATATCGGGGGCACCTCAGGTAGAGATTCCTTCTCGTTTGTTTAGACTTTCTTTTTGTAATCCTTGTTCACCTGTCTGAAGCCCTTCTTATGACATTGGAAGCTCTGTGGCTTCACACACAGCTCGAGCTCTGTGCTTAAACATTTACTAACCTGTCCGTGCAGACGACAGTTGCCGTCTGGTTCCTAAGCCGGGTCGCACTGCAGATAGCTGCGGCAGCAAGGTGACATTACATCAAGTGTCTCTCCCTTGCCCTCTCTCTATCCTGTTCTGTCTCTTTCTGTATATCTATGGGGATCTTCACCCTCCCCGCCAAATCTGTGTCAGCCCAGTCTGGTGCTAGTTTTTAAAGTATCAGGTCTCACTGTGCTTTTTGTGGCATATTTTTGTACAATTACTGCTTCCTGCCATAGTAGGAGCAGCATCAGTTAGTATTACAGAATATGATAATGCTCCAGAATTGGTAGTACAAATCCCAGTACCTACTTCCATAAATACTTCCTCATTTGTATGTTTCCTATCTCGGGGGATAAGTTGACCTTGAGCTCAAACTAGGTATCTGCTTCCCTACTGCCTCACCTAACTTTAACAATTAAGAGGGTAATTGCAAACCTGACCCTAAAAATCACCTACCATGTGCATCTTCTTCCTCCCTCTCATGTAAATGGCTGCACTCTGCGTCCACCTTGCAGATCCCTATGTGAAGGTGTGGCTAATGCACAAGGACAAGCGTGTAGAGAAGAAGAAAACAGTGGTGATGAAGCGCTGTCTGAACCCCATTTTCAACGAGTCCTTCCCCTTCGACGTGCCCGCCCATGTGCTGAGAGAGACCACCATCATCATCACCGTTATGGACAAAGACAGGCTCAGCCGCAACGACGTTATCGGCAAGGTAACAGTTGACTTTGTCTTGTTGCCCTTGGTTAAAATGTATAAGCCCCTTTGGCTCCTTGTTAAATAAATGTGTCAGCAGTTTAAGATGTTGGTCTCTGTCGGATGGTCAGAACTAGCAACATTTCGGTACCATTTCAAACATGACACAAGTCTGAATTAAATGTTGTGACATTAATTTAAAGGCTGCAACAGCACTGTTAAACGTGGAGAGAGAGAGTAGATACTGGCCTCACAGACCACTGTAACATATATATCACTCAATTATCATATCTTAAACTGTTTAATAAACTATGAAACGCTGTAAATGAGCCAATTTTAGGTTGTTGAGAAGATTCACATCAGCTCAGTCTGCATAAAATGTATCTTTCCTCTGGTGGAGGTGTGGGAAAAACAGGTTTAAATAAAAACCTTGTTTGACCAAAGCTTTATTTTATTTGTTTAATCCACACAATTGGCTAGCAGTTTCCCCCTGTTTCCAGTCTTTATGCTAAGCTAAAATAAGCGGCTTCTGGCTCCTGCTACATATTTATTGGACAAACATGAGAGTGGTATCAGTCTTCTCATCTAACTTGGCTGTCGAACTATTCCTCTAACGTCTTGTCATTCTAAATATGTGCACTTCCTGATTTTATAGAATAAGCAGTAGAATTTGCTGTCTAATAATGTAGATAATTTAACCCTAGAGAAAAGTTGTTGGAGAATTCACTTTGAGAAGGGTGGGAAAGTGTCCTTCACATTCATGATGGTCATTTATTAAGGCTTTTTATGGGAAAATTTCATTTTCGAAATGCAGCGGCGATGCTGTTCTCCAGTGCTGACACTGCTGCCTCGTGTGCACCAGGTGTCAAATGTCGTGCAAAATTTGTCTGTGCACAAAAATGTCGGAGCACATTAACATAACTGACACACTGTCTTTACTTTAACAGATACAGTAGATGAAGCCAGCAATGTTTCCTATTGCATGTCCGAAAGGACTGTGGTCCACATAATCATCCCTTCTCTTCCTCCCCTCTCTCAGATCTACCTGTCGTGGAAGAGTGGACCGGCGGAGGTGAAGCACTGGAAAGACATGCTCGCTCGGCCACGTACTAACGTCGCCCAGTGGCACGCTCTCAAGGCCTGATCGCACCATCCAGCTTCCACCATGGCCTCTTCCCGTCTCCTATTCCCCCTTCCTCCCACTCCTCCTCCCACTCCCGTCCTTATGCACAAGACTGACTTGCTGCCAGGCTGCGAAACACGGGTACAATTAGCCATCTGCTCTCTTAAACCTTTAAACTCTTTTCTTTCAAAATGTCTACTCCTCTCCGACTCTTCTCTCTTCTTCTGTTCCCTCGTCTCATACAGCTGTGTCTTAATTTCTATGTCTCACCACTTTGCCAATGGTTCCCCTGTTTCTGACTGTCTGTATGTCTGTCTGTCCTTATGCACTTTGCCTGTGGAGGTCTGATGTTCAGTTTCTTTGTTGACCCCTTGGTTCTGAACTGCACTGCAGCCCCTGACCATTTAAGGTGCCAGTCCCGTGGGATCACAGAGAATCTTAAGTAATGATCTTATCTCATATAATCCTGTTGTATGACTATTCCAGGTACACGATGCTATACAGTATGTACTGTATGTACATATACATATTAATATATTAGGCGTATAGATTGGCAGAACTCCCCCTATACACATGACTAGTATACAGAATGTTCATTTGTCCCCTCGTGCTTGTCATCTGGCTCAACTGTACTATATCCTCTCCCCCATTTCAGTCCTCCCTCTTTTTACTCAAAAGAGGTTTAATGTTCAGCCTAAGTTGACGAAAGCGATCAATACTCAGTTTGTGATGAAACCAGCTGAACTCAAGAAGGACTTGTTGATACTGCTGTCTCTCTCTCACTCCCTCCTCTTTTTTCTTCTCTATGCTCTTCTTTTTCTCTTTTTTTCCTTCTTGTTCCCTCTTTCTCTTCCTCTGGCACAATATTAGTGAGCCCCTCCTCCCCCCTTTCTTGGACCCCCGTTGTCGTCTGTGTGCTGTGGGTGCTGTGCTGTAGCTCCAACAAAAATAGAGATTAAAAAAATAAATAAATAAACTGAACTTTCCGATGTTGGGAAAGCGGGAAAACAATAAACTTATGAAATGGATCGCTCCTGATTTTTCCAGACAGAAAGCCCTGACATGGAGAGAGAAAAAAGAAGATGAAAAAGGAAAATTCCCCAAGATACGATGATGTCATTTTCACAGCATCACCAACTGAGGAAACCAATTTAAAATCTTCTTCCAATGTTAAGATGAAAACAGGAACAAAAAGCAAAGTTTGTGCCGCTGGTGCACATGCATTCGGTTGTGTGTGTACACTTCTGTCTGTTTATCGATGCTATGAATTCTTTGTGCTGCCCTGTGCTCGTTTTGTGCTGACAGGGGTCGGTCTCCAGCAGTTTTGACTTGTATGCTGTGCTGCGTTACCGTGTGCCCTTTGTGTGTGTTTGTGTGTGTGTGCGTGTGTGCGCGGATGCGTGTGTGTTCACAGGAGCGACACAATTCAGACTCGGCAGAACTCTTCTTTTCTTCTCCTCTTTTCTCTTTCTCATCTTATGCCCTTCTTGCTCTTCTTACTGCCATTGTTTCCCCATCCTCCTTTACTGCCCTGCCTTCTAAACGAGGGCACGGGGAAGTTCTACCTGCACTTTTTGAAAATGTAATAACAATAATAATGATGATGATAGTTTTGATGATGATTATAGTAATGGTGAAAATTAAGGGAGGAGTATCTGAAAGGGTGAGCAGCAGTTGGGGAGAGGCGACGTCTGCTCTGTGATTTCAGGGTTTGGAGATGAAGTGGAGGGCACAGAGGATGGATGTAGGGCTCTCATCCTCCTCTTTTCGTTCCTCTTATTTTCCTCAATTCACCTGTTCACATGTGTGTGTGTGTGTGTGTGTGTGTGTGTGTATGTGTGTGTGTGTGTGTGTGTACTTGTATGTCAGCTACCAGACTCCTGGTGGCACGCTGCTAATGGCTGAAATGTCAGACCATTGATGGAGAGATCAGGCTCGTCCGCTTACATGCAGGACGGCCAACACAACAGTTTTATTACACAATGTGTTGATCAATGGTAGGCATGGTCAGAGTGCTACCCAGGGGTCCATGATGGTGAACAATAGGTGCATATCTGGAAACAGTCGGACAGTGTGTATTTTGTCTTTAAAACGGAGAGAAAAATAAGATAACGAAGCCTTCTCTGAGTTGTTGTTGTTCACAGAAACTATGAGCGACTGTATCACAGACAGTGGGTGTGATATTAGATGATGGTCTGATCTGCCACTGTGAGATACTGTAGAAGCAGATTAGACATTATCTCTTCCCTGAGTGCTTGAGAGCACCACAGAGTGTACTGCCCTGCTTGTCAGGCACTCAGCTCAGCTCTATGTTTCTGTAACGTAAATAAAACGGTCAGAAAGCAGCAACGCGAATACTGTCAGCCATTAAGAGCCGCTCATACAGACGTCTGCTCTTTCTTAGTGTGCTCTCCACCTTAACTGCCTGTCTGTGTTTTTACATTCATAAAGACCTGTGAAGCATAATTTTGGTTATGAATTTTTTTTTTTTTTTACTGCAGTGGTTTTTATTACTAAATGAGGATCCACCTTTCAGACACCTCTCAGTTTAGAGCAAGCAAATAAAATCAGTTGGGTTTTTTTTTTGGTTGAGATATCACTTCCTCTGTTACTGCAGTATTTGTTGTTCCTACTAACTCGTGCCCCATCAAAATCCATGCCTGTCAGTCCTGCAGTGGGTTTAATTTCTCTTATCTAGCAATAATTTGATAGTATCTGGTGTCCTTGTGCTTGTTTTGATGACGATAACCTGATCACCGCGAGACAAATTGAAAGATAGTCTAATTGTAGTCAAATCTGAAGCAGGTTAGTCCTCTATAAGCCGGTCTGGGCAAAACACAGTGTGCTGTGAATGTGTTCTGGGCACTGTGCTTTGCGTTAGCCTCGGTGCTGGCTGCTGTGATGCGCTGATCCAGTCCAGCACCCTTCAGAACAATTGGCCAACCGTGGAACAGGGCCCACTGTTTTGACAGCCACTGCCTGCAGTGTCACAGCACATTACGCTCCCATTAGTTGTTCAGAAAGGAGCAATATCTGCTCCCTTGGACTTGGGGGAGTCACTGTTTGCAGAGTTAATACTCGCTAAGAATAATACAAAACATGGAGCACTTTCATTTGTAACCATGAAGATAGGCGGGGGCGAAGACTCGTCAGTCAAAATTAGGAAAATAATCAGTGAGCCATCGCTGCTGAAGCTGTGAAAACCAAACAGGGTTTGAATGTGCAGGTGTGCAGGTGATGAGTCAACCCAGTACCTCTGCCATTTCCTCTCACCAAGATTACACCTTGCTCAAGGACTGATAAATTGCTATGCCACAGGGGTTTACAATGCTTCATCATCAGTAACTCTGTAAACTGGTGGATATGGCTTTCTTTTTAGTAACATGAGGCACAGTGTGATGCAACTGATCCTTTAAAATTTACAACACTGAGTGCTTTTGAATACAGACTATTTCTTAAATGTAAATCCTAAGCACAATATTTTCTATTTTTAAAAGTTCTTTAAAAGTTCCTTAATAGGACGGTCATCAAGTAATTAGCTCATGACACTTTATTACATCCTTTGGGCAAAGGCAGGAGGTTAATGAGCTAACTGTTACAATGAAAATGTGTTTCTTTGTGTATTTTTTTTAACCTGTTGTTTTGTTGACATTGGCTTTTCTTCCCCATTGTTTGAGGTCCCATAGACCCAAATGCTGTATATGTAATAATAATAGTAATTGCTAAATTAACCTGGCCTTATTAAACCCCAATATGAAGATAAGCGGTAACCCTTCTGTTTGCCCTAAACTGGGCTTTCATAATTGACAAAGGTGACTAAATACAGAACTGACCATAAATCATCGTTTTAAAACAAAACAAGGAAATTTCTAAGCGCTATACGAAGGCAACAGGATTTGCTTCCTGAGGTTCTTGATGACATGAACCTCAAGCAAGACATGACATAAGAAAATATTTAATTTTTTTTAGGTAATGCATAAACAAATAGACAGTGTATTCATTTTGTTTTCCTGAAAGTAATTTACAATCAAAGAAATGCACAAGATGTTGTCCTACATAGTGATGTTACTAATGCGTGGGGAGAGGTCCAACTGCCTATTAGTCTCTGAGAGCCCAAATAGAAGTAATGCTTATAAGCATTTCTCATAAAATTGGAAAAACGTCGTGAGGCGTCAAGCTGATAAAAGAGTGTTAGTATTATGTTAGCAAGTATGTCTTTTGATCTGTTAAAGAGACGCCCAGGCCCCCAAACAGAACATTAGGGTTAAAGGAAGGACTAGGTACTTATGAGCTCTACATATGCAAAGATTAGTTCAGCAGGTATCTAGCATTTATCTTAATTTGTCTACATTAAAACAGACTGCATGAGTAATCATGCTGAATAGACAATAAAGGTACCTATTACCTTTTAAAAATAGCAATAAAAAATACTGCTTATACTTTCATAAGATACAATTTTAAATTCGTACTTTAGGAAACAAAGAGAATCTGAGTGACATATAATTCATCATAGAGTCCAGAAAGTTTCACACTCCATAAAATAATCAGGAGTCCCAAACATTATGTTCTCTCATTGCCAGCAGTCACACAGCAGCACCATTAAAATGGATGGTAAACTCAGAGCCAAACAGTATAAAGGAGAAAGCAATTTCCAAATCCCAGTTTTATTATACTGCCACCTGTCTCACACCTCTAAACTTATTGCGTTTTGTTGGCATCAACACTGTCAGCAATGACCTTCAACAATCCCGAGCTCATGAATACAGCATGGCAGCGTTGCAGATGCTCCCAGTCAAATGCTCCCAGAGTATTTTTCAGACTAGCTCCGCTCAGTGCACTTGCTCTCTTTGTGTTCAGCCTCTGCTCTGTCTTTCATCATTGTTCCGTTCCCTGGCGAAGCCAACTGGTAGGTGCAGGTGTGGATAATTACTGTTTGATTACTAAGGTTTAATTCGAGATCACAGACACAGCCAACACTGCCTATAACTTTGCCACAGGATAAAGGCTCTTAAAAGTGACTTTTTAGTTATGTAAATGAAGATTTTACACAGTTAATTTGATATTTCTCCATTTACTGTTCAGTCTCGAGAGTATCGGAACACTTTCTAATTTCTATTTTCAAGTTTTCTGCCAATTTTTAAACTTTAAATGCCAGTTTGTGTTTTAGCCACATGGCTCTAGGTAAAGCATTGGTGGTCTGTCGGTCGGTCCACCACTTTTGTCCAGACTGAAATATCGACTACTGGATCGACTGCCATGAAATATTGTACAAACTTTCATGGTCCCCAGGGTATGAGGCATATTTAGTTTGGTGACTTTACCTTTAGTGCCAACATGAGGTTGACACTTTTTGTTTTTACTGAAATATCTTAACAGCTTTTGGGATAGATTGTCTTGAAATTTGGTACAGACATTCATTTCCCCCCTTATTGGTACAGAAATTCATTTCCCCCCTTAGGATGAATTATAGTAACTTTGTTGATCCCTTAACCTTTCCTCTAACGCCATCCTCAGGCCAAACGTTTATGACCAAATACCTGTGAATCTAATTACATTCCCGTCAGCCTCAGCTGCATTCGGTGTTTAGAACTAATGAGCAAATGTTAGCATACTAACACATTAAAGTTAGATGACGAATGTGGTAAACGTTCTACGTATGAACATCAATATATTAACATTGTCAGTGTGGGCATGTTAGTATACTGATTTTAGCATTTAGCTCAAAGCACTGTTGTGCCTCAGCAGAGTCTTGCAGAGCTGCTATGGTCGTAGGCCCTTAGTCTTGTTATTAGTCCGTATTGCTGGATATAGTGAAGTATAAGATCCATCTCCTGGATTCCCGTCTTCTCTGAGATGTTTATTCCTGGGTCTGTTCCCCCAAATTCATCACTGTCACTAGTAGCCTTCCTTTCTCTGTTTACTTTCTAAATAACTGAAAGCTTTATTGTCTGAAGGGGTCACACCTATTTGCCAAGGGATTAGCAAGATATTCCTCTGAGCCTGTTGATATTGTTTGTCCTTGTCATACTCTCAGCCCCTTTCTTATTCTTCACCAGTTTTCCTTGATGGATATGGCTTTCTTAAGATGAGCGTCAATTACTCACTCTATTGGAAAGGTGCCTGCTCTGCAGTAGTTTGTGCAATATTAAATTAAGGGTACACTTTGCTTTATGTCTTGTAGAACTTTAGGTGTGTGTTTGGATTAAAATTGGGCCGTACTAATCTCATCCTGGAGGGACTGCAGTTGATGTTTTATTTTGCTGAGTCATATTCTGACGACTGAGGCAGCCCAGAAGTCTTCTGGGTCACCTGTGTCATTTGTCCAGTCAGTCTCTGTGTGAGTCTCGCCCTGGGCAGACAGACCTCACCTCCCCTAACTCACCCTTTCAACTGTTTTAAGCATCTGGTGAAAACCAGTGTGACTTCTCCCAATCAGGGTTCTAGTGAGCATTATTTGAATGGTAATAAAATGAACATGAAAAACAATAAGTAATAATATCTTTTTTCTTTTTGTTCACATTTGACTGTTGGTCAGTGTGTATGTATGTGTGTGCTTGGTGTTCTTGTGTTGGGTTTATTTCTTTACAAAAACGTGATAAGAAAATCTTTCTGTTTTTGAAAATTTTATGTAAATATCGTTGGTGAAAATTAACATTTGTTGTACGCCGAGTTTTCATTTGTCACTTGAAATGATGAAGAAAACAATGATATTCATGAATAACAGTGGTGATGTTGATGATGCTGAAGCTGATTATACCTGCCCTTCTTGAATAAGGGCTTTTGATGTCCGCTGTATTTTTGTTGGAGGTGTTGTGAGGACGGGGCATAGAGAAACAAAGGGAAGGAGTGATACCCAACACATCCCAGGCTCACTGTAGCAACACTGCCATATACCCCCCCCCCCCACACACACACACACACCTCGAGGAAATAGACATTGTAGCCTGTGTTATTTATGCCATAAAACATCTTTGTATTTGTATTCCAAATACAAAGATGTTGTATTTGTATTCCAAATACAAAGACGAGTGCTCCCTGGCTGTGTGAGGGGACTGTTCACCTCCCTGTGGAGTTGCTCTGCCCCGGTCGCTTGGCATCACATCTCACCCTGTCTGCTTATAAGCTTGGGGATTTACTGTAATGCCATTGTGTTAGACAGGATTGGCCCTGTACTGACACTGATGATGCCTTCCTCATTGAATTTGGAGTCATTATTGCTCTGCTGGAGGCCAGACATGGGGATGGGCATGTACGGAGGAAGGAGTGGAATTCGAGGGAAGGGACGTACACCATCCATCTGACCCTTTAAAGACAATTTTGCTCGTGATTCAGAACCCTATTTGGGGTTGGGACTCCCAATTAAGCATAACTGACTGTTTTGAACTTGCCACGTGATAGGTTTGTCTCTTGCTTAGTCAGATATTTGTAAGAACTCTCAAACTCCAGCAAGAAAAACCCAGGATTAGTGCAAAACCCAAACTATAAACCACCATATGGCAGACATAGTGGAAGTAAGGGGTTTTAAACGTCAAAAAAAGCGAGGGAGAATAAGATTGATCCTTCGTGGTATCCAAAATATGCCCTGTACCTTCATATATATATACCGACATATATTCAGCCCCATGCTGCATCCAAAAATTAAAAAAATGCACAGGGTTGCAGTCCAGTTATTTTCACTGCAGGTGTCTGTTTGCCCACTTCCCTATTTTCCATATGCCGTAGCCTTATGTATCTGGCTGGGCCTGTGTACACTGCAGGGATGGAGCTTATCAGTTTTACATTACTTTTAGGACTGTCTGACCGCCACAGACATGATACGGTACAGCAGATACTCCAAGCAGCCATCTGCAGGAAGGACAGTGGCTACAGTCCTGCCTTCATTTGTAATACCATCCTTGAGAGGGAGACTCACGGGGAGTCAGAAAATACACACACACACACACACACAAAAACAATCTGCCGTTCATCGAATCACTGAAAATAAATTCTGACTTGTTCGCTAAATCGAGATCCTTCAGAATATGCGTGTTTTTCTTTCTTCGCTGGTTGTAAATAGACTTTGTGAATCAGTTAGAGCAGCCTCTAACTCCTGCCATAATGTGGACATTTTTGATCAGGTAGGTAACAAGCAATACACTTAAATTACGCCATACTATGAAATATTAATATTGCATACCGTGTCTGATTGTGGCTCCTTTGCATTAAGGGATGTCGAGGGTAACACTCCTGTTTCTTCACCTTCTCTCTCAACTTGCCATGGCCCACCTCTTCAACAAAGAGTGCTCTAACTTAAGACACACAATTGTGATGTGTACAATCTAATTTAATGTATTTATTTATGTATTTTTGCCAACTTTGTATAGTGTACAAATATCTATAAATACATGAAAAATTACAGTACTGTATAGATTTTAGCTGCCTGGTAAGGTTAATAGTATATACTTGGTAGACTAAAAGAAAAAGCGTAGAGCTGTTCAAAAGCCAGTTATTGAGAAAATGCTTTCTGTAAAACCTGGTGCCACTGGCTCTTTTTATATTCTAGGTTTCGTTTCTGGTTTATTTTTTTATTATAGCCAGTGGGATCCAAAGTGTGTGTTGTTCTTTCTTTTTGTCCGTTTCTTTGTTAATCGGTTCGTTTGTTGTTTTTTCTTGACAAGACACAGCGAGGTTCTGGCAGCCAGGAGAGTGCAGTGGAACGCAGACTGGGACCCTGTGAAGTAGTGTGTGTGTGTGTGTGTTAGGTGTCTGTCCGTCCATGGTAGTGCTAGTGCTCTCTGTGCAGTGCCTCCTCCCTCCCTCCTCCCTCTGATGTAGTTTGTCATGTGACGCAGTGTGTGTTAAGGTGCAGGATGACTGTGTTTGCTGAAGCTGGCAGATGTCCCCCCTCTCTCTCTCGCTCTCTCCCTCTCTCTTTCTCTTTGTGTGCCTCCCCATGCACATTCTGCTTCTTCATTACAAAGCTTCATTTTAATCCTGCACCGAGTATAGATTTCCACTTCCTCTGCTTGATTGTTCACTTACTCTCCCATTCTGCTGGTAATGCATACACCTCCAGTCTAATTTCCCAGTAATCCATGCCTCCTCATCTATCTGAAATTCGCTGTCCATTAGCAGCTCTCATCTGTCACCCACCACATTACTGTAGAGCACTTTGTTTTTCTACAGAGCTCTGTGGACCCGAGAATGATTTAGCACAAAAAAAGGAGGGGATCCATGCAACTCATCCTTGGTCATACCGCCATGGTTTTCTTATTTACGGTGTTGTAAATCAGAAAAACCGTCTTCTCTATACAGACTCTGAGGAGAAGGGCAGCTGCTAGCTCAGCACACAGAAACACAAAGCAGCCATATTCAGAAGTCAAGCACAGACCTGTGACTCAAATCTACGTTGTGGGGGCTTCACTGCCGCCCTGTTTGTAGCAAGAGCAAGAGAATAGCCTTAAAGATTGGACCAACTACACAAAAAAGTAGTGGGATATGTGCATTTGTAGTGGACTATTATTACCTTCCCTTTCCCACACCAGATTTATTACTCAGTATTCCGATGTGTTGCTTGGTTGCTCTGTACATATCTGTGTAGTACTTCTGTTGATGTCCCTGTAGTAGGATAGTAACGGGTTCTTACTGGGCGGCCTCCGCAGACGTCCTCTTCCTCTTCCTCTGCCTTGTCTCATATCCTCAAAAACTTCAAACATTCCATCTGAATCTCAAGTGATCAACATTTTAAAGATGATTAGGCTTCACGCTGGCTGGGGTAAAACAGCAGAAGGACTGAACCACAGACATTTCCACTGGAGCCATGATAATAACCAAGACGTCTTGTCTGTGCTTACGTCCCTCTGAGAACCGCAAACCCCGCAACTGACAGTACATTCAGCTTACAGACCCTCAAACGGGCCCCTATGCTCCTCCAGACCCGCCTTCACGCTGACTACACCTCGCTCTGAAAAGGTCACTGGGTCACCGACTGGTTTGAGGAGCCACTGACCTTCAAGGGGGGAGAGAAGGGTGAGGTAGGTGAGGAGGTGGGAGAGCCCTGGGAGGCGGCAGAGAGGCGTGTCCCTGTGGGTCACATCCTGGGTCAGGAGGGAAGGGAGTAAGGGCGTCTCAAGGTCAAACCCAGTAGCACTTGGGTTTTGCGTTCCATGTTTTTTTGGCCTCTCCTGTTTTTTGGCCGAGCGGACTGTGATCTTACCGGTTGATTTATTCGTTTTCCTCCACCCATCAGTGTTACAGAGTGTGTTGGGTGGACGGAGCCATGGAGCTGAGCTCTGATTTTGTTCCATATTAAAGAATAATTTTTACTACACCTGTGTCCAAAGATTCCTTGGTCCTTTCTACTGCAATATCTCCAGTAGTTTGTTTTATGGCCAGTTACTTAAACAATGGCTGATGGACATTCCCATCAGCCTCAGCTGCACTTTCCGCTTAATGCTAATTAGCACGTTAGCTTGTTAAAAGGCTAAACAAAGTAAATATGGTAAACATTAAACTTGCTAAACATCAGCATGTTAGCGTTGTTATTGTGAGCACGTAAGCATTTAAATATTTCAACTGGACTCTGGGAAATTGAGACGGACATTTTTGGAAGGGCTTTCCAAAAGATTGGCGGCTGTGGGGATTTGCAATCTAATCCATCCACACCGAGCATCCTGTGCATAAGTGCATTGTCATGTCGAAACTTTAAAGGGCCTTCTTCAGACTGTTTCCATTAAACTAGAAGCATCTGTATGCTGCAACGTCACTGTCTGCTGTAGCATTAAGATTTCAGTAAATTGGAAGTAAGGCACCTTGCCCCAGATCAGAATGTTTTCAGTGCACTGAAATGTAATTGTGGTGACATTAAACAGCGATATGAATAATTAGAAACTGTAATGATATCATTCAAATTGAACATGTACCATCATTTGCTGATAGAGACGGCAATTTGCAAAGGTTGTTTTTGCCTTTGAGAGCAATTAAAAATGTACAGTGGAAAGCTTCTGAGCAGCACATTAGTCAGCATGAAGATAAGTGAATCACACAGCTACATGCTACACTTTGAAGGAATCTTTCATCCCATTCTCAAGGATGATGGCAGATTTTGTCATATAGCTTAATTAGCTCCTGCATTGTTTAGCTAACGTCTGACACTGTGCACTTCAGTTATGCTGTGTTAGCTACATGTTGCAGGTTCAGTCCCACATATATATAATTGCATAAACATTGAAAGCCATTTCTTGCAACATCAGCATGATAGTAAAATAGGTTGTTTTTCTTTTATTTAAGATCTTTCTCATTGAGTTACAGAATGGCCTGTCTTCTGCATGTTAGGAAATGTCTTATTTTATGCTCTGCTCATTACAGTCTGCCTCCTTAGAATTACACGCACCAAAGCTGACTGAAACTCAAATGGAAAAAGATGACAATGCAATTTACTCCACACTGACCGTGCCAGATTTGCCTATTAAGTACAGAAGTCAAAAAGGAAGTAGGAAGGAGATAAGACTGAGAACAGTGAGGCGGTGAGGCAGAGAGAGCACCTCTGAGACCTGACACAAAAAGAAGGGTCTCAGTGCCTGAGCTGTCTCTTTATGTCTCTTAATATTAATTCCATGCTGTTCTATGGCAGACATAGAAACAGGTTATTGAATCGACAGAGAAACCGTCAAGATTCTCCTCCCAGAGCAGCAGAGTATCAGGAACAGAGTTGGGCAGGAAACACAGACGAGCACTGAGCCAGCCGAGCTCCTGCAGACAGGGGCCGAGGTTTCGTCCCTCCCTGAACTACAACAGACGGCTGCAGGCAAGCCAAGTGCATTAACTCGACGGGAGACCCTGGCTTGCATCAGCTCCATCTATTTTTAGAACCTCTGCACCCACCTTTTTTCATCTTTTAAGCTTCCTCTGAAAGTGTTATCTCAAGTGCAAACTGTTGCAGAAGATGCATGCTGCACCTTGTCTATATTTTGAGTATAGTTTTCAATTTGGACAAGAATCTGGCCTATAACTGAGCCCGGCTACAGCACAGCCATATATGAATTATACAGATGTATTGCAGAGATGAACAATTAGAGGAGGGTTGCGAGTCGGCAGGTTTTCATTTCAAACGGAGTGCAGCAGGTGCTTCCGCTGATCAGTTCCTCCTCTCTGACTCGGAGGATGAAGTTGTTCTAATATGAAATCATCTGGTGTAATCTTTGGCTGCAATGAACATTGGTGCCTGGTCTATTCCTGCTCTATGGATCCCTATGAATTTATAATTAGAAATGCCAATGTGCACATTGTGTTTAAGAGAAAAGAAGCAGGAAATGAGACTGTCACTCTCAATGATGCAGGCATTTCCCCGTAGTTATTTTTTGGAGAAGATAATGAACAGTTCCAGTCTTGGCACAACAGCATGTCGAGCCAGAGAGATTGTGGAACGGCAACACAAGCAAAGACTTGGTAAAGAGCGTTAGACAGATGGAGAGAGAAAGGGAGCGAGAAGGGATGTGACAGAGGTGAAGAAGCAGTCTGAGCCCAAGGAAATGAGATGAAAAGAGGAGTAGGAAGTGAGAATTAAAGGAAAAGGTGTTGAAATGATGTGACTATTTTGCATTCTCAGATTTAGTGATCCAAAGGCCGAGCAGTTACATTTTATACTGTCATTCAGAGTCCCACCTAATAATGAAATGGTGAAGAAAATCATACTGTGATACTGTGTTCATTCTGTGTGTTTGAAGAGCATGTGAGATCTGTAATACACAGCAGAGGTAGTGTTAGATCCACTGGATAGAAATTACACTGTTTTATCCTTTTCTTTTAATGCAAAAATCCTACTGTTGGAGGTTTAATTGGTAAGAATATATGTCCATATCGGAATCTGGAAATGTAACAGTGATGTCCAGCTCAGACTGTTTTTCCTGGTGTCCTAAGTACACCAGGTGTGGAGTACCCACTGGAAGAAACTGAGATGCTCATGTAAATGTACGTGTGCAGATGTATAGATGGTGTTCACACATTTTCCCCTGCTAACAGCGGTGGATGATAAGTCGCTGTCTCGCATGGAGGCTGTTATCAAGATGCCATGCAAATTTCGAGCCATCCATCATTTTTACATAATCTTACATGTTTTCTGGGCTAGACTCTTGTCAGAGCAACTGTGGCATCACACTGCCATCAAGTGGACACACGGAGTAGCTGTCCAGGCTGGAGCTGTGCATCTAAACGTAAGACTCAATGATCTCCAGGCGGGAAGTTCACCTTACAGCAGCACGAAACTCAGGTCAGTTCAAGTCAATTTTACCTCCAACAATCACAAATTTCCCTCAGAAGTCTTTACAATCTGCACTGTACCAATACACCACTCTCTACCTTAAAAAAAGATAAAAGTATTTGAATGAAACAGATAAAATGAAATAAATACTTTAACCCTTACATTTACTTTATCCCCTGCTGTTTAGCATTTATAAGCAGTATGTAAACAACACACTATAACATAGTAATAAGCAGAAATAAGTATATTTTGAAGAGTCTAACTTATTCTCATTTGGTTCAAATTTCATTCTTCTTAAAGTCCTTCAGAGCAAATTTTATATATATTAGGCAGAGTTGGTCGGTATGCTCATCTGGGATTTTTTCCTCATCCTGTGCATACATTTTCATTGTCATCTGTGTCTTTGTATGATTTTAACCTGTGCAAATAACCTCAAACTCAAAAATCATCCATTTCAGAGATCACATTTGGAGCATTTGAGCTCATCTGACAGGACTGTTGTAAGATATATAAGACAAAAAAAGATGGTGAGCCACTGGTCTAGAGGAATTGTTCACATGCAATAGTTTGCTGTGTCGTTGGTTTCTCTCTGCACTAACAGCATAGTGTGCTGCTGTTGTTACAAAATGCAGAAAAGCAGCTGAACGTTGTATAAACTGCTGACAGTAAAATGGGACTCTTACAGTTGCTGCAACATTAATTGACATTAAAGACATGACTTGCATGGGACAGGTGTTAAAGAAATAAAGCACAACAGTCGAGCATATACAGTCGAACATTATCTGACATAAACTGTAAGCAGCCAACCTTTCACTCTGGACTCATTCTTCAGCTGTGGCGTTCTGCCCTGGTGCTGAATCACCTAGCAACAGAGACCTGTTTACCTACAAAACCACCACAAGACAAAGAGGTGAACAAACAGCCAGGAGTTGCAGGTACGTCTTCAGACAAAGTGAAGCTCTCCTCTGCTGTGGCAGGTTTCTTTTTTCTGGGGTAACTTATATCTGCTGTAAATATGAGATACCCGTAGCTGTACTGCAGTGGTGCTGTTACTCAGAAATGTCCTCCTCACTCAAACAGCATTTGATAAAGGGAGCCCCTTATTGCATTATTTCCTAGAGCGGCTGTAATCACTATTTAAGAGGGCTTCGAGTTTGGTTGGATTCAGTCAAACCTAAAAACAGAGGAGTTACACTTTGTTTGCTGCAGTGCCCACATACCCTGAGGACTTATGCTATCCGTCACTGTTGTCAGTGAAGGTTTCCATTACAGCAGTCACGGATGGCTGAGCCGAAGAGGATAGTCACGCAGACCGTCGGAGAAACAGGCAGCAGGGGACGAGTGACCATGGACACACTCAAAGTCTATAGTACTTCTTACAGGGCGTCGTATGGTGAGAGAGTGCACGGTGAGGGGGAAAACTTTTATTTCACATGAAGCTTAACATTCAAACAGCTTCCATCCTACCGATTGGGATTCAGATTAGGAGGGTCAATATTTGTACGACTGTCTTAGACCCAGTCAGGGTGACCTTCACTTCTTACCTCGGACATCCCAGTGAGACAGGCTTTACAGCAAACCAGAGACCAGCTATATATTACAGGCCCAGTCTGGACTACACTGACAACCCTCAGTTTGGGTAAGTGTCAGAGCAGGTGAGCACTGTTTCCCTAGAGGCTTTGGCTAGAAAAATTACATTTAAATTATTGGCAATTGATTGCTGTCAGTTATCCCAATACCTCTATTACCCTTTCAGTCTCGGTTGGTATTACCCAACTAACATCATTAGCTTTGTCAGTTGGTTCAGTTCGCTATTTAAAGGTTACAGCAGTTACTGGATTTAAATATTAAGTAACCGCTGATCTCTACATAAGAACTAGTTTGTGTGATGCAACCCATTTTAATTTGGTGATGCCTAAATCTCCACTTAGTAGACAACTAACGCATCTGGTGCTGCTCAGGTTGAAAGGGGGCAGAGCTAGATGCAGTTATGTGAGGCCACCAGACTCCATGAAGATAACAGTCTTAAGAGTAATAATTGTCCAACTCAAAAATGGGCTTTGAAGCAAACAGGACAGTCTGGGAGATTTCAATTAAGCACAGTTTGTACAAAGACGTTTGTTCAGCCAAAGTGGTCAAAACCACCTGTGTGGATTTTCCTCCGCTACAGTACAAGATAGGTGAATAAAGTTTAGTTTGTTATGCTCAGTGCACTGAAAAATTAGATTTACACATTTCAACAGGCTGCTGTATTGGCAGGTCCTTAACTGATTCAATTAAAGCGGATAACCTGACTGTGATTACCTCCAAGTGTTACCTCAAACTCAGGTGTGTTGTTTTTGTCTACAGACTCCTGTTATCTGACAGTTTCACGTCTCAAACCAAACGGCATTACCAGCCTCACATCCGGTCTGAGTGTTCGGGGTCTTTGCCAAAACTCATTAACAAACCCAGAGACAGCGGCTTCTATCAGCTGAGGAGTCACCCGAAAACAGTGACTGGCGAGGACAAGGTAGGACCTAGTAACAATATCGATGCACTGGGGAGATGTTGAATGGTGTCACACATACTATAAATACTGAATAGTAAATTTCTCTCTATCTGGCTGCATGAATATGTTTCTTCAGACAGAATACCAAAGATTGTTTGTGCCTCATCGTCTCGCACCAGCAGGTAAAATAAAGCCTGAAAATGCTGAGACTAAAAGTTCATGTGAATTTGTGGTTTAAAGATGATAGAAAACAGGAATAGAGGGAGACAAAAACATATAAATATATACATGTATATATTACAGGCTGCTGTGTCATAACAAAATGAATGAACACTTGTTATAAGTTGTTGTTTGTACAAACCGTGAAATTACACTGTTGCTCTTGCTCCAGTTTCCCAAAACCATGTGACTATAGGTCCTAAGGCAGAGACTGGTTTCACTGAGGGGACGGACCTTCACCTTAACACTTTTCAGGAGAAGAACAGCAGCAGGGTGAGTTGTGTTTACTAAGGATACATCTGATGATATTCTATATATTTTATATTTCTATATTTCTATTTTTCTTATTGTCAATAAATTCCAGGAAAAGATCAAAACGAACAATTAATTGATCCTACTAACAAGAAAAACCTGATAAATGTATTCCTCTGCGCAATTCACCTCCATTGTTGTCCAGAAAACTATTAAAAACACATAAATGAGCTACACCATTGCACTGGGGGACATGTCCCTTAATTATAATCCCCTGGGCAGGGTTTATTTTAAATCAATGCCACATACGCCGTCCTGCTGTTGTAATTACTCTGCTTGAGCACAATATAGGTTAAAAATAATCCTCAACGACTGCACTATTAACTCCTGTTTGACTAATGTTTGCCACAAACTACAGTGGCGAGAAGTTTTAGGAAGTTACCAAGCCTTTTTAGAAATAAATTATACATTTGTGACCACTTTTTAAAGATTTACATCTTCAGTAGGAACAAATGAGCTCGGGCTATGAATCAGATACACAGCATACCAGCCTTTGCACGTCTATTGAGAGGTGTAATCGCGCAGTACACCAGTTATTTCTTATTTCTAGTCTGGCTTTCTACTACTTTTATCTTTTATGTCTTTGCAAACTTCAGCTTCCAGTCGAACCTCGCCAGACTCAGAGCTCAGTGACGAAAATCGACTTCTTGCCACCGTCATTTCTGCAGGTTGATGCACAGTACTCTGACTCTGCCCTCCCTTTCATGTTGAAAAAAGGAACCGCGTTGTGAATTTATTATGTGTAAAGCTTTGAGGCTTGACAGTGTCCTTCTGTGCTTGTGTTTGAGGGCACTGAGGTGATACCGGGCCTGCGCAGCCATTCTTGTCGAGAAACAGGATTCACTCGAGGTTCCATCGCTCCCTTGGCCTGCCCAGTGAGTACTGGCCCCATCCTAGCCAGTGTGGTAGATTTAGATTGAATCACTTTAACACCATCTCCTCTGCTCCTCTAGACCTCCCTTCTGTCATCACCCCAGTCTAAAAGTAATGCACCAACTGAGAGGACTATTGGAAAAAAAGTTAAACATTTTTATCTTACAGTCTTTTCCTTTAATAAATATTACTTCAGACTTCTGTGATTGGAGCGGTTATTTGGACTGTTCTGTTGTGTTTGTTGTGTGTATTGTAGGAGCCCACGGGGTCTCTTCTAAATGCTCCGAACAACCAGGCTTTCCCTAATACACCTTTTGATTGTTCACACTTCACTACACATTATAAGAGCAAGTAAGTGTGTATGGTACTTTCAGCAGTGATAAAATAAGCATTTAGATCCTTCACCTAAGTAAAAGAGTTAATACCAAACTGTACACAAGTACATATAATTCAGAAAATGTCCCCTAGCAGTGTCCTACCAGTACTATTATATACTATATCAGCAGATCATTAATATAGCTGTATTAATGTGAAAGTCTGTAATTATTGTCGTAGTTGGTTGAGGTGGAGCTAATTTTACCTATTTCATACACTTGGGTAATTTAATCTTTAACAGTGCATCACATTTTTAGAGCTTGTTTTGTATGTAAAAGCTTTATCTGCAAAGTAACCAGTAACTTCAGGTGTAAGATAAATGTGGAATACAAACTACAATATTTCCCTCTGAAATGTAGTGGAGTTTAAGTATAAAGTCGTATAGAACTGAAGTACAAATACCTCAAATTTGTACTTGAGTAAAGTATCCAGTTAAAAACTTTATTTTCCAGATTCTGTTGTGAAGCTGATTTAGAAAAGCTGAGATCTGGCCACACAGGTGCAGGAATCATCAGTGCAAAAATGAACAATGGCTACAATCTCCGGGACATGGACAGGTACACACATGCTGACCACGTCAAGTCCCATCATGATCATGTTTCCTTTGACTTACATCACGCCTTTTTTACTTCACAGGTTCATCTTTAGGGGCTAAAACTTCACATACCTGAGATGTTGTCTTCATGGCTACTCATCGCAAAAATTAAATTTTGGGTTTCTTGTCAACACATTACTATGGGTATTTATTTTCTCTTTAGAAGAGCCTGTATTTTGTGGAGGAATAAAACCTCTGGAGTTCTGAGAGAGAACCGTTGCAGTATTACATTTCCTTATAATCAAATCCTGAAAATCTCAATCACTCCCACGTCTGTGCTGTTTCACAATGGTCCTGTCAAAAAGAGGCTAATTTTCATCTCTTGGTGAAATCCTTTTTGTGTGAGTTGAAAAGCCGCCAGTCAAGCAGTTGTGTGAAGTAAGTGTTGGGAAAGCCAAAGAGGGAGCGAAGGCGATGGTTTATTGTCTTTGACCGCCTCCCTGTCACTGACCTACAGAGAGTGAGAGGAGTGTAAACCAATGAGGAAAATAATTACTCAGACTGAGTATGGCACCGATTCCCATGGATGTCTGCGATGTGTCAGACTGTTTTGCCACCCACAGCTGTGGAACGAGCGGCAGAGCACGGGCCAAGGAGGAGGACTGAGTTTCCACCAGCGTCAAATTATGAGCCATGTACTGCAGCTCCATACAGTACACATACTGTGGACCAACTCTCAGAAACGGCCGCGGCTTTACATTATCAACACAAGTCAAATAAACTAGATTGCTGTGTCAAAACAAAAGATACATAACGCATGCAGCTTGTCGGCAAAGTATAGATAGTAGATCATGTTTAATTAGCTGCCTATACATCCTCTTGGGGTGAACAATGAAATGACATACTTTATGGACATTGTAGTCATGCTAGAAGCCCTCGTGATGACAATGTAGAGTTTTTTTGGTCTGTCCACGACTTTAGCCCGGGCTGAAATATTTCAGCAAGTGCTGGATGGACTGTCATGCAATTTCTGTACAGGTATTCCTGCTCCCCAGAGGTTGAATCTTAATCACTTTTCTGACTGTAATGGCCACTTTCCACTGATTTCTATTTTAAAGACCAAATGACCAGTCGATAACGAAAATAATTGCCAGTTGCAGTCCTAGATATGATACAAATACCCTTACATATACTGAATATATAATATATGTCTGAAAAGGGCCACATTGCGTGTCAATTTTTTGAAATCTTAAAGAAGCAGTGATCAGTTTGAGTCTTTTCTGCAACCGTTATCCCAGCACAGACACAGGAGTAGAGGGACACGCTGACGCACGAGAACCAGCATAAATATTTCAGCATCGGGATAAATATTTCACTCTTTCAATGAGATGTGAGAAAAAGATACGTGGAGGGAAAGAGGATTGGATTACATACGAACCCCACATGAATAATGAGTGCAGAGATGAGAGGAGAACAAGGGCCGGGCCTGCTTCATGTTAGAGACGGATGTAGAGAAGGTGTAGTCACCCACAAAAAGTATACAAAGGTCATGACGGACCTGAGCCTCTGACCTGCAGATGGCTTCAGGTTTTTTTTTTTTTTATGTGAATGTCCATGCATTTCATGTTTGGAGCCTCCCTATGGACTTACCTTTTATGGTGAGGCACCCCAGCTATTCATCGCTGTAATAATCCTGCTTGTCTCCATCTCTTTCTTGGCACTGACACTCCCAGGACTGCTTATACAACGCTGACAAGGTTTGGGGGGTTGTGTTTAGCATGTCATAAATACTTTGTAAATCTAAATCCAATACAACATTTACATGCGCGCACTGCCTCGGTTATGAAAATAGCAACGAGGCGAGCACTGGCAAGCACATAAAACAGACACGGACCATGATGTGTGGAAATATTACAGTGTGTCAGTCAAGTAAACAGAAGCTGGTGCCTTCACCGGTTGCGAGTTAGGAAAAATTTTTCCAAAAAATGATCGACACCGACTTCATCAGCTGAGTTAATATTTAATAATGGAAGACTGGGTCTCCTGTTTACACTCAGAAAACAACCCTCATGTAAAGCAGCCATACACACTGAATACACACACACTCATTCCAACTGAGTCCTGCTCTGGTTTGGTAATTTGCAGCTGATTGAGATGTTACAGGTGCTGTCATTGTATAGTATCATAATGCCCAACTTCATTTTCACAGTTAACAGATTAGAAATTAGCAGCGCAGCTAAGCAAGTCCCATACTCACCCTGTGTCAACTTCTTTAAAAAACTCTGTGTGGATTTTCTATCATCCACCTCCACCTGCCTGCAGATCACCCTGATGTATGGAGGGTTTTACATGCCTATTCATCTTGTCTCCCCGTGTCCAGTTCCACGTGTCCCATCATCATACTCATAGTCCATCTGAGTCCTTTCGTACTCCAGCTCCTCGCCCTCATACTCAAACCCCTCTCCTTCACAAATCAGCTCCTCTGTCTCATATTCAACACCCTCTTCATCATATTCAAGCTCAGCTCCATCGTAGTCTGTGAATGGCAGCTCCACCTCCCCCTCCTCCTCCTCCTTAACCAGGGTCTCTTCCTCTTTGACATCTGCATCCCCTACGGTCACTGCAGCTTCAGCTGTTGCTTGTTTTGAGCTGCTGTTCTTCAGGATGCCGTGAATCACCGGCTCCTCTCCTGCCAGGGCTAACTCCTCGGCCTCTTTCTCTGCGGCTTTTCGTCGCCTCTCCTTCCTGGCCTCACGCGCCTCCAACAGCTCTGCAGCCCCTTCCCCGACTAACAGCACCTCCTCGCCCACTTTAGGAGGGTCCTTACTGGGGTTGTGGTCGTAGGAGAAGAGGCGCAGGGATCGGAGACGCTTCAGACTGGGAAACTCCGATATCTTGTTGCGGTCCAGGTCTAAGATCTCCAAGTTCTCCATGCGCAGCAGGACTTTGGGAAAGGTATCAAAGCGGTTCCCATAGAGCCATAATCCCCTCAAAGCCTCCATACGCCACAGGTCAGGAGGCAGCGTCTTCAGCCGGTTGTCCCCGATCTGGAGGGACTTGAGGTGGGGCAGTTTGTAGAGCTCCCGTGGAAATCTCTGGAAGTAGTTGCTCTCCACCCACAGGCAGCGCAGACTCTGCAGGTTCCTCAGTTCAGGTGGGAGACTCATCAGCCTGTTGCTGCCCAGGTAGAGGCGAGTGAGGTTAGTGAGCTGGCAGATGGCCAATGGAACATCCTCCATCTTGTTGAAGTCGAGGGCGAGTATCCGCAGACCGTGCAGCTGGGAGATGCCGACCGGCAGAGTGCGCAGGCTGTTTCCGCAAACATACAGCTTCTCCAGGTGCATCAGTCCACAAACACGTGACGGTAACCGCTTGAATTTACGGTAGCTCAAGTCCAGCACAGGGTCTCCACTCTCCAACAACTCCTCCACCCCCAGGGGAAGCTCTGCCTCGACCACTGCCTCCTCGCCATCCTTCCCCCCCTCCTCTTCTTCTTCTCCTTCTCCCTTCCTGGAGGAGTTGCCCATGCTCTGGGCCGCAGCCCCTGACTCCTATGTGAGTCAGGACAGAGTCATTTGACGAGGTAGTGTCTGTGACAAGTTAACTCTCCGCCTGGGGCCTGCTGTTGTTTTGTGGTTGAACCCACCGGAGGCAAACAGCATCATGGTCCGGGACAATTAACACTCTTGCAGCCATGCAAGCAGTTTGTCTGGTTTCTCTTTGTCCCTTCATCTAGTGCTTCATCACAAAAACACCAATGGAATATATCTAACAAACTCTGGAGTAATAGTAATGATAGTAGTAATAATGTTGCTGGAAGTTGAGCTCAACAAAGTAGAGCTGAATGTTGAGCTGAAATTGAATTCTTGCTGTCCTTACCCTCTCCCCTGCTCTTGAACCTCCTGGAGGCTTTTAAGAGAAAGATAACGCGCAGCTTTGAGGTCACCTGTTCACGTGATCCGGCCTCTCTCTAAGAGCAGGAAAAAAGTGCCAGGCTAGGACACCAGAAAGTCGGTTTACCGCCCCTCTTCTTGCCGGGTGGATAAGCCCACAGTGTGTGCGCAGCTCAGCGACCCGGCCAGCGGCAAAGGAAAAACAGTTGATGGAAGTCTGTCCCCTCCTTAACGCAGCTGCTCCGCATTAGAGGCCGAGGTCTCCCGGAGTTTTTCATCCGCGCTGGAGAAAGCAAACTGCAGCGCTGACCGGCTGAGCGACGCTGCTCCTGATGTTGGCCGCTTCTCCATCGGCGTGAAGGTTTACATTCAACTGATCGCTCCCTCCCTCCTCTGTAACCGGAACAAGGGGCATTCACATCACATGGTCAGTGCGTGCATGTGTGTGTGTGTCTGTGTGTGTGTGTGTGTGTGTGTGTGTTCGTGAGTCTGTTGAAAAAAAAACTTTCTCTCCCATCTCTCGCATGTTTTAAGACCTGTTTTCTTTTTTTAAGAAAACTGCGACACTATGCGTAAGTTATTCTGAAGATTAAAGCTTTACATACAAAACACAAGATGATTTTTTAAAGTACAAAGTATGGACATTTTGGTTTTACGCGTGGATCAGCCAAAGGGTATCTGTAAATTTCCTTCTTGAAGAACGTTATCCCTTTTGTTTAAGTGACTTTTTTCGTCATCATCGTGTGATTGTTGTATTGAATATCTTGTTTGGGCCCCTTACCATGTAGCCATGGTCATGTGTTACCGTAAAACCAGAAAAGAAACACCTCGACCGGCTACAACATTAAAAATACATTAAGAAATCAGTAATAAAATCCAATATAAAACACTGACAGGAGCAATTATAGTTCATAAGAAGTACTTTCATTTGATACATTTTGCTTATGATAGTTAAATGCTTTTCTTGCAGTAGCATCTTCAATGCAAGGGTTTTACTTGAGTGTTTTTACTTTGTGCAAGTTAAGGATCCAAATACGTCTACCACCACTGTAAGTACATATTCACACATTAATACATGCAGAGCGGTAAAAGACCTGCAATCACCACACAGTCTCCTGGACCTCCAAAGATGGTCATTCCTGTACTGGTTTGTATCAGACACCATACACATTAGCCTCAGCAGGTTTTTATAGACCAATTAAAAAGCAGTGGCGACAGCTTTCATGTGACTCTCTGCTTCGACACAGAACAGACACAAAAATAACATATGAACTGCCGTCAACACTCACAGTGTTCAACTGGACACAAATGCAAGAACCAAACAGACTTATGGATTCATTAATTTCATCTTTTCTCTTATAGTGGTATTAGGTGGTGATTATTGTGGTATTTTACACTCTTTTTTTCAAATAACCTATTCAGCATTGATTCTAAATTATGATCTGCAGTCTGCACTACGCTCGTTAAATGTGGTCGACGTTCACTCCACCACATATAACAAGCACATTTACCGTGGTATCCTCTCCATTACAGTGGCTGATGACCTGAAATCCTCCTGGACGGCTTAGATAGATAAATAGATAGATACAAAAAAAAAATGCGACATAGATTGAAATGAATGTGACACTACTAAAATATAGTTGTACACTGTGGCTCAAAATAGCTCCAACATTTGAAAGTCCCCAGAGCAAGTTTTAAATAGAAGGGCAACACGGTTACAGCAAAGATTAACTTTCTAGTAAAAGAATATTCACATCTTTTCCACTAAGAGCAATGTGAAAATACTCCATTACAACTGCATAATGTTCCTTAAAGTGTGGCACCACCGGTGGAATGTGACCAATCTACTCAAGTGCTGTATCTGAATCTAAAATCTAAATCTTGAGGCTTTTGTCTTATGTAGTATCTATTTAGATACTTTATACTACAATTCCACATTTTAAATTGTTATGTTATTAAACTACCAACAGTATATAAAAGAATAAAAATTAGCTCCTCCTTGACTCACTACATTGAAATAGTACTTACAAAGTAAAACATCAGCAATACTGATGCAAAAACAATAATAATGCAAATACTAATAATACAGTGATAATGTAACACTGATAGCCGTTTGTCTGTGTAATGTCTACTTTTGCTGGTATATTTTGCTGATAATACCTCTGTAGTTTTTCTTACATATGATTTTATAGGATAGGACAGGACTTTTAGTTGTAATGGAGTACTTTTACATTTTCATTATTGCTGTTTACTTCAGCAACAGATCTGAATACTTCTCCCACCACCGTATAGTACCAGCAACAAAACGTACATATTTATATGAAGTCTGAGTAGCCATTGCAAGGAATAGTCTCTTTTAAAATTCCTGCTTTATTCATGTGTGAACACTATTTTTGCCTCAGGTACAGGTGGTGCTGAGATAATACTATGACTACTACAATTTACTACATCCAAATTGTACTCAAGTACAATTTGAGTATTGAATACTTGATAATAGCAGACAGGTTTCCTGAATGACAGTGTGCTTTGTTGGTTGTGATACTAAAGAAAAGCCTGGAAAAGCTGCCGGGGTCAGATGTGCAGCGCTTCTGTCAGCCTGATGAACTGTGGCAGAAGAGGCGGACAAACGGGGAGACAGACTGCACGCTGCTTGAGGATAATCCTGTCTGATATGCTGAGGACCAAAAGAGCTGATTTGCACATTTCTGCATCGCATTGAAACGACCCTGAAATGAAACAATGGACTGTAAGCAGCAGACAGACAGACAGGGACCTCGGGGAAGTGAATGGATGTGACTGCTGAGGTGAATGTGTTGAATGCAGATGAAGCACTGCACGACCTAGCCGGCATGGGAAACACAGAAAAACCCAAACAAATATAGAAATATAGACAGTTTTTTCTCAGTTGCTTTGGCTCATTTCTTGAAGCAGTGTTACCATTCTGAAAGCTCTAGGTGCTTTTGTCAAAACAGCTTATATGGTCCAGCACAACACCATAACTCACCAAAAAATTTTTTTTTGTAATCATGCTTCAAAACAAAGTTATGGTCTCATATAAAAGTCAGTGCCCTCAAAATTAAAACTTCCTTTGGCACTGTGTAAACAATGGCGGCCAAAATTTTTGCAGTGTGGCAGTGGACCCTGGAAATGTTCCTTAAATCCACATCTCAGTCTTATTTTTTCATTGACACTGATTGTTCACTGCACTAGAATATTATTTTTGTCTGGCTAACTGAATGCTCTTGTGTATCAAACTGATTATGATTCAGATGCAACAGTACAAAGGTTTTACATTACACATTGCAATCACATTTTCAATTGTTACTGTATTTTTACTTAGGGTAAAGTAGAAAACAGCAAACACATGACCTACACAGCACATTACAAAAATACATCAATACAAAAAGAAAGGAAAATAATGTAGAGAAAAATGTATGTATGTAATGTATGAACATTCTTCATTCAAGACATTTGGTCTTGAGACCGATGATCACACACCTTCCACCTCCATGCGGAAACAAATTCTTCAGCTGGATTCAGGAATGGAGAAAATGGTGGAAGGAATCCACCACATCAAAATCCTTTTGTGGATGGCAAATAACTCCCTGTCGACATTTGCATAGCGGAAGCTCACAGCACATTATCCCCACACTATTACAAAAGTTGGTAAGTCTTGCCTTTTCTGAACCTGTCTCATTCTCAAGGATAAGGTTTCTGTAGAAGATGTCCAAGAACGTCTGGAGTTTCTGAGCTTTGTATGGGCCAATAGTGGGAATATGTGTGCTCACACCATTCTTAATTACATGGTCCACAACTGTGCCCTGTATTTCACCCTTGGACAGCTCTATGTCTCCATGTCTCTACTCTTCTGCCTCCTCCTCTAGTCTTCCCCTCACTTCACCACCACGGATCCTTACTCATCTTCCTCTTCCTCGAGCAGGCAGTTGGCCCTGTTCGTCATTCACCTGACCAGGCTCCCCCGATGTTCAGAGCTGGTGGTGATTTGTGTCGTGGTCAAGCTCTACATGAACAGCACCTGTCAGCCCACTTGACAGAAAGTGTGATTGGCTGATGTAAGACGTGGGGAAACTCCCCATTTGTTAGTGGAGGCCAAGTTACACCTGAGAGGCAATTTAAAAATTTGGTGGACGTTACAATGGACATACACAACGAAAAGATTCATACATGTTTTGGAGAGTACAGCTGTTCAACTGAGAAGCAACATAATCAGTTTTGATCAGCAGGTTATATTCTATTGGTGATTGTGCAAATTGTGGACAGTTGTACCAACTCATTTGCATTAATGTGCTAAAACATTTGCAATTTGTTTAAAAGAATGAGCAGCTCAAATCTGTTGTGAACAAGTGCCCAGTGGTTTGAGGTTTGCACATGTGGTTTTGGAAATATTAATTATCATCTGAGGGTTGTGCCAAGGCAATTGCGACAAACTGTAACGGCCATTTATCATCATGTACCAAGAGCAAAGTCATTAATAATAAAACATCACATCTGGGTTATATTACACGGTTACACTGTTGCATCTGTTTCCGGATGATGACAGAACGGCACCAGACTGTAATGATACCTGCTGCTGCATCCTCGGGGTTAAATGAGGACAAGGAAGGTGCCCGATCAGAGGAACGCATCTGCACCACCTGCTGGCGGAGGCGGGAACCGCAACAGGACCATTTTCCATGCTACGCTGTGCTGTGCTCGTGGCCGGTGTGCTGCGTAGAGGACAATAACTCCTCGCACTAAACTTGCAGGGCTCCTCGTTTTTTTTGACTGTAAGCGCCAGAGTTTTGTAATTGAGAGATGGCATCGGCTGAAATACAGTGACATGACAACGGATGGCTTACTGTGCTTACTGTAGCGGTGACACTGGAGTCGAACAACATTTTAAAGAAGATGCAGACTGTTCTGACACACACAAAAAATCATTTGAGGTCCTTATTACTCACCATCACTTAGTATTACATTCGATAAAATAAGCTAAAATTGGCCCAGAAGCTCTACTTCCATATATTCAGCAAGCTCTACTTTTCTTTGGTGTCTTACAACATGGACAATGAAGGGTCTTTTGTCTGAAGAAGGACCAATTAATGTACTTCGGTGTCATGGTTTAGAGAGAGAGAGAGAGAGAGAGAGAGAGAAATACAAGCTACAAAGGATAGAAGCTACAGATGGATAGACAGACAGACAGATGGATGTTTTCATTGCGTTTTGGTGATAGATAATGGCCAAAATGCAATAAAATAAAAAAAAAAAACGTCCGAGGGAGTGGGAGCACATTCTCCCTGCCTGAATATTACACAGTGGTAGTATTTGAGTTGGCGGCGCTCCGAAGTGTACGTGTGAATATTAGTCATTGATGGAGGCTAATGTCTGACTGACGTCCACCAACGGACTCTTTCCATCCAAGCGCTCAGGCGACATCGCAACGAGCAGCTTGTTGAGCCCATTGCACATCAGGCCGTCTGTCCAGAATATACTGTGCGCCGATTGGCCCAAAGACTCTCGAATGATCAGCTCGGGAATTCGTACTGAATGAGTGCGTGAATGTGCCGCCGGGACACTTTAGGAGAGGCGGACGAGGGATTTTGGGGTGTTTACTACTGAAAATGGACCCGAGCGGAGCCGGAGCAGACAACGTGAGCTGGCCCGTTGCTGGGACTGAGACCCAGGGAGAGTAGCCAAATATCTGGATTCTGTAAGTCTGAAATATTTGCCATCTTCATGTAGTGGGCCCGGGGCGGCGGGGAGGGACAGCCTGCCACTGCTTATCTGCGATTGCTGCTGAATGAATCAATACACCGGCGACAAACGTTATTCGAGGGACTGTTTGTGGTTGAAATATTTGTATTTGTGTCCTTTTTTTTTTTTCTTTTTTTTTTACACATCAACAGCTTATTACGATGAACCGCGACTGCCTACACGCGCTGCTACACAGACACATGCCCCTGGCCGCGCACGTTCCAGCCTCTAAATATATATTACTACCAGAGTCTCATTTAGAGATGGGCCCTTGGCATTTGGATCCAGGTCTGATGTCGATCCAGACAAATGGTGCAAACTCAGCGGATGAAACCCGCGCCGCTCCGCCATGAGCCCTCCTGGTTGTCGGGTTTCATCATCAATTATTAGCGACGAGGTCTTAACTTCACTTGTGTTTCAATTAGCTGCGTGGCCGAAGTAAAGAGAGCAACAGGTTAAAGCCGCGCTCCCTCTGCGCAGTCGCTGACCGTCGGGAGGGGTTGTCAAACAGACCGTTTCTCACATCCAGGTGTGACCCAGACCTCGCGGCCGAGTTGCCCTTTAGAGCGCAGGTGGATCGAGGCCAGAGGCGGCAGCGAGGATGGGGGGCGGAGGCCAGCTGACGGAGCCGGGCGGCGGGCGGGCCGGACGCGTCTACACCTGGGAAGAGGTGCAGAGCCACAGCAGCAGGAACGACCAGTGGCTGGTCATAGATCGAAAGGTTTACAACATCACTCATTGGGCCAAGAGGCATCCAGGAGGGCTTCGTGTCATCAGCCACTATGCTGGAGAGGATGCTACGGTAAACATGCTCCTTATTTTCTGTATCTTCTTTAAAATAAAAACTGCTTTTCTGTGGTTGTGGTGTTCACTAATGTCAGTGGTGGAATGTAACTAAGTGCATTTACTCAAGTGCTGTACTCTGGTACTTGTACTTTACTTGAGTATTTCCAGTTTATGCCACTTGATACTTCTACTCCACTACATTTATCTGAAAGCTGTAGTTAGTAGTTACTGTACCTATTCAGATTTTACATGAAAACCTAACCAAAGAGACATTCCACTGCTAAACTTCTCAGTTGGTTTTATTTGAATAACTGGACCCCCCCCCCCAAAAAAAAGCAAAAATGAGAGAAAAGCCTGAAAAAGGAAAAAAAATATCTGCAGCAGAACTTTGTTTTTTTTTCTTTCCTACCCTGTTAATCATCTCATGACCCCTCAGATTTATCGCATGAGCTTTTTGAGGGAGCCTGACCTGTAGTTTGGGAACTTTTGGACTAAACAACCATACGCTGTAAAAAACCAAACTAGCTCCACCTCAACCAGCTACAGAACAGTAAAATGTAACTTGTGCATTTTTGTATGAGTGTTACCAATCTAAAAATGATATATATAATAATATAACACTCATATTTCTGAAGAATATTGGAAAGGTAAATGATCTGAGTGCTTCTTCCGCCACTGAAAAATGTACTTAACTTTTCATTTACTACTTCACAAACAGGATTTCTCTTTCTCTGTTTTCCAGGAGGCATTCGCTGCTTTTCATCCTGATCCAGCGTTTGTGCAAAAGTTCCTGAAGCCCCTGCTGATCGGAGAGCTGGCAGCAACGGAGCCCAGCCAGGACCGAAACAAAAATGTGAGCCCCATCTCGGTTGCTTCAAATAAAACCTCACACTATTCGTTCTGCAGTTGAACTTTACAGGATGCGTCTGTCTCTGCTCTCAGGGTGCAATCATACAGGATTTCCAGACTCTACGCGCGCAGGCAGAGAGCGAGGGTCTGTTCCGAGCTCGGCCTTTGTTCTTCTGCCTCCACCTTGGTCACATTGTGCTGCTGGAGGTCCTTGCCTGGCTGATGGTCTGGCTCTGGGGAAATAGCTGGATACTGACGTTTCTGTGCGCGGCCATGCTGACAACGGCCCAGGTGACTCCAACATCGTCATCTCTTGGTCTAAATGTTTCTGCTGACATCCAGCTCTGGAGCAAACAAATCTCAAAATGCTTCCCTTCTCTCTCTCTAGTCGCAGGCTGGGTGGCTGCAGCACGACTTTGGCCACCTGTCTGTCTTCAAGAAGTCCCGCTGGAATCACGTGTTGCACAAGTTTGTCATCGGCCATTTAAAGGTGATTGGTCCTCTTGATCATATGTTTCTTTTCTTGCATTTTTTTTACATAGATATTAAAAGACAGTTTTCTTAGGGAGCCTCCGCCAACTGGTGGAATCATCGACATTTCCAGCATCACGCTAAACCCAACATCTTCAAAAAGGACCCTGATGTCAACATGTTGAATGTCTTTGTGGTTGGAGCCACTCAACCGGTGGAGGCAAGTAACACAAAGCTGAAATTTCTGATTCCTTGCAAGAGTCGTTTAACATCCAGTATGATCCAGTAATTAATCTTTCACCGGCTGCTCACTTTAACTCTGTACTCCTCTCTTTTGCAGTATGGCATTAAAAAGATCAAACACATGCCCTATCATCGCCAACACCAGTACTTCTTTCTTGGTATGTTTTTTTTAACAGTCATTTAAAATGAATGAGACCTCAAACACTTCACTGGAGTAACTGTTATCCGTTTCTCCTTTAGTGGGACCACCGCTGCTCATTCCAGTTTACTTCTACATTCACATAATGCACACCATGATCTCCCGCCATGACTGGGTGGTAAGATCCTGTCTTTTGTCTGGTACAATGAAATTTATACAGAGTTTTTCTATTTGAGGGTTAAATGTAACCTAATTATCCATGGTACAACACTTAAAGAAAAGCAATTCAACAAAATACTGCAGATGTAACCATATGGAAAGAGTTAGGGAGTCATGATTCTTCATAACAAATGAATTATGTCAATCATATTAACCTGCTTGTCTTGTGCAGGATCTGGTTTGGTCCATGTCTTACTATCTTCGCTACTTCTGCTGTTACATACCCCTGTATGGCCTGTTTGGCTCATTTGCGCTCATCGGCTTCGTCAGGTAATGGATCTGAATGAATATTAACTTGAAACTTTTTGGTGCCACTTTTTGATGAAACATATTTTATAATGTTCAATATTTTTGTAGCGAGTAATGAATGAGTTTTGGGTAGTTCTTTTCGAAAAAGTGATTTCTCAATTAGGAAGTTTTTCTTCACTGTTTATACAATTTTGTTAAAAACTCAACCCCAAGTTACCAACTGTAATTTGAGGTGTAGCATGTTTCCCCACACTATACACCCATCTCAATAAACCTTGCCACAAAAATGACACAAAATCTAACATAATTATCATAATAATATATGTATACACACACACACACACACACACACACACACACATATATATATATAGCAGTAAAAGGCATTTTTCATAACCTGATCTGACGCTGATTAATCATTAATAAATTACGTATTAACATAAATAAACCCGTTAGTTTCAACTTACAAATACTTTATGAAAAATCCCTCATTAGGAGATGATACACACGGTTTGACACAACACCTTGATCACATGGTGTGACACATTATTCAGTGACTGGTGTGGCATTGTTGTGAATGTTACAGGTTTCTGGAGAGTCACTGGTTTGTGTGGGTGACTCAGATGAATCATCTGCCGATGGACATCGACCACGAGAAGCACCAGGACTGGTTAACCATGCAGGTAACTGGTTTATTAAGGAGTCCTCTGGCTGCCGTGAAATCCACAGTCACCCGCAGGTTCTGCTGATGTATCAACTCATCTGCACTTTTCTGTCTGATCTTCTTCTTTAGCTGCAAGCCACCTGTAATATTGAGCAGTCGTTCTTCAACGACTGGTTCAGTGGACACCTCAACTTTCAAATCGAACACCAGTAAGTCAAATCACTGAGTCTCAGGAGTGGACTCATGATGTCAGCTGAAAGTTGGTGGGAAAAACACACAGAGCTCCTAAGGTGCAATGTCAGCTTTCTTTTCAGTGTACTGAAATTAAATTAGAAGAAATCGTTCTACGGGTGTTTAAAGCATTAAGGGTCCATCAAACATCTCTGAAAGCTTCTGCTGCAAAATCACCATCAAGTGTTTTGCAGCCAAACTATTACGGTCCAGGAACTGTGTCCTCGAAGTCAAAGGCCGAAAATCATCATACCAACATTTTAACTCTTTAAGAGGCAGTGGCCTGCCATTACAAACTTGAACTGTGCAGCCAAACATTCCTTGAACCCACTGAACTTAATTTTAAATTCCAGTGGAGATCCCACATTTTTGAAAGATCTGTCTGAATTGTGGTGAAATGTGTATAAAATTATTTGAATATTTTACTCAGTGCCCACATTGTACAGTAGAGCTTCAATGAGAAGAAGAAAGAAGCAGAGAATCTCTCTTCTTCTAACGCTTCTAAGTTCTTTGGAAGACAGTTGTGTAGGACAACGTCACTCAAAGTACGAAGCTGACTGAGAAAATTGGTTTTCAGCGAACAGTATGTTAAGGGGGTTACGTTTCTGGATCCTGAGTGAATTTGGTAACTACAAAGCACAAAGTGATCTATTTGGAGACGTGAAGTTGACATCTCATGCTTGTGGAACTGAGAAAAGACAATTTTTACTTTTTTTACTTTTTTACTTTAATTTTTACTGACTGCAAACCAATTTAATATTAGTTTTCACTATACTGAACTGCCTAAAAACAAATGGTGACACAGGTTGGAGACAATATTTTCTCATGAACGCATCCTGTTGCTTTTTTTCTCTCCGAAGTTTGTTTCCTACGATGCCGCGACACAACTACCACCTGGTGGCCCCGCTGGTGCGCGCGCTGTGTGAGAAATACGGCATTCCTTACCAGATGAAAACTCTGCGGCAAGGCCTCGCTGACATTGTCAGGTACTGCCGATAATGAGAGTAGTATATTAATTTACTGCCAGGATGAGCACTTTGAGGTTATAAGATGCCTAAAAAAACACTACAAAAAAAGTGCGCGTGTGTCTGTGTGTACACAGATTTCCTAAACAAAGTAATGGACCTAAAGTGCAGTTGACAGAATAATGAATACAGAATGCAACAACAATATGTCTATTTCATGATGACCAACTCTGCTACATATTCTTGCAAGGCTCTCAGATTTACTAGAGAACACGGAAGAGTGATGGGGCCACTTGCTTGATAGTTAAGCTATTTATTAACTGATGTTTTTTTTCCTCTCATTTTTCTTTTTCAGGTCACTGAAAAACTCAGGAGACCTCTGGCTTGATGCATATCTCCATAAATGACAAATCTTATTCCCTACGCCCTACACTACCTAAAGGGAGTAATGTTTTTCTCCTCTTCTGCATCATAAATTGATTGTATCTGTTTGGTTTTATAATCCAGTAAAGTGTGGGAATTATCTTTTCTTTCCGTTAGTGCTGTAGTTAAGTCTTGGCTTACTTTTCACATTCTGTGTAGGATTAATTTAGTGCTCATAGGATTGCCTGACAGTATCTTGAACCAGTTGATGTACAAGTGATGTTTTTTCTTTATCTCTCACGTGACTCCATTTGAAAAATTAAAAAATGACAATTACGCTGACAAGTGAACACTCTGGTGTAACAGGGTTAAAATGTTTCTATAAAATTTAGAATTTCCTTCTTCGACTGCAACTCTTTTCTCATCTTCTTATGCAACAATAAAGAAGTTGTTTTGACCGTTTCTCCATCTCTGTATTATTAATCCAGACAAAAACACAGCAATTATGTAAAAAAATGTGATATCAAATATTTATCAAGTTTATTTTTTTATTATGTTATTTAAACACTGTGTCCAAAAATATTTACAACCCCGTTGAATGTTTTGTCTACATCTCCATTTATTATTCATAGCAGAGCAACATACTCTCCCCTATATACTACTTAATTTCCCTGTGTCGATGTAGTTTAAGCTGCAAAATACCATGCTACAAAAAAACACATTAATGACAGCATTTTGTAATTACGGACAATGACTTCATGCAGGATTACTGTGAGTTTCTCTGTGGGTTGCAACCTTGCCACAATGTCTGAATTTGGATTATAGACAGCAAAATTATTTACAAGGATGAGTACTGTATTTCTGATATCTGCTAGGAGGACTTTCATTGGTTTATAATATTCTATAGCTGTAAACAGTCATTTGAAAATAATTGGCTATATATCAGAAGATGTGTTACACATTCTGGCACAGATTTAGATATTCAATAGCTAACATCTACTAATTTACCGGGTCTTCTAGTAAACAGCTGCAATATCGACAATGACCATAAAACATCAATTACACTGCTTGTACAAATATGTACGTTACATACATGTTGTGCATATACATGCGCACGTACACACAGTCCCACACACACCAAACTGTGCATAATTTCATGTATTCCTCTTTTCATACACAAACATCTCTTCAACGACAAAATCCACTGAGACAATGAAAAACAAACGCAACATAATTAGACAAGAAAACACTTGAATACGTACACATACGTAAAAATAAATATACAATTAAAATTTATACAACTTTTCATTACGTTCTACTGCTGGTAATAATTAACAGTAGATTGATTTAAGAAGCTGCTGCAGTGAGAAGGAGCGTCTGGATGAGTCATGCTGGTTGGCATATTCAGTCTTTGCCGCCAGAGTTGATCCTCTCCTGCCTCCGCTTCATGATCTCCTGCAGCTCTGAGTCACCATTGGTCTTCTGTAAAGAAAATACAAGAAGATTTACTGTATGTCTCTTTATTAAATCTTCCCACTCTCTTTAAAATTCTGTTCAAGGATTCTCCTGTTACAAAGTGTGAATACAGACAAACACCGTGAGCTAGAAAAGCAGTAATCTAGGACCTTTCAAAAACAGCACTGTTTGGACAAAAATTTGCAAAAGTAATGGCGACAGACTGGTTAAGGAGTCCCACTTCATTTATGTAAGGACAATAAAAGGTTTCAAGGGATATGGATCATTAAATAAACAAAAGTTCAATAACTAGGTCAAAACTTACAAAGTCTTGATCAGGGCACGATATAACAAGGGAATACACACAGTAAATGATCCAGTCAGACATCAGAATGTATAATTAACCCAAATGTTAACAGTAGATTAAGTGAGTTCACAAGTCTACATTGACAATGGTTGGACATGTAAGGAAAAAAAACAGCATAATAATCTAATAACAAAAACAACATAAGTAAGTATAAGTACACTGGTTATTGTTGAGTGTTAGCTCTAAACTTTACTGACACCTGTTACCTGAAACAAAGATGAGGAGAAAACCAGGATCCTGTAAGTCTTTATCCGGGCTCAGACTTTAAATAATCTTTTAACTGAAAGATCCAAACTATTTCTCTTCATGGCATTTTTTTGTCCCCTTCATTCTTCCCTAACCCACTGTGCTTTGACTATGAGTTGACCTTAGTTTACCCTTTATTTCTGTGGGTTTATGCTCAGTTATGATGTCTTTCTATTTACTCAAAATTTTGTGGAAATTCTCAATGTCATTTATAGTTAACTGAGTAAAGCAAAAGGTAACTAGAATGGCACTCAGTAGAGCGCAGACCTCTGCCAAGGCCAATGTCAAACAACATCAACCAGACTTAAAAGAAAAAAATTGAAATTTATGGTAAATGATCTGGATCTGCCCCAAAATTTAATGCGTTCTTCCCCTGGCCCATGTCCCATTCCTCCACCAAGTTCGGTGCAGATCAGTTCAGTGCTGACAAATAAACCAACAAACAGAAATGGGGGGAAAACATAACCTCCTTGGCAGAGGTAATTAATAATGTCAGAGTTATTATTTTATCTATTTCTGCAGCCACAAAAATGTGATAAACAAATGCACCAAAATACCAAAGTACACAGTAGAGCATTCCCCTTAGACCACACATATTATAAATTTAACATTGCGACACACTTATATTTGAGACTAATAACTTGCTATAGCTTGTACTGTTTGTAACTGTTTGTTACAATGAATATAGCTAACAACATCCATGTGAAGAGCTGAGTTGACAAATTATCCTGCCTGGTTAACTCTGACCTGATTAGTGTGTACACACTCCCACTTTTTAGACTACGCCTGTGTTAATCCAAGAGCGTGACTCAATAACAGTGAGAGCTGAAACCAGCAATTATATTCCTGTGTGTATTAAATTGTCTTAACATGCCCAGATAGTTAAGCCATTGCGGTTTCATTCGTATCTATTAAAGGCTTTCAACATTTTTTTCAAAGTGTATTCACTTGTGGATTTGATTTTTTGTCTAACCATGAAGGAAACAGGCGTGTACAGAGGTTGCGTGCAGGCACAGACAGGTGCTTGACTGACCTCTAGCTGTGTCTTCTGTACAGTGATTTGACAGTAGACACGACCACCTTCATCTCCACACACCGCCTTCAGTTCTTCTTTGTTGAGGGAAAATAGTTGTGCTCCAGTCAGGATCCCCAAACATTCAACTGTCCTGCAGACGAGACAATCAGACAACTCATTTACATATTATTATAAATTCACTTATCGTATTTCTTAATTTTAAATTGTTTCCACTGGTGAGTACACTGATGCTGCTAAAACACTGTAACTCCATCTCTGCAGTTTTCTTGGCACTTGGACTTTTCATGGCAGGAAAAGCAAAATGTGTAATCAATGATATTTGTAATGACTGGATTCTTTTGGGGTGTGTCTTTTCCAGCATCCTGATACAGTGTATGCTGGCTCTCTGGGATGGCTTACTGGGTCTTTTTATGGAACTGAGCCACTATTAATTTTATTAACGACATGTGCTCTGTCCCCCCTATGAGATATAAAAAAGGTGTACAACAAACCTGACACCAATAAAGGAAAGGTAACAATAGTTGAAACATCTGGAATCACCAAAATTAGTTGACACATGTGGCTGTTACTCTCAGTAATTACTAAAAAGGCCTCTCTCGACCAAATTCTTAATCAGAATTAAAAAAGCAGGTTTAATTGCCAAAATATCATTAAACAAAACTAAAATAAAACTCTACAGCTATGCCGGCAGCTACAAGAGGCTGTACTGAGTTAAACGCTAACGTCGGCATGCTACAACAGCTGTATCTATTATTGACATTACATAAACAATGGAGAAACAAAGTGCAAGCTATTAATATCTCCTGACATTTCAGTCAGAGATTCAAGGGTAACTTAACGCAAGGCTGAAAAGCAGTGTTCTGCTGCCTTCTCTGGTTGACACGTTTAAGCCTGTTTGCTCTGTTGCACCTGTAACCACACCCAACAGTGATGTCCCAGGGTCCGGGAGTACACCTGTACATCACTGAAGCAAGGTGAGAGGTTGTACCACTGGGGGTCAGCAAAGACAAGATTTTCAAGGATTGTTAGGTTACTCTTTATGATGTGGGGAGGTATTTTGATTTGCTGGAACGATGCGCGTAATGGTTGACTTACGGCTTTGAGAAACCTTTTGCGATGAGCCATTCGATCACCTGCTCTGGGTTTGAGTCAAAGGTGAGCGGTACTTGGCTGCCGGATGAACGCTCCACACGGAACTTCCTGGCGGGCGGCTGGCTTTTGTTAGCAGTGATCATCATCAATAACTCATTGTTGACTTCATCCATCACTGCGGCACAGAAACAGGAGGGCAGCAGATGTCAGAACAAGAGCAACTACTTCTAAAAACTCTTTAAAATAAACCCCCAAACATCTGTAATTCTTAAGTCTGACTTTGTTTACTTTGTTGTGTTCACTCACTTTTGTCTTTCGGTCTACTCTTGTTGAAACTGTCTCCCTGGCTCAGAGAACCAGGAGGTGACGTCCTGTAGCCTTGCTGCACACAGACAGACATAAACATACAAAGTTCATGAGAAAACGGAGCTGGCATTTTCCCCAAAACAGGTTTGTCTTTCATTTAATACTTGCTGATACATTTTTGCCCTGGAGCCAAAAGCAAAATATGTGTGTGAAAGTATTTCACACCAGGAAGAATAGCTACGTGCAGTGCTTGCTGCAGGGCACTGGTGAACCTGCGTGCAGTGTTTGTCTCTAGGTAGTCAGGTTTTCAGCGAGGGTGCTGCACAGTGTTTTTGTTCACAATAATAGTAGAGAGTTTGTACACAAAGCTAAACTGATCTACGACCAAAGTTCAAATTATACGACTCTACTGTGATAAAAGTTTATAATTAAAAGAAAGTGACGTGTGTATTCACTAAAAATTTGTCTATGGTTTTATACATCTGATCACTTATTTATTTCTTGATATTATCTTTATCATGATCCCCACCCCATGTGAAGCAACAAGTCCTACTTTGCAAAACAAATTTATCCACAAGCAGTAACCTTATACTTTTGTTAATGAATTCCTACATTTCCCAGAATTCGTTCCTGCCAACACACCGGAGTTCATGTAGATGAGATGAGGATTATAACTGTAGGTGAAGTGAGTGGAAGTGACACCAACACATATGGTATGAACACGGTTCAAAAATCTTAAAAAAACACATCTATTCCAAACGTAACACGTCCTTTAGCTGCATTGCATTCTGGTCTACTGAGTCTACTGTCAGCAGACAAACTGATGTCCGAACAATTACTTAACAGTGCTGCAAAAATGAGAGCATGTTTTTTGTCATTAAAACTCATTGTAGCTGCTGGAAATGTTCTTGCATGACATCAAATTGTTTGGTTTGAGTAGTTGCCTATGGGAATGCTAAAAATACAACACACCGCTACTAAATATGCTCAGAAATGCAAAATGTGATGTATTTGGTGTTAATCAAAGAATGTTATCTTAATACACTGCAGATAAACAATATGGACAGTACGCCACCTGGCTGTAGATGCCTTCTGGCTCCTCTATCTTCACAACGTCCAGGATGTTAAATGGGACATAGCCGGCCTGGCCGCTGCGGTTCCGTAGTTTCCACCACTGTTTGTCATCCTCTATTACCTATGAGAAACATTTCACATCTCACTCCACAGTACTGAAAACCGCTATTAAACTCAATAACAGTTTGTGTGTTGTATAACAAAAAAATCTTGACCTGATTACAGCGCTAATTGCTTCACTGCCTTTCAGTGCACGCTTTAGCACCAGCTATTTGTTCAGTTTTACAGTTTCCAATTTATTTACACCCGACACAATCACATATAGAAAACCTGCCATGTTTAACTTCGCTGAGGGCTAGAAAGGGTTGGCATCGTCCCTGCCATATGCTACATGTACATCTATATTTGGTTCAAATTGCAAACTTCACATGAGGGACAACGAAATAAGAAATCATTTTTACCTCAAGGATTTCATCCTGCAGCACCGACAGCTCATTAGCATTCCGCGCTACAAAGTGGTAGCGAATTTTGGCATATTTGCGGGTGTGGGGCTTCCCGTTGTACGACCTATTAAGACACATTTTATCGCAGTTTGACATGTTTTTGTGTTGTGTAAAAGGGATGAGAAAGTGTGTGAAGGACTCCACTACTCACCCATCTGATAAGTTTGAGGAATGAGTTCCATAAAACTGAAAAAACAGACAGATGGTTGCATTTTCAAGGGTTAGGATCTGTAATGATCACCACACTTACAGACAGCAGACATTAAATATAACTCTTACCTCTTCCATTGATTGTCTTCTGTAATCGGGGCTGGTGAAGGACCCCAGTGGCCCTGTGGGCCCTTCTGTTTCCCAGGGGGCCGTCCTGAAGAGCTCCACTGGCGGCTCCCAGCCGTTACGAAACTTTGGGTAATAAGGAGGAGCACACTGATCCCTGGGCCACTCTGCTCTGTAGTTGCAGGAGGAGTAAAGGGACCGTCAACAGGTGACCTTCAAAGTACGCATCCATACTGACTGAGCCAACTGTGATGCACATGTACCTGGGTTTGGTCCATCCGTCCCCTAACAGCTCAAAGATGGTCATCTCTTTGGGGATGAGGTGTCCCCGCAGGAAGTCAACAGTATCTTTGGAAAGGTGGGGAGAGATGACTGAACGTGCCAGTTCAGGACTCCCGCAGCTCTGCAGCACCTGTGGACCCATTCACAAACATACTGATGTGAAAACACAAAAGAAAGGCTTTATCCACACAGAAACATGCAGTTTTTTCTCTGTAAATGTATAACCTATAGCTGTGAAATTTTTGAAATTTTTTCTGTACCGACTACACAATGATGCCTGAGTTTTAGAAACAGTACTTTTTCCCCCTTGTTTTGAGGAATATAAAAACATTTTTCTACAAAGAATAAGTAACAAAACGAAGATACTGAGCAAGCATCTGTTTCAATAATTGACATTTTTTGATGCTTGATGCCACAGAAACATTCTGGTACTCAAAAAATACTGAGGTCCAATACCAAGCTCTGGTATTGATTGAAGAAATTAAATTGAACAATATATATCTGCTTTTCAATTAAATGAGACTGTATAGAACGCCTGAAAGCAATTAATAAGCAGCCATACAGCTAACAACAGTTTAACACCACCATTGTGGATGAAGTATTGACAGTTAACTGCTTCACAAATCTCTTTTAAATACACTAAAATATAGTCTTAAGGTAACTTATTTGAACTGTAAAACAACTTTGAAAGTTAAGACAGATGTGGCTGAAGCTGCTGCGTAATGAGGCTGATTGCTGAGGACAGTGGCCATGGGACCACACTTTGTACATTATTTCTCTGGCTTTATCTTGACCTTATCAAGAAAATCTATCCAGAGATTATGGCACCATATCATTGCAGAGCCTAATCACTGCTCTGTGTTTCTAACCAGCAGTATTGAAGGTGTGGCTGCACGCTGTGGCTCGGGAAAGCAACATAAGTGCGGCTGAGGCAATGCAAACACTGAACTATTCTGATTCTGTTCTTTAACAAAAGATCAGTATTTTAATGTAAGATATGCCTTCCAATGACATGAGGAACTTATTTAGCGTGTTTTCAGGATGATGGCATCTCCTGTAAGACAGTCTTCATCCATATAGACCTGTCTGACATCACACATTAGCTCTTACCAGCTCCAGAGGACCAAAGAGGAAATGAACCAGCTCAGATGCGCTCGGATTCTGTATGTGTTTCTTCAGTTTGGCCTGCAGGGGTCGCAAGAACAGACACACAGTGAGACGATACTGAAGAGAGGGGCAGCTGCTGAAAGGGATGAACAAGGGAGGTTAGGAGCTGTAATATCTCACCAAGAGGTTGAAGGCCAGCTTCAGTTTCTGCAGGCTATCAATGAACTCTGCTTCAGAGGGGGGCTTGGCTCGTAGGGTCAGCATGCCCTCTGTAAACAACCAGAGCAACAGTGACCACACACAGAGTCCAGAGTTACCAGCCTGCCATACAAAAACATTACAGACTGGAGACAGGTTTCACTTTCTGGCCAAGGTTCAAAGTCATAACCCTAAATGTTATTTTTTTGTCTCTACTGTAGCTTACAGTTTATGTCTCAAAACAGAGGTTACCAACACAATCATGGTTAGTTAATAAACAACTTTTTACAGATGAAAAGTTCGACTTGGCCAGAAAGTAAAAGCCCAAGAAAGAATGTGCTACATCAGGGTTTCTCTGCCTAAGTTCTCATGACCCCAAAAATCAGAGGGTTATGTAAAGTGAATTTGAGTGTGATATTCCTTTAAATTGTATTTTTGGGAGTATGGAAGTTCCACTTTGCATACTGTAAAAGGGTATGATATATCTCATACCCACTGGTTTTGTTTTTAATTTATAAATAAAAAAAACAAAACAAAACATATCAATCAGTACATCACTCTCACCAATCTTTTGCCTAACAAGTGACTGCACCTGGAATTGTGACCCCAAAGTTGAGAAACTGATTCCCTGGATAGAGAATACATCATTTTCATTCATCATTTTCAAAATTCAACTGAAGTTTACCTTCTTTGGCAACTGCAAACATTTTGAATTTGTCAGGCAAACAAATGTCAATGATGTAATTCAGACAGACGCACACTGATATTAGAACATCAAAATCACCAAATGTGTGGGTGTAACAGGAAAGCAATACACCAGACCAGCACTGTATAGGAGTGAATAAGAAGTAATAACATTACATCAGTAATGAAAATTCAGTAATGAGTATTGTATCACTCAACAAAACCTCAAACCAGCTTCTACTACCACACAAACATCACTGGATGTCCCGGGCCACAGGACACAAAGAGCCACAACCATGTCGACGTGAGCAATATGAACATATTGTCACTGCAGTTGTGCCACCACACCAGAAGAAAGGGAGACAGACCTGCTGGTCCTTTCTTCTTATTCTTCTTACTCTTGTTGCGCTGGTTGAGCTGGGAAAAGGCCTCTGCTGCCTTTTGCAGCCGCGCCACAAAGATTTCTATGTCATCCAGGGCAGAGTTGAGGATTTGCTGAGGGAGACAAATCCCATGCAGAAAACAGCATTGTAAGACGGTGACAGGAGCTGTGTAATATTATGACAGGTGTCATCGTGGATAAAAACACTCACCACATCCTTCTCAATGCGCTGGGCCAGCTTTTTGTGCGACTCTGTGTCATTTTGTCCCACGGCTCGTCTATCTACATCTAAACGCAAAAAAGCTTGTGATTAAAATGAATCCAACAACTGAGAGAACGTCATTTTGCTGTGCTGCTCATGTAAAAAGTGCATTCTCGTGAGTGCATGTGCAGTAAATGCACACTCACCCTGTGTGTTTGTGGCAGCCACTCTTCCCTTTGGAGCAGGTGAGGGGCCCTTGGGGGCTGAATGGGGGAGGATGGTTTCTCTGTGACGCTTCATTTTCTCCTGGTTCACCCTGGAAGATTAGGAGGAGGCATCGAGACCTTCAGCACCCTAACATCTTGTTAGCTATCTGCTAATTACAGGTCATTTCATTTTGTATCTGACCGCAAGAATATTTGTGTGTGTGTTTCTGCAGCAGCAATGTTCTCACTTCAGAGTCTGAAGCCTCATTTTCTTTCCATGCTTGTTGTCTCCAATGGCACTGTCTATATCTGCATGAACCATCTCAGCCTGGAGAGAGCAAGGAGAAACACAGGGAGTCAAACCTAACGTGTACCGAATGTACAGCATTACAGACATCAGTATGCAGTTTCCCTGCAACAGTTAGGGAAAACTTTTCTGTCTTTCATCTACCTTTCATCTGTTGTAAATTTTTGGCATGACCCTTTTGAGGACTGGAATGAGGAGGGCAGCGAAAAGAGGAGGGGATATATCAGAATTATGCCTCTAGTCTACAACACTTTGAAACCTTTTTTATAACAGCGTGTCAAGGATACTGCAATATAACCTCCAGTGTTGTCAGTTAAATTTGTATTCTGCAATAAAAAATTATGTATTCTATGTATTAAAGACAAAGTTATTATTTAGATTCTATGTGAATATGTATTGCTTGCATGGTGAGAATTGGTTTCCTTCCTGTTTCTTTTGTCATTTGTGATTTTAAGTTTGTAACCAAATGATAATTTGTGTTTGTCAATCTTTGTAATTTTGATAATCTATGTCACAAAACCCTGGCTAGTGCAAAAAATAAAGAGCACTCGCACCATGCTTTTGCTGTCGCGGTACCCGTCTTATAGAAGTTAGGAAGCTAAAATTTGTCCATTAGTTTTTATTATATTGTGATGTTTGCTCTAGGAATGCCAATGGTAAAATGAAATGCATCAGTTTATCTGAAAAACTGATTTTAGCTCTTCTCCAAAATCCACATCTGAAAGACCAGGCTTTCTATTCCTCCTTCACATCAAATGACCAGGGAATCACAGTTTTAATAAATAAGAAACTCCCCTTTCATTTATATTGTTTCACTAAAGACAAAGGCAAGCCATATCTAATAAACCAAAGGTTGTTATATTCAGATCCTCTCAGCCTAGTGAATGTTGATGATGATTAAAAGTCTCTGCCTTTAAAACCACCAGTGGTTATTCTGAACTATAAAGAGGTAGTGTCTTATAGAACACTACCTAGTGTTCTGTGGGCTCTAGTATTTCACCCTTTCCGTGGTTTTCCCTTTGGTAAAAATCTCTAAACAAAGCTGCGAAAAATGTGAAAGGATACACACAAACAAACAGCCACTAACAGCTATGAAATCTGACCAAAGCTCCAGAACAACAGCTTAGATTTATGAACGACGTAAAACACAAAGCCAGCCAGTCACGCATGGACAATAAAGGATGCAAACTGAGCCCACCTCCACCTCGTCGCAGTGGAAGAAGTGGATGTCAGGTTTGTGCTGCTCCTTGTCCTGACACACGAGCAGCAGCACCGAGAGGTAGCGTGTCTGATTCAGCACTGTCTGACACATGTGGATGGTGGAGAGAGGAAAGTTCTCCAACTCCTCCTGCAGGAGAATGACAGAAGATGGGTTAGAGGGAAAGAAGTCGAGGCATGGAAGGAACAAGATACTATGTGAGTAGGCTAAGTCCTCAGTGAGATAAAGTCATAAAAACTAAGATTTATTTGAGGGAGAGAGGATTAAAGAAGCAGAGCCAGTCTTTAACTAAGCCCACTGGCTACTGGCTGTAATTTCAAACGTACCATACAGACATGAGAGTGGTATCAATGTTCTCATCTTACCCTCGGCAAGAAAGAGTATAGGCTTATTTCTCAAAATGTCAAACTATTTCTTAAAAGGTTGTTCGACGTGTTAAAAGACACCGTTATGATCATATAGAACATTATGACATAATGTATGTAAAAAATAAATGTGTAGAAAATATTCGTAACATTTTGTATTTTACACTTTTGGCTGCCTTTAGTATATGTGAAATACTGTTCATATAAATGCGTTCCTTATTTTATTTCATTGTACCACATCCAAATCTACACTTAAAGGCACTTGAGCGGTTCAGTATCGCACTTTCAGAGAGTGCAATAGTAAACTGTTCAAGTGCAGTTTATTATTTCAGCGCAGTCTGTCTGCGCTGAAGGCTGAAATATTCTGATTTTTAGGTCCTAAAACACTGGCTCCTACAGTTCCCATAAATTGCAACTTCATGGCATCTTTCATTAGATCCTCCCTGTCTGGTAAATACCCATATTTCATAAACTTGACGCTCCCACTGTGTAATGTAGGCTTCCAGTAACCAATTTATAACCACTCTGTGCATGATGTGTGGACAGGTGTGGAGCTTATACCTGTGTGTCACAGTCCAGCAGCCTGACCGCCTTGTCGGTGACCTGGAGGAGCATCTCCTGCGTCCATATTTTGTCCTTTGAATCCAGGAGGACCAGTTTCTTGACGGCATCATCCACTGTGTTAATGGACTCCGTCTTGTCCATCATGAACGTGGAGAGATGCTGAGGAGAAAACAGTGTGTTGGTAAATGAGGGATTCTGGTGTGAACTAAAAGCAATGTCTGTATGGAAAGTAGGACAGTTATACTTTGGAAAGTTGTTGGCAGTAACATACATTATCTATTTGCTGGCTGTACAAAAGTAATAGTATAACATTTTATGAAATATACTTTTTTGCTTTCTTGCTTAGAATTAGAGGAGAAAAATGATACCGCTATCATAACTGTTCTCTCAATATGAAGCTGGAGCCAGCAGCTGGTTAGCTTAGTTTAGCATAGAGGCCGAAAACAGTGGGAAACAGCTAGCCGGGAGCTGTCCAAAGCTGACATGAAGTCCGCATCCCATCACCTCAAAAGCCCACTAATTAACATGTTATATCTTGCTCGTTTAATTTGTACAAAAAGGGAAGTTTAAAAACAAGTCTTTGCTAGCTGCCAAGCATGGCTCCTCGGCAAAATACTAGTCCAGCACATAACCCCACAAAAAACCACAACTTGTCATTTTTTACGCGTGGTTAGAAAAGGAGAGAGATATAAAGTGTTAAATAGTGAGCACATAAGCCAGGCTAGCTGATTCCCCCTGTTTGCAGTCTTTTTGCTAAGCTAAGTTAACATATAGACATGACAGTGGTATCGATCTTTTCATCTCACTCTTGGCAAATAGGCAAATAAGCATATTTCCCAAAGGGTCAAACTGTTAACTGTACCTGTTAACTGGACTGAATTTTAATTCAGGCCTGTTTTCTTATAACTATTACCTGCAAAAATTTTTCACGTTTCCTTCAGCTGACACATTTGACCTCATAAATTACTGGCCCATTTTATCTGATATCAAAATGGCAGTATTGCTACATATGACTCTGTTTGTGGTTGGTTCCAGCGTGGCTGTTATCTGTTATTACCTGCCCATGTGTGATAACAGGGAGGCATTTTTGAGAAATCCTATCTACACCAACGCAGGACATAGTTCAGCACCATCCCTGACTTGAAGCACATTTCTGGTTCCGTCATCCCAACATCAGGTCCCCACTGCTGCTGTCAGAGGCCTGATTGCTTTATTATGATGGAGTTCAAGTCATCATCTTCATCTAGTTCTAAAAAGGCTCACTCACCTTTTTTAAGTTATAAATCCATCCATTTAAAGACCTCAAGTATAAGATTTTCTTTCCTTTTCAAGGCTTTTTTGCATTATGTCTTTTTTTGACAGTTGACAGTAAAATGTGATGTGAAACATGGAGAGAAAGAGAGAGGAACGACATGGAAAAAAAGTCCTCAGCTGAACTCAAACATGGGGACATGGTGGTCATAGAGTGGTCATGGTGGTCAAAACTACTAGGTTACTACGACACCCCAATTATTAGATTTTCCAGCATAACTGCTCATTTTCATACACATTTTAAAATACACAATCTATTCTATTTTAATTCCTTTGTTGGTATCGATGCCTTTATTTATCTCCACATTCACCAGTCGGGTGAACAGGTACCACATAAATTAGCAACAAAATAATAACAATACAGTGAATTATATGAAAAGGTAAATAAAACATTTAGATAACACAAAATTATGATACACAGTGCAACGCATAGGTAACTGCAAATGTCTGGGATTAATCGTAAGGTTTAATATAAAAAAAACTATAAACATTAACTTTTTATTTCACTTTAATTAGTACTTAGATGTTTTCTAATCTATAACTTCTAAACTATAATACTGTTGAATAAACATGCAGTGAGTGACTTTCAAATCTTCTTTTCCATTTTCTATATATTTTGCTTTATATGTAAAAAAAATTTAAATACAGAAATTGTCAAAATGACAAAACACAACTTTAATTCTTCAGAGACACAGAAACAGAGAAGATCTTACCTCAACATGATACTGCGACGTCTCATGCATGATATAATTGGAGTTGGAGTATTTCTTCCTCTGTTCTGTTAATAAGAAAAACAAAGACATCTAAAACAGAAAAATTGAGAAACCAGCAAGTACTAATTCTAATTTTACTGTATCCTTATATATAGCACAGTCGTAACACTGACCCCAAGTCTGCATGTTGAACGTTTCACACAATGAAGAGGTGAAATGACGGGCTTGAAACGCTGATGCATGAGCTAAAAAGGGCAATAAGGAAGTCACAAGGACATGTAATCGGTGCTTTCTTTTATGGGACTACTGTCAGCCTCACTGACAATTGTGCTGTTAGGTATTCACTTACAATTGTATGCAAAAGTCTGGGCACCCGTGGGAAAATTACATATTTAGTTGATTTTTGAAGTGAAATTAAGTAAATACAGCCCCTGCAGCAAACAGACATTAAAAATATAACACCCCCCCTCACCCCCTGGAAATATTCTCCTTTGGGGTTGTGTGGAAGCCAGTGACGCAGGAAACATTTCACGGGAAGAGGGAAGAATGGCTTCCACTAAATATCAGGAAATTATGGATGCAAATGCAGTCAGTCAAAGAACTCAACGTGAAAAGAGGCTGGCTACTACAACAGGACAGTGACCCAAGGCAGGCCTCTAAAATTCACCATGAACTACTTCAAGAAACGCTACCTGAAGCTTTTGGAACAGCCCCCACAGTCCTCTGACTTGAACATCACCAAAAATCTGTCGTGTAGACTTTAAACATGCTGTGTGAGCAAGAAAGCCTAAAATATCTCAAAACTTGAAGTGATCTGCAGGCAGAGTGGGCAAAAATCTATGAATCAAGTACAGACAGACTCTTAACTGCTACAAAAAATGTTTGCAATCTGAGCGTTAGTAAGAACTAACTTAGTAAGGTGCCCAAACTTTGGCACATTACTGTTTTATTGTGTTTCTTGCTATTTTTTTAAATTCATGAACTAAAAAGTAAAATTTGAATAAAGGCTAATTTTGAGTTTGTGTTTGTTGCAGGGGTTGTATTTACTTATTTTCACTTCTAAAACCAACAAAATATGCAATATGCCCAAACTCTTGCATACCACTGCATATACTGTAATGTTTATTTAGTAAGATAATTTGATTTAGACATATGATGTGTATTTTACAATACATTTTATGACAGTGCAGTAAAAACTACAAGAGCTTCTCTTTGAAAGAAATGAAACTGAGGTCAACCTGTACTTTATCAAATCTTTTAGCATAATTTTATGTCCAAAAGTGTCCTGCCGGAGGGCAAGTGGAATGGAAACAGTCCTATCTGAGAAGTTAATTATTAAATCTCATATCAAAGAGTCTTTGTGACAGTATAGTATGTTGGCCAGATTGGCATTAAAGTATGCTGCATCCGGGGCACCAGTCTGAGGCACGGATTTACTGCAGGGGTCAAAAATCAGTGATGCTAACTCTCAAGAGCAGCAAGCTTACGTCCTCATCTGTGGCAATGTATTGTGATTTGTCACATGTGCCCTTGTTCACCACACTGTGTGTGCTGTTGGCTGGGGCCAGTGTTCTCATTGACCTGTTTACCAAGTGAATAGTCTGCAGGTAACAATTACGGTTAAAAGAGAGCATGTTCCTATCAACTCCACTGCCAGATCTCATATCAGGTCTCTTTCTGTCCCCCACCCAATAGAGTCAACATTTTGATGCAACATAGACTACAGCTCTGGTTTTCTCTGCATACAGGCCCTGAGACACATTTTGCTTTATGTGCTTTATGGTGAATGTGACACAAAAGCCCTAATGTTTGTATAACATTTAACAAATTGTGTGTCAAAGCTCTACAGTACATTCCAATATTTCCAGTATTTGTATCCTCTTGTTAACGATTCATGCTTCATAGTACTCTGACTCATCCATATTTTGACGCACTGAAAAAAGCTTTTCAAAGGAGATCACATTATATCCATTCAACCACCCTCACCGTCCAAATGACGCAAGTGTTTGTCTTTCCTCTTCCTGCCATTTCCTCTCTGCTAATCCCTTCCTGCTTGGTTCCCCACAGGTGAAACACGGGCGTCAGGTGACGTTCTGAAAGTCGAGCTCGCCCCATGTCTTATTAATGACTGACATTTATGCCAGTCAATTCACAGCGCTGTGACAGCTTGCAATGAGAGCCACTTAGCAGGCAGATGGGCAGATCCTCAGGGCTCTCCCGGGTCAATGACCAGTGATAAACATGGCTGCCTGGCAGATTATCAAACCAATACATGGCTCGGATCAATCAGACAATCTGACCTCCCTAATAACTGCTCTGTAAACACAATGAACCCTGACTCAACCCACAAACAACACAGTAACATTCTTTGATCTAATGTCATGAAACCGTTTAAATATGAATCTTTTTTTTTTTTAATTTTTGTTTGATTAATAAAGAGAATAAAATCCTTTATTGCAACATCAAATGACTGAATAAGTCACAACCATAGATAACTCAAACAATAAGCTATTGTGCTGGCACAAGATCATTACCTTTGGATACGGAAGTGTCCTACTGTGTCTACAAAGATTTGTCCATATGTCGCTAGAAACCATCACATCAACAAACCTCACAGCCTGATTCACCACAGAGCTGTTCTCTCAAACTAGCGATGAACAAATGAATGCAGGTTGACATCGATCGTTTGTTTATCAAGAGCAGTAAGAAGCCAAAGACATACTGTTAACTTTTTAAAATATAGCCACTAATAACACTGCTTTAATAAAGTCAAACACAAAGAGCAAGAGAGAAACTTCAATTATGGTGCTGACTGAAAGGAATTACACTTAAAGTACTCATATCTATTATGGAGATAAAACTGAATTTTATACATACGCACAAAAGTTGAAGATTAACATTGCTGCAGTGAAAAGAGAGGGAAGTTTCTACAACCATTTTGACTCAGTCCAAACACGTTTTACCTGCCAGAGACATGCTCCTCAACCATAAACCATCTGAGAAACTCAAGAAAGCTGTTGAATCATCTGAACTCCTGGGAGGATGAGTCTGATGTGGCATCTCTCTGCTCTACTGTATAGCTGCGGATATCAGATCAGGTGGGAGGACTGTCTAACATTTGCATCACTTGTTTGCTGCCTTACACTGTGTGAATGACGGGGAGTTTTGCATATGGGAGATAGAGCTGCTGTTGTTCCTCTCCATGTTTATTCAGCAAGGAGCAAGCCGCAAACCTATATCTATCCAAATTTCTGCCTGTTATGGATGGTATTCAGTATTGTCCACTCTCCTGCCTCTCTGGTTCAGGAGGACAGGCATGCTGCTGTCATCCTGCAGTGAGAGGGTAGTGGTGACCATCTGCCACACAAGATGAAACGAGCCAATGAAACAGCACAGTCTCATCACACATTCAGTAAGATTTTTCACAGAGATCAAAAGAGTGGGTGTATCCTGTGGATATTTGGATGACTTATGGCACAGAAATGCTTCACAAACAACAAGGTGCACAGTCAGTTAGTCTGGGAACATCTTGCAAGATCTACTGTACCATCATCTGTGATTTCAGGAGATTCTAAGTTTGGAACACTGTAGCCATGCATGAAAGCAGGTTGTTTTGTCATACCTCGGGGCAGGTTTCTATCTGGGCCTATGATATGCTATACAATGTTCCTCTGTGTTTGCAGTGTGGAAGGAGGTCCTGGTAAGGACCAGTGAGCTAATGTCTGAGGCAGCGAGGGGAGGACCAGAGGTGAGTGAGCGTCAGAGTCTGCCCCTTTCCATTTTTCAATGCGTCTTTTATTCACCTGCAAGACATGGGCATCCCCACCCTTTTCCAACCACACATTAAAAACAGGCACACCCTGCACTCCCAGCTAATGTAACATAGCACATTTCAGTAACATAAACACACCCTAACACAAGTATGCAGCTACAATAAAATGGCAAAGCAATTCATGACTGTATCACTGAGTTTAACCAAAGTCAAGACAGATCAGTGATGCAGCCTGACAATATAGATGTAAATGGAGCACTACAATAACACAAGCACATCCGCTCTGGCACGGAGCTGGAAACTCGGGATCCCTTTAGGAGCCCAGCCTCCCTCCAATGTCCCTCAGTGTCTAACAGAGGTTTCCCTTCAGCAGGACCTTCGCCACTGCTTATCACCCTGTGCACAGGTGTTTTGGGAGAGAACTGTGAAAGCCGAACAAGGCCGTGGGGCTGCAGCAACATGCTGCAGAGTGAGAGTGCAGGATTTCCTGACGAAGTCATTTGCACAGCAAACTGAATTAGTTGTGATTGGACTCAGTTGCCTCAAAACTTGACTATAGACAGTTTGGAGAGGTATAAAAGGATAAAGAAGACACTTTTTGTACTGTATTCCATTCAAGATTTCTTCAAGCTGAAGATGTAACATTTTTAAAAGGGGATCCCAAATGTATAGCCTCATTTTTACGAATGGAAAGTATTTTTGCAAAAAAACTGGGCACCGTATTGTTTAGCAAACATTACTCAAAGTGATAGTTAATAGCGACAGGATGGTGTGTTTGCTTCACCCTCAAAATAAACTACAGTGTCCTTGTTCATCATAATAAAGGAACATGTCACCCATCGCAACAGTGTGGCTCAATTATGAGTTTTTACACGTTTTTGGAAAACAAATAAATAGGCTACATTCTTAAAAATGAGGGTGCAAATTTTCAAAAAACTATCCTTTGACAATTATGACTGTACCTTCTCCTCAATTACAAGCTGTAAGCGATAAACGCTCTGTACTGAGTCATGCTACAGAAATAAGGGCGTGTTAAGGCAAGGTCTTGAAAGTGGGCCAACAATGTAATACTCCTACTGACAAAAACAGTCCAACTTCTCTAGACACTTCCATGTAGTCACTTACCGTAAAGGGCCTTGGCGCTGATCTTGCTGTCCGATCTGGCCACTCCACTGCAATGACAAGAAGAGGAGACAGGGTTACGCTGTGCACCCTTCATCTTCTCCCCTGCGCCTCTGGATACAAGTGTCACAAACCCTCTGAATCTCCCACAATGTCACGTAGAGATATACGGAAAAGAGACTGGCCAGCACTGGAGGAGATTAGCCTGAGATTCTGAGCATATGGGCCAGCCAGGGAGAGCGAGGGGGAGAGTGGAAAAGGGAGGGAGAGGGGGGGGTTGCTGGAGCCAGGAACCCAGGCAAAGCAAACAATTCTCAACAGAGCAGCTCTGTGCCCGAGGTCCATGACCCACACCACCTTCCACATTCTGGGTTAGTGATTCTCTTGCGCCTGTGTGACAGTAACTCAGCATAATGTGATTGGCTAACTCACAGAAAGGTAAATATGTAAGGGGAAGCAGGAATGTGTGCGATACTCACTTGGCTTGCCGCGACAGAGGTCCCAGGACACTCATTATTTAAGGCATCCACCTGAAGAAAAAAAAAAAACACAAGGATGAGCATCAGAGAAAGAAAGAGGGTAGGTGATAGTGAGACACAGAAAGAGGGAAAATATTTTCCACCCAAACGAACATTGCATACTTTATTTAACCTAAAAGACCCTTTAAATGCCTGTTGCATCAGGTATCTTATTTTTCTCTCTCATTCCACTTGGGTGAGCTCTAGTAGACGGACCATGGTGTATAAACTTGAAAAGCTATAGACACCTTAATAAGGCTGTAGATATAGTATGCAAAGTTGAGGTGTAGACTCCTGAACAGCCTGTTCTTCCACTGTCTTCACAGCCAGGTGTTGGGCCTGTACTACTGGGAGTCGGGGGACCGATCAAAGACAATGGAAGACAGCAGGCTGATATGCACTATGTAATTAGAGCCACTCTGCTGATGCCTATATCTGCACAGCTGCAATTATTCAATTTGGTTGGGTTTTACATCCAGCCACGCTCAGTATTTGATAATTAGCGCGGCCTCGGAGGAGATAAGCATGAGCTATAAATCTGAGAGATTAATGGGTGCAGGAAACGAGAGAGCAAAACTCTCTCACACCTTTCCCTCCGAGCCCGGGGACTCTGAGTTGTCTGTCAAGGCATGCACTGACAAGGTTATGTAATATATATCAGGCCTACAGCACACACTGTGGCTGAACACATTCAGTATCAGTATAAACTCTAACTTTGGACCCTGATGAGATGTTATACAACATAGTGGGCTTTGTTTGGTTTCCTTTTAAATCCTTTTCAGGATTTTATTACTGCATTAAATATAATTATTCCTCGTTTAATGGCTAAAGTCAATTGTATTTAACGGTGGATATGGACTTTTAGACTACAAGGAGCCGGGTATCGCTTTAAGCAACCGGTTCAGTTTGTATTATTAATTGGTGGCGAGAGGTTAGGATCCTGTGTCTCCAGCAAGTATTTTAAGTGTTCGTCAAGAACAATCCAGTCCTTGTGTCACTTTGCGGTACTGGGTGTGCTTCCTACAATAGCTATGAACATTTCAGTAACCCTTTCTAACCAAACTATAACACAGCCATTCCTCAAGAAATACCTTTCCTCCTTTCTGAAGTTTGAAACTGGTTTTGCACAACGAGCAGCGGTACACTACACATGCACAAGGTAAATACTCTGTATGACAGTTATAGGTTACAGGTGTGGTCATTTAAGATTATCTCGCAGCAGATCATAGACATAATCCCTCTCACCAGATAATCTCATCAGAACTTCTGAAAGAAGAAAGGGCAAATCACAACAGCTTTCACAACCTGGGCCACAGTTAATGTATGTTAAAGTATGAGTTCGTTTATAAAGAGCCACGTGTAGTTCCATGCCCTCTGATCGAAGACTATGGCAAAAAATTTTAATGAGAAATGCAAATGAGCACAGAAAACTAGTTGTATTTACTTTGGTAAGTCAAGTTTGCACCAGATAGATAGACTTCCTCTTTCTGTCCTTATCTCTCGGTCATCTTCCCTCAACGCTATTGTTGCTGGCTCTGGCCTTCCGCCTGGTTTCAGGAGGGAGGTGAAGCCAGAGCGGCATAGGCTGGGTGTCATGTGTTGTCAACATCCTGGCAAGATGCCCGCTGTACACCTCTCCTCCACTCAGCCTAGGGTGCTTATTGTTCAATAATGACAAGCCCTTATTCAGACGTAATTACAAGGTAATAAAACAATAATTACACAAAAAAAAAAGAAGCAGCGTTTGCAGGTTGCTTAGCTTAGGTTAACTCATAAAAGCTCGTCTCATTTTCAAAATTACTGCAAGTTCAGTGCATTATCATATGAAATTGTCTCAACACACAATATAAATGATAAACTGACATAAGAAAAAACACACAAAATTAATACAACTAAGCATATGGCCTTATGTATCAAGTGTACACAACAATAAAACAACAGATTTATAGTTGCTGACTGAAAACAATCTAATGCCCCAACATGATAACTGTCTGTTAGGACAAAGCAGCACCACGAAATATTTTGGACCCACACATAAAGCAGAACAACGGATCTTACACATTAAATATCTATAGTAATGTGTCTATCCTACAACATAAGCCCCATAGCACACCTGAAGCTTCAAAAAAACATTTAAGAAAACAGTGAGATATGCTGGGCACATAAATCACACCTGACAAGACCAGTAAAGGTGTAATAATCTCATTGTTTACAGCCTATGAGGTCACATCAGTGGAATAACGATATCAACACTCTTTGAAATTGCCATACTACAAAACGAGACCATATTGACAGCCTGAGTACTGTGATATGCCCAATATGCCTGATACTTAACTCCACGCTCCTGAGCAAGCATTTTGTAAGAGATAACAATTAGCAGATTTTATGAATTCGGAGCCATTCGGCCATTCAGGCTGAATCACATTTCATTGTTATGAAAGCTGGAGATGATGTTACAGGTTTATTCTGGGCGTACAGGTGCACTGGGGGGAGTGCATTCTCTTGATCAGGGCATAGAGAACCAGCACAAGACAAAATCAGGTCAGATTTCACAGACATGGTTCCTGTTTGTTCACATAACATTCATTGGACCCTCCCAACACACTGAGCACAACAATCTTGTGTCGGGACAAAACCCTACTGGAAGACTCTGACAGAATCAACCTGTGATTCTCAAGTTAGGAGTCAGTGTTTCTCCTTTGCTTGTATATGTGTAGCATGTCAGGGGTTTTTTCCCCCAAACCTGCTGAACCCAAATGAAAGCACATTCCTCTTACCACGGAGCTAAATGCTGTAATAAGGTTGTGGGTGACATCAGATATAAATGTATGGTAGCAGCATTAATCTTATTGTGTGGATACCCAACACCAAAACATGCTACGTTAATTACTCAATAGATTAATCACTGTACAATTACATCAGGATTTAATCAGTAAAGTATAATATAAGTATAATATATATATATATATATATATAATAATTTCAAATCAGCCTTGATCCCAAAACATTAATAATATGCTAACAAATAATTTATTAGGACTCATTTCCTACACACAATAACACAATATTATAATAATGATAAGAAATGGTAATAAATCATCCCTATAAAAAATAAGCGCAACCAATCAATCTCAACGTTTAAACCAACTTGAAGGAGAAGTCATTGAAACAGCTCAGAAAAAGTGGAACGTTGAACATCAAACAGGCAACTCCATCTGCTGAGGAAGATCATGTGATACGATCGAAAGCTCCAGGACAGCGACTGCGTGGACCGTGTGGTGAGACTTGTCATGTTTATGTTAGTTTGTGTTCACTGTGAAGACACTGGTGAACAGGCGTAAGAAAGAATGAAAGGAAGAAAGAAAGACAGAAAGAGAGAAAGCGTCTTTTACTCCTCACAGGAACTCACAGTGGTGTTTTCCGGGCGGGATACTCAAGGAGACAAACGTGGGCGAGACAGCACCTGAAGCATCAGCCTGCCGTCACCGCCTGCGGTCGATCCCCCAGAAATGTATCGATATGCGCGTAGCCTTCCGCCGTCGGTGTCCAAAACTGGAAACTACGCAGCTGCCCTACCGACAGCGGAGCGCAGGCGTCTGTCGCCGGCCCTCAGAGACAGTCGCTGAGGGGGCAAAGCGGGAGCGGGTCAGTGATAGGCCGCTCTGCAGGTAAGGTAATCTGAGAGGGGAGGAGCCCCGGGTACACCTCGCTGTGGCTGAGTCGGCAGGTGCGAGTCTTCGTGGTGAGCGCTCGGGTGCGTGCAGTATGGCGGGAGATTGGACTCAAAATGGTCACAAATGTGTGCCCCGTGATCTGCAAACGAAAAAATAAGATTTTACAAATGCGTGCAACGATTTGTGCGTCATTTTGGGTACTCACGAATGCGCGTTCGAATCCGCACACAAATACCAAGCATTTCAACACATGTAAAGCATTTTTACAAATGCACACATATCACGACCTGGATACATATTAATATTTTACGTATAGATTCTTAACTTCAACTTCACAGATCTGATCGTTTTCGCTTTAAAAACGCTTCCTGTGTATACAAATGTCTAAAAAAAAATGTGAAATTCTTTTTTTTTTTTTTTTTTTTTTTTTTACAGATGTTAACGTGTGAAGTGATCGCCTGATTCTCACGGATCAGGTTAAATTTTGCTTGTGGCATTCTAGGACTCTTTTCAAGGTCTTCAGCTCCACAAGAATCAACAAATGCATGCTGCTTTTACGTGCTGCTGAAAAACTGGGACAACTCGGCTTTCGATTAATTCTTGTGTGTGTGTGTGTGTGTGTGTGGGGGGGGGCATAGTGTAATGAATGCACTCTACCTGGTGGCCTCATTAGCCTAAATGAATTTTAAACAAACATAAAAAGATAGTATTTGCAGCACTTGAGATTTTGATAATCAGTTTTAACAAAATGCAGCCACACCAACGACTTCTTTGACGTGGTGTCAATTAGTTTGGAGCTGAAAATAAATTTGACCTAGCAGTCTCCATTAACTTGGGCGAGTTCGCCGAAAATAATGGATTAATCCTGGAAAGCTACTCATGTAGGGCTTTCATCTGTATGAACGGAACCCAGGTCATTGTCTGACCAATGAGAATTTGGTCAGACAAGAGTGAATCGACTAACCAATCGACCAGTCGACCGAGAGACTACAGTCCTATTCATTTCAAAGTGCGAAAGAGGTTTTTCTAAATAGACAGAATGCCCCCCCACACACACACATACATTTATCAACTATAGACTCTATACAGTACCCTATAAATGGAAATATATGCTTTAAATTAGCTATTGCTTGGTGTTGGACTTGTTCTTCTGCTTCACAACAGGTGTTGTGTCGAAGTCTGTTTCCTTGTCGAAATGTGTTTCCAGCCAGTATTTGCTTTTTGCCTGGACTGGCTGTTTTCCCAACAGAAGAACAATTCCACTACCCAGCAGTAGCTAATTTAAACCATATATTTACATTTATAGGCGACTGTATAGAATCTATAGTTGGTAAATGTATGTGTGCTAACTGAGGGATGACGAGCTATTCTGTCCATTTAGAAAAAACTCATGAATACACATGAATTCACAATGCTCAGATGTCCCAGTTTTCCACTGGCACATAAACCAAGCATGCATTTGTGTGGAGCTGAAGTCTTTGAAAAGAGTCTCAAAACGCCACAAGCAAATGTAAAATGATCACAGAAGGAAGCCTTTTGAAAGCTAAGTTAAGCACCTGTATGTAAAATATTAATATTTATTCAGGTTGTAATATGTGCATTTGTAAAATTGCTTTATATGTGTTAAAAATTGCGTTTGTGAGTATTCAAAATTAAACACAAATCGTTGTCGTTTGTATATCTTATTTTTCATTTGTAGATCACGGGATACACATCGGTGACCATTTTGAGTCTAATTTCCCTCCACAATAAAACAACAACAACCCAAATTGAAGCAGCCTCATTCGAAAAAGAAAAAAAAAAGACATTGACAGTGATTTATTCTAATATCAAATCACCAGGCTATATATATAAGGAAGCTACTGTAAATGTTGAGATACTTTATGGCAGTGTTTATCAACCTTTCTGGCTGCGACCTCTTAAAATTAAGCTCTATAAGCCTACTGTATACTTGAGATCTCTCGTCATAAGCCATGGCCTTAGTGTGGAAATGATTATTGGTGTGTTCCAACCAAAGTGATCTTTGCTTTTTTCTTTGTTTACTACAGTTTGATGTGAAGGATTTTTATAGGCTGAAGAAGTTGAGGTGTTTAGTATGTGAAAAGAAAAAAAGCCAAATTTAGAGGACGTCAGAAAAAATAAACATTAAAACTTCTGATTTTATTGACCTTATATGAGAGGACCCGGGTGACATTACCAGCACATACAGTAATGGCAATAAAATAGAAAATTTCAAAAATGCTATTTATGATTTACAACTGCATAGACCTAAATACATCGTATATCACAGCGCTTCAGTAGTGGAATAATTTCATTTCCACAGGTGTCACTTGGTGCAACAGTGTGGAACACTGCCCAGGTTTCAGTGTCACTGGCTGCTAAGAATGATCGCTCTTCGTCCAGGTGTCATGCTGTATAAGCAACCACCAGAATAGTCATGTTTTAATTAGGGGGATGTATAAATGTTTGTACACAAACTGTGGTAGACCTGCAGTGAATGAAATGCACAAGTGTTTGTGTGCTCCGCTTTTGGCTCTACGCACGGGCACTCTGAAATGTGATTTGTTTTGAAAACAGTTACTCTGGAAACCTTATCATTGGGTTTGATCATTAACTTAAGTCAGTGCTGAGAAATCACCTACTTTAAGAATGTGGGGTGGGAATAGTTACCGACACTGAAAAACTGTTCTGAGATCTTCACCAGAATAAATGAAGTGCTGAGGGTCAGCGCTGATCTGACATCAAATATGTACATTTACAGTCTAAGGAGCCAAACTAAAATAATAATTCTTGGTTCTTATAGGTGCCATTTGAGTCAGTGACAGGTAGTTAGAATTTGTGGTATGGTTGTATGTAGCACAGGACTGCTGGAGGGTGTTATGCACAAGTTTGACCAGACTCCATTTGACTGGAGTTATTGAGATATAAATTCCTACAAAAAATATACATTAAACATCTTATGTTTCAAAGACAATGGGAAAAAAAAATTCTCTTAGAGTACAAAAACCACTGTTGTCACTATTCAAAACTTTATCAAAACAATTCTGCCCCCTACTGGAGAAAAAAAGAAAAATATGAAACAATAAATGTGGTACGTTTAATATAGATAATCAATGGTAACACAAATATAGATTTTATCATCGATGCATGTTAAAAAAAAAATATACAGAATAAAGTCAGGAAATATTTAACAATTGAAAAATCTGTTACTACGTGTTAATGGCCTATTTACTTACTCCCTCCGTAGCACAGTGAATTTCCTGAGAGATACTTATAGCAGTTTCAAGCAAAAGTAATAACTCTTCCAACAGATATCCGCCTATTTCAAGTATCATACAAACTGTGTTATACAAAAACAAAAAAACAAAAAACAAAAAAAAACTGTCCAAATAAACAGGCTTTATATTACATATATTCAAACAGTCTCAAAAATGTTACTTTTCAATTTCTGGTTGCATCAAAGAAATCTTCATCTACATTGATTTATGAATGTATCTTGGCCACCTGAATACACCACATCCACCTTTTCAGAATAAGAGATTGGATAATCCTTGACTCTATCTTGGAAGAAAAATTGTGACATGATGTGACGACATTGTACAAGGTATACAGTATCACTTGAATGAATTCCACCCGTATCAATAATTCAAACAAGTCCTACAGGGAACCGGGCCTGACTTCATTCATGAACAGAAGCGTGAACAAAAAGAGAAAGCTCCGTGCAGTCCGTTCTTTCAGAACGAACATATGAGAAGCTCATTACGTCGAAATATCTTGTCCATCGAGATAAATAGAGCCTAAAATGTAGGTCAGTCTCTTCATGTGATAATAATGTTATCTATGTTTGACACTAGATATTGTAATTTACCATCCTGTCTATCATTAATGCTGACATGCAACCAGTGTCAAAAGAAGATTGTTTGTGATCACATAATCAATAAAAGCTTCATCATCTATTATGACTGATGAGGTTTAACAAAAAAATAGCTACGGTAAAAACTAATGAAAGTAGAACTAACCTGGCACGTTTGGCCATAGTGTTCAAAGCCTGGAACATGCAGATCATCATAATGGTGCCACACCAGGAAGTAGACCGGTAGCAGAATATTTGTCTTCATCACAATGAGGTTAATCAGAATATAGCCCTGACATGGGCCAGACACACAGGGTAGAAGACGATGGAAGAGTGCTGTCTTTAAGTTTTTTGTTTTACATTATTGTTGAATTTGTTGTGTTCTCTCATTTTTTTCTTTTAACAAATATCATTGTACTCCAAGCACTAGGAATTGTCATGGGAGATCTTCTGTAATATAATTTACATTACTGTTGATTATTTTTCAAAGCATATAACAGGTTTTTAGATTAATCTACTGTATGTGTTCTTCCACCCTTCAGACAGCTTATTTCAGCACTGTACTAAAAACAAACATTCAGAGACTTTAAACTTTGTTGAAATAGGTCCTATTACAGTGACATTTTTGCAATCTTTATTTTTGTCAACACTGTGTCAGTGCTGCCTGGTGATGATTTTAAGAGGATAGATTGAGCTCTGTTCTTAAAAATAAAACTCAAAAGACAATAAGAAACCGTAAAATTGTAACAATTACATATACGTTTAATTTAAGTTTAATTAAGAATTACATGAAAAGGTTGCTCTTCTATTAAGACTTGATCAGGACAAATTTGAAAGCTGCTGGGTAGTCTGAACTAATTATGTCACTCCATTTAAGAGGTAAAGTAAAGTCCTTTAGCCACTACATGGTGTTATTACCTGCTACGTGTTTGTTATATCTTGTATAAGTTAGAAGTTAGAGGAAGTGCTGGATATGTACAGTTAGGTCCATAAGTATTAGGACAGTGACATAGTTTTTGTAATTTTGCCTCTGTAAACCACCACAATGTATTTGAAACTAAGCCATAAAGATGTGATTGAAGTGTAGACTTTAAGCTTTAATTCAAGGGGTTCAACAAAAATAGCGCATGAACCCTTTAGGAATTAGAGCCATTTTTATAGATAGTCCCTCAATTTCAGAGGCTCAAAAGTTGGTGGACAATTGACCGATAAGCAGCTTCGTGGCAAGGTGTGGCCTGTTGCCTTGTTATTTCATAACATATGAAGCAGGAAAAAGGTCTGGAGTTGATTCCAGACGTGAAAACCACAGAAGACAACTGAAGTAGATGATTGCAGAATTTTTTCCTGGGTGAAGAAAAACCCTCCACAACATCTAGTCAGGTCAAGAACACTGTAGAGGCCGTAGAGGTATCATCAAAATCTACAACCAAGAGACGCCTTCATCAATTTATATACAGAGGGTTTACCATAAGGTGCAAACCACGGGTAACACTCAAGAACAGGAAGGCCAGATTAGACTTTGCCAGAAAACATCTAAAAAAACCTGCCCAGTTCAGGAACAAGATTCTTTGGACAGATGGAACCGAGATTCACTTGTACCAGAATGATGGGATGAGAAGAATATGTAGAAGGAAAGGAACGGCTCATGATCCAAAACATACCACATCAACCTTTCAAACATGGTGGAGGCAGTGGTATGGCATGGGCATGCGTGGCTGCCAATGGAACTAGGTCACTGGGGGTTGTTGATGTGACTGCCAATAGAAGTAGCAGGATGAATTCTGAAGTGTATAGGGCTATACTATTTGCTCAGATTCAGCCACATGCTGCAAAACTGATAGGATGGTGCTTCACAGGACAGATGGATAATGACCCAAAACATACTGCGAAAGCAACCCTAGAGCTTCTCAAGGCAAAGAAATGGCATATTCTTCATTGGCCAAGTGAGTCACCTGATCGCAACCCAATTGAGCATGTTTTTCACTGCGCGAAGATAAAACTGAGGGCAGAAAGACCCAAGAAAGACAAAAGACAAACCAGCAGCAACTGAAGGCGGCTGCAGTAAAGGCCTGGCAAAGCATCTCAAAGGAGGAAACTCAGCATTTGGTGATGTCAAAGGGTTCCAGACTTCAGGGATTTTCATCCAAGTATTCAAATTAATCCTTATATTTATAATTATGTTGGTTCGTCCAATTAATTTTGTTTAATTGATTTAATTCAATTTATTTTGACTGAGAAGATTTACTTTAATTCAGTTGATCATAGTACCCCCAACTGGGATGACCTGATAGCCGAGTGGTTAGGGAGTATACCATATCTGTATAATAAATACCTCAGTCAGTCCTCCTGGTTTTGACTCAGCCGAGTGGTTAGGGAGTATACCATATCTGTATAAATACCCTGGGCAGTCAGTCCCTGGTTTGACTCCCAGTCAGCTGCACCATTTGCAGCATTTCTTTCCCCGCATTTCCTGTCTGTCCTCACTGTCCCTAATTTAATTAAATGTATTAACTTATTCAGTTTAACTAAATTTCAATTATTTTATTTTATTAATTTAACTCAAAATAATTCAATTTAGTACATTTAACTTTATTTAATTTAATTAATTTACTTTAACTGAGTAATTTTCATTAAATTCAATTAATTATATTAACATTCAAAGGTATGCTTAGGGTCAAAATATAATGAAGTGACCCCTATATTTTGACATTTGGGACACTTTTGAATGGGGTTGCTGGTGTTCCAAAATGTCAACCTACATGTCAAAAATGTACCTGCTTGTCACTTTGACGTTTGGGAACTCTGAACACCACATTCAAATGTCAAAATATAAGGGTCTTTTCCTTAAAATTTGACATCTGGCATACTTCTGAATGGAGCATTCAGTGTTCCCAAATGTCAACTCAAATTTCACAACCTTTAGTGAAACACTTGTAATCCAGGTGTAATTGTGAAATTGAAATATGTTCCAAAAACAGGCCGCTCTTAATTCTGATTTGTTTCCACCTCCAAGGGATGTTCCTCAAAGAAGATAGCTCAACAAAGGGTCTACAGTGAACTGTAATTAGATTAAATCTCCTCAAATGAATAAAATTGAGTGAAATTAATAAAATAAGATAAACTTTACTAATTTACTGAATTTAATTAACAAATTAAATTAAATTAAATTAAATTGAGTTACTTAAATTAAATTTAACTAACTTGAATTTACTTAAGTCGATTAAACGGAGTCAAATTAAATTAATCATATTAAAAGGATTAAATGTTTTAAATTAAAGTAAATTTGCATTAAAAAGTAATTTACTCAAATAAATGAAATTAAATTCACTCAAAGGAACTTTTAGTAAATTAAATCTAATTGAGTGAAATTAATCAAATTTATTTAAATTTATTCAAATAAATGAAATTACATTTATTCAAATAAATTACATTGAGTTAAATAAATAAAATAAAAAATATAAAATTGATTTAAATTTATTCAATTAAATTAATTTGAGTAAAATTAATTAAATAAAATTAAGTTTACTCAAATAAAGCTAAGGCTCTAGGCTCAACAGATGATGAAGATGTTGTTGTCATGTTGTCATGTACATCAGAATATTTTTTCATTTTCCCCTTTGACTCTTATGACATTTTGACTAAAAATCCTCCATGTTGGCTTGAGTGCAACTGTATCTATGTGTGCACATTTCAGCAATCTCAAGCATCCTCATACATATCAGTATTGATTAGTAAATTTTGAGCAAATTTAACTCAGTTTAATTGAGTAAATTTAATTCAATACATGTAATTTAATTTAGCACTTCCTTTTATTTGAATTGAATTAATTGAACTCAATTTAATTTCGTACAGTAAATTGAATTTAATTCAGCTCATTAAACTTAACTTAAATGGGATGACCCAATAGCCAAGTGGTTAGGTAGCATTCCCCCTCCACATAAATGCCCTGGGCAGCGAGACCCTGACTCCCAGGCAGCCGGACCATTTCCTGCGTGTCATCTACCAGGGAAAAAAGGGCACTCATTTCTTCCTATTTTAGTTGAATAATGGCAGATGCTCTTTGTTTGTGCCGTAAATTGAGCCTTCATTTTCCCGGGAGATTTCGTGCAGAACTGCATAGTGAAAGCGAGGCTCATAAGGAAAGAATCTAAATGCCGATGGCGTCATTATTCTAAAGCCATGACATTGTGCAATCAACATTTACTTCATAATGACAACTTAAAGCAAAAGAAATGTCTAAAATCTCGATCTGTCTCGATTTCATTCAGAGTTGAACCGGTGACTCACTGCCTAGGGTATGTAGGCCCATGTGTTATGCATGTGGTATGATACTGGGGGGGCTAACAGTGATTGCGTTTTGTATTTCAGTTTAATAAAATAACTGGTGTTGAAACAAGATTCATAACAGAAGTGAAAGAATTTGGGAAGTGAACGTTACAAGTAAGACGTACAGTAATCCTCAAACACAACACAGATTCAGTTCTCATATTATTTTAAACAAAATGTAGAGTGTAAGGGATATCATTACACACTGATAACACTGTGGTTCCAACGGCCAAGTTTTACTGTGGAAATGTAATAAAGTTGATGTGAATGAGTGACACTGCCAGCTGGTAAAAAATATCTAAAACCTTAAAGAAGAACTTTACTGATTTTACACATCAAAGTCCATTCAGAGGTCTGTGGGAGTTCTACTTCATGTTTGGAAAAAAAAATTGTGTAAAGCCTTTTGTAGCTCCTGGGGGAGTTGGGTGAAATCTGATAAATGTCCTCAAGTGAGGTTACTCTTTGCAGCACTGGTATATTTGAAAATTGTAAAAAAAAATGGTGGTGTGGACTAAGAAAGAAGTGAGCTCACCAGATCTCTGTATGCCACTCCTCCTCTCTGCATGAAGCTGGATACTTGAGGCTACATTAGCCACAACTAGCATAACACACCCAAATCTCCAACCAAACTGTCAGTGGACACAGATGAAACTGTTCAACCCAAACTCTTGTCATGTCACAAAAGCTATCAGAGTACGAGCTTTAGAACCGGGAACCTAGACGGCAGCCTCTTACTTTGCTTCAAGAGATACAGCTCCTTCCCTCCATCCGGCTCAGAGCTGCCCCTGTGTGTCCATTCAATTCGTATTCATCACCTCGTTCCTTAGAAAACTTTTCATTTTTGTTCTCCTGCAAAGCAGAGTTCTTGTTTGCTGAGTTTTGCTGACACGTCCGCGCCCATACACTGCCACTGGCGTCCACAGTGGCGCCACAGGGTAGCGTTCAAGCAGTCAAGAAGTTCTGTCTGAATTTTATAACGCTGTAACAAAAAAAGAAAAAAAAGAGGGCAGATGTGAGCCAAACCAAATAATCCATTCACAGGCTATAAAAGGCACATCGGGTCGATTACTTGACAGCAAAAAAGTGCGATTACCTGTTTGTCTTTCTTTGACTTCTTTACTTTAATCTTTATCTGCTTTCCTGAAATCATGTTGTACTTGCCTTTATTCCTTTCCTTCAAGTACTGAAAGAAAAACAAATGTAAGTTTTTGGGGTTTCCTACATTACAAAAAAATTAAAATGACATTGACAAAGTTACATAATTACCCTATGATAACAAATGTCACTTACAAGGAACCACATGGTTAAATGAAGAAGAATTACTTGGATCTCAAAGTTTCAACATTACTGTGTGGCACATGAATTGTAATATGTTCATGATATTAGAAGGATTGGCCTGCCAAATCCTTCCAAAAATGTTATAAAATGATCAACATAACCACCTATTACGGTCACATTAAATGGCTTCAAGATTAAAAATAAAAAAATCTTGTCGAGGTGGAGGAAACAAACAAGGCAAAACGGGGGTGGGAGTGGGGGGGTTATCCACTCGATTGCTCCCCTTTAAAAGAACAGATGAAAGAGGACAGCGTGTTACGTGTTTTCATCCTGAGAATGAGGATAAATATAGTTATTCTATAGTTAAGCTTTGGCAGTGGAGAGAGCACCTAATGATGATGTTAGGCAGTGATGTTGCAAATTAACATGTAAATACACAATGCTACCTGTGAAAGTACTGGCTGGGAAACTATGAAAACATTTTACAGGATATATTATATATCTATATACCTAGCTAGAAGAACAATATACTGTGGGACACAATGTATGGAAAAACATTCCTTGTCTATTGAGAATTTGAATGGACTGTTGTTGAATGAATTTGAATGCATGTTTTGGTTTTTTTTTCTGTTTTTTGCTACCTGAGATACCTGCAGGTCCCGAGTTTTCTCCTCTTTTTGCTTTCTTGTCTTGTCGTTTATGGTGCTTCTCTTTCTTCTCTTTCTGGTTCAGAATACAAAATAAGTGACACTCAGTTTTCTGTGAGTGACTTTAAAAAAAAGCATGAAACCAAACTTACTTTTTTGTGTTGTTTCTCCTTTTTCATTTTCTTAGACTGCTTTTTGGATTTATTGCAGGAGTCTAAAAACAACAGCAAAAAGCAACACGTTGAGTCAAATCTGTCAGTGTATTAGTATAGTTCTGATAATAAAAATACACAAAGCACCAACAGACCAAAAAGAAGGGCTTACCAGCCAAACATTCTCAGATGTATTGTCGACTTTGTACACTTACCACTGCTGCTGGAGCTCCTTCCAATGCGGCTGGATTAGTGTGATGAACGTGATGAAGAAGAGGACCATGAGGATGAAGATGATGAAGTAGATCATGATGATGAAGTGGAGGAGGACAATGCGGACGATCTACTACGGCTGTTCTTCCGCTTCTTTTTTCTCGCGCTGAAAGAAAAAAAAAACAACAGCTAAAAAAGAAGACAGAAAGATAGACCAAAGTTTAAAGAAAATATTAGACTGAATAATGAATGAAATTTTGTATTATTGTGTAATAACTATTTCCAGCCCTCATAGTCTTACAAGACACCATAAATTCATATAAGCCAGATCTAAAGTGCTGCATATACATTTTCAATGCAGCCATTTACCATTTACCTTGATTGACAGGGTTTGTAAGTGAGATACCATATGGCCGTATCATGCAAACAGTGACTAAAGTTTAATTTAGACAATCAGATATCATATTCTGTGATTTGCAATCTGGTACTTATATTTTATACACTTATACATATAGCTGTGTATTTTAGGCTACATTTAAACAGCAGGTAAAATGGTCAAAATCAGGCTTTTTTTTCCCCCTCTGTGTATTTGGGACACGGATCTGTTTTTATTACAGAGTAAACTGAAAAACATAACTCCTTTGTAATGCTGATGTTGGTCCTTGTTCAGGCACAAACCAGATGGAGCCAAGGTGACCTTAGTCTGAACAGTCATATCAGAATTCATGCATTTTACCCGCTACAGTGCATTTGTCAGCCAGAGATTGCGAAGTATAAAAAGACATACTAAAAATGGAAGGCAACTTAGTCAGCTTTCACAGTCACATCTTCAGACCGTCATTGTCTATTATAATATTCATAAATCACTAACAAAAATATCTACTAGACAGTACAGGAGGAGTAAATACTAATTTAACAGTCCAGCTTGCCTTCTTTTCCAGCAACAACGAGTCCAGTTATTGATCATCTGTCACCAGAATATTGCAGGGTTATTTCCTGAAAGATTAACTCGCTTAAATCGTCATAATTTGGACACTACAAAATAACTAATTAATTGATTAAAATTTAGTTAAATCAATTAAATAATATTAAATCAATCAAATATTAAATTTAATTAATTAATTTGAGTGAAGCTAAATCAGTCAGTTTAAATAAATAAAAGGGCTAAAGTAATGGAATTGAAATACATAAATAAAATTGGGTAAAAATAACTCAGTTTCATTAAATTAAATTAAATAAATTAAGTTAAACTGATTTAAATCAATTTCATTATATTAAAACAAATTTTTTAAATTGAATTAAATTAAATTGACTTAAATGAACTAAATGATGCCTCAGTTTTGTATGGGCATAAATGTCCATCCAAACTGAGATACAGTCCTTGTTGTTCAGAGTCTACTCTGATTTCATCTTGTCAGCCTTGCATAGGGCAAATTAAAAAAACAAAACAAAACAAAACAAAACAACACAAAACAAAAAACCCTGCTCTACAGGAAGTCCTCTCCACGTCCTCATCTCGAAATTTTCCTGCACAGGTTACTATGAATAGCTAAGTGACCAAAACTTGACCTGATTTCCAAAAGGCTGCTAAAAATGACACATTTCTTTAAGCAAAATTACTTTTTTATTTCCATCTTTTAGAGTTTCAAAATTTAAAAAAAAGGGAAAGGGCCTGAAAACAAAAGTTTGTGTACCATCCACGGTCAGTACTTCGTAACACCCCCTTTAGGCAAATGTCACAGCTTGTCAACACTTCTTGCAGCAGCCAAGAGTCTTTGGAGGATTTTTGCTCATTCTTCCTTGCAAAAGGCTTCCAGTTCTGTGAGATTCTTGGGTCGTCTTGCATGCGCTGCTCTTTTGACGTCTATCCACAGATTTTCGATGATGTTTAGATCAGGGGGGGTTTGAGGGCGATGGCAAAACCTTCAGTTTGTGTCTCTTGAGGTAGACGATTGTGGATTTTGAGGTGTGTTTAGGATCATTATCCAGTTGTTGAGGCCATCCTCTTTTCAGCTGCAGTTTTTTTAAAGACGGTGTGATGCTTGCTCCCAGAAAATGCTGGTATTTGATCGAATCCATTCTTCCCTCTACCAGTGAAATTTTCCCAGTGCTACTGGCTGCAACACAACGCCAAAGCGTGATCGATCACACTCAAAGGTTAACAGCTGGAGAGCTGTTCTTATCATGAAATTCTGCACCATTTTTCAAAACATACCTTTGCTCATTGCAGCCAAAAAGATGTATCTTAACATCATCTGTCCACAGGACTTGTTTCCAAACTTCATCAGGCTTGTTTAGATGTTCCTTTGCAAACATCTGACGCTCGTGATGAAGACGCAGGAAAGGTTTCCTTTGATGACTATTCTATGAAGGTATATTTAGTGAAGACTGAGTGTATTTTATCATAATTAGCGTGTGAATTCTTGAGTTATGACCAAAAATGTGTTTTCTGAGGTCACAGGGATCTTGACCTTTGACCTTTGTCCAACAAAATCAGTTTTCATCAGCTCATCCTTGAGTCCAGTGAACGTTTTTGTCAAATTAGAAGAAATTTCCTCAAGGCATTCCTGACATATCACGTTCACGAGAATGGGATGGACAGAGAGACCGACGGACAACCCGAAAACATAATCCCTCCATCCACGGCTGTCCCCAGTGCGGAGGCCTAAAAAGCGTGTCTATAGTAGCCAAAGCAATGGGTTCCCCAAACTGACAGTAAACTGTGACTCTAAACCTCAGAAGTAGGCAGAGATAACTGGTTAGAGTAAGACTGGGGTCAGGTTAAGTATTGTAAGATTTAATTTGTTATTTGTTATTTGATTTGAATCTACTCCCGACCATTGGGTTCTAATATCAACCTACTCAGCTTGTTCACTTTAAACCAAAAAGCTGAACGTCTCTACTCTGCTGGTTGAAAGATGAACTGCATACCAGAAGCCCAGTTAGGTAATGGGAGAACTGTGTGAATAAAATCCTGTTATAGACTTCTAGCTCCCAGAAATCTGTCTACAGTAAATGCACTGAATTACTTTTTGTCGGTTGCTCATTACGTCTTTTTTGATTGGCTGGCAGGAGTCAGTTTGGTCGTCTAAATGTGAAAAAATCTGTGAAATCAACCTTTTTGTGTTTTTACAAATAGAAAAAGCGTTTCACAAATCTGAAACAGTGTTTTAAAGAGTCTTTCACTTACCTGGGATAATCTAGTCAATATTTCGGCAAATCTAAGTGTACTGGTGTTTGATCTAGACCTGGCCCAATGTTGAATAGATTTTTTTTTTTTAAAAAGCCCTAAAACTTCCCTTTTTTGCCTTTGCACAAATAGAATAAAGTTTTCACAAATCTGAAATAGTTTTTGGTGGGTTATTGTGATGATTCAGGCTACTTTTCGTAACATTTGGGCGGTTTCCACCAAAGAGAAGTTGGACTAACTCTCAACTGAGTAATAGCCTGTTATTTAGATTGACAAGGCTTGGAGTAGGCTCAGCTCAACACCCACTGATAGCAAGAGACCATGAAACAAATATATACAAAATAAAGCAATCCAAAAAAAATTCTAAATTACAAATTGTGCTACTTGTCCAATTTTGCAACATTGAGTAAAGTAAGTTATAATTTACACAACTTTAGTTAAATTTCACCTGGTGAGCTTGATGCACTTAGGAGCTAAAGACAAAATACTTTCCCAGGAGTTGGTGGAGACCAAAGCAGAACAAAATGGAGAAGAAATATATTTCTTTCAACAGGCGAATGACATTATATTGTTCACTACATATCTTCTGGATTGTAAATAGACTAACATGTTTGGTAAAATATTGGTTACAACAACTTTATATAGTGACAGTGAGTTGAGTTTTTTCAGCATGTTCGTCTGCCCCTAAGAGGCCAAAAAATAAGTGAATACAACTTTAAAAAATGGAGGACAACTGGAGCGCATACGTCACGGTAAGTGGCCATGACCTCACGTTAGTTTGATAATCGATGTGCTATAGGATGTATGCTAAAATAAAGTCCAAAATTTTTGATATATCAGGAGACAATTTATCATGTATGATCCCCTCATATTTTTCAAATGATGATTTCAGCATTTATTACTTTTGTTACTTAGGAGGACATTGCTTGACTTGCTTTTATTCCCTGGACTTTACTAACCGTAACCTACGCCTGACCGAAACCTTAATCCTAAAATTTAATAATTAACCTAATGGAAATCTGCTTTTTGTCCCCAAGTAGGAAGTGAATCCCCATAATGTGACTTTATATTCACACAATGTGCAAGATTAGTACAAGTATGCTAAACACTCATGCACACACTCTCACGCACATGCAGTTACAGAGCTATATGAGATAAGACATACAGAATACCAAAATGAACTGCTTTAACATAGCCAGCTGTTTCATTGTCCCCTGCAGCCTCTATCTGTTTCTCTTTCTTGCTTGTCCTCTGAAACAATCTGCATAGTGTGGCTGAAAGAACGGAGGCGTTGTTTGGGTTGAATGGAGGAAAAGCTGAGGGGTGAAGGGGTGGTGAGGGAGATGCTCCAGCTGTGGGGGAACAAGACAACACAACAGCATCTCACATGTGGGTGAGGGGGGTGGGGAGGTGGGCGTCCAGGCTGTGGGGGCTGCACACAGTGGCATTGTTATAAGGGGGGGTGGGATGCAGCTGATAAGGTTGGGAGAAATGGATCATTCCCTCAAATCCTCCCCTTGGGAAGCCTTGACACAAAACACTCCTGTTGCTGTATGGCTGTTTAAACTGGAGGAATTCAAAGGGACCCCACATAAGTTTTTTAAAACACAAATTTTACTGTAGTTCAAGGTTTCACGAATATCTTTGGTGGAGCAGGGAGAGAGAAAATATTTATTGTAAGGATCATGTATCGTGTACTTTAAAAATTGAACTTGCCAGCTGTTGAACTGTTACCAATGCAGCCTCTCCTCTAGGTCTGCTGTATGCTGTTTTCATTAAGGTACAGTCTTTTTATAAAGTTACACTCAGGTCACGTCAATTTTTATTATTAACCCAAAATCACAAATCAGACTTTTTCCCTCAGAGGGCTTTGCAATCAGTTTAACACCCTATATCCTCAGACCTTCTGTCAGGATCAGAGGAAAAAAAACAAAACACCTTAGTATACTGCAGAAAAAGTTTTAAGAGAAAAAAGGGAAAAACCTCAGGAAGAGCAACAGAGACGGGATCCCTCTTCCCGAGATGTCCAGAGAACGTGTATTTGAGCCCAAATCCCATATTTCAAGAAAGCAGCCCTGTTATAGAGCATGATAATACATTTTTTTCTGATAAAATTTATTTCAGGTATCAAGGAGAATGACTGCAACTATTATTTCAGTTACCGGTAATCTATCACTCTCGATCAATCGTTTTTGTCTACAAAATGTCAAAAAGTTGTTAAAGAGGCCCATCACAACTTCCCAGAGCCCAAAGTGGTGTTTTCAAATGACTTGATTCATCTGACCAACAGTGCAAAACCCAAACAAATTCCATTCTGAATGAGAACGAAGAGCAGTGAATTCTCCTGCTTGAGAAGCCGGAAAATAGCTGGTATTTTTGCTTGAGAAATAACTGAAATGATAAATTGATTATAAAAAAAGTTAACTAATAGTTAATGACTTGTTGGCGACTAAATCAATTAATTAATTAACCCCTGCAGGTCTTTACAGAAGCTAAAGAATGTTTGAATGGAAGAAGATTTAAAAAAAAAAAAAAATACATATTTAACATAACATTTTTAAGGTTACCGTAAACCAACAGTTAGGTACCACGAACACTTTGTGCCCTTATAGAAACGTTAACGTGAACCGTTTTTTTTTTTTTTTTTGTGGGGGCCGGGGATATTTGCAGCAGCCTGGCGCACATCCCTCACCTGCTTCAGCTCCTCTCCATCCGACTCTCTGCTGCACACATGCTGTGTGAGAGGGAGAGGCAAAGGAGGAAGGGGACTCGGCTTGAGACACTCGGGAGCCAAGTTTAGACAACTTTTAACGCAAACTTTTTTGACCTCCTACTTTCCCGTCGAGTTTACCATTTTCCAGCAGGCTGATGATACTTTTCGAGAAAGGAAACCAAAGTTTATTATGAAGCTTGTGGGAGCTGAAGTGAAGGTGCGCCTGAAGGGAAATGCTTTCACTTTGTTCTTATATGGATTTTTGTCGGCACCTTAACTGAAAAAAACAAAAACAAAAAAACAAAAACACCTGACTCTAGTTTTAAAGTTACAGCCTGTACCATAGAGTCGTTGGAGGCGTTTGGCCATAAGGGACGTCAGTCCAGTGCCAAGTTGCTGAGCAGGAGAAAGACGTTCTTCGCAAGAGGTGGATTTATGTAAACTAAACCAAAAAAAAATTCACGACGACTACAATCTGGATTCCGCGATGTATATGTGAACGTTTCCCCGATCCGAATTGACTTCGTTCGGAAAAGGGGAGCCTTTAATGGATTTTTTAAGTGGGACCCGCTAGGATGGACGTGGTAGATGAAACAGAAGCGTTACAGAGATTTTTTGAAGGTAAGAATTCCTGATTATTAGACGCGCGCGCGCGTGTGTGTGTGTTTGTGTGATAGTGTGTGTGTATTTATACAGGTCAGTATGATCTCATTGCAGATTTCAGAAATTTGCATCGCTTTTGTTACTTTCACTACCACTTTGAATTGTGAATAATTTTTGTTTAAATGAGGAAAAAACTAAATGTGTTTAAGTGTCAGCTTCTGTCAGCTCCAGTTTTACCTGGTGTATTGCATGTACACAGTTTAGCCTCAGAGTGAAAAAGCGTGGTTAAACTGCTGCATGTACACATGACAGGTGTTTAACATCACTATGATCGGATAATATTTGCATTGATCTTATAGGACTTGTGGCTTTTTGGTAAAAGTTACCCAAACATTAATGCGCAGTGTGTTTTCCACTTCAATTTTTCTCTTGCCTGTTCATCTGAACAACTAAAAACGCAAGAAGGCAGGAGGGTTAACGGGTGCGGGGAGCAAAAGTGCTGGTGATGGGTAACAGATCAAGTTAAACGGGGAATCCTAAGAAAAAAGAAGTGGTGGTGGTGGTGTGTGTTTGTGTGTGTGTGTGTGTGTGTGTGTGGGGGGGGGTAGGAATTTAAGTCAAGATAAATGGTGTGTTTTGCAAGGATACTGTGGCACAATGTGTGTGTTGGCGCGGACATGAGCAATGTGATTTCAACCAGTGATGTGGTGTTGCTCATCATAAGGCAAACAATTAGACATAGAACCAAACTCAGTTCAGAAAAGGAGTAAGTTATGTTTATCCCCCCTAAAACAGCTTGATAAAAATACAGTATTTAATGTTATGGCTTTAAATCATTGAGATTTTAAAAGATATACAAAAAGAGTTTGTTAGTTTTTTCTGTATTATATTCCTAATTTACCAACCATTTTTAGTAGGTCTGTGTCCTGTGTGTTGACTTGCAGACTTGTCAGTTCAGTCCAGAGAATATACATGATTTTGTGAACCTTATTCTGTCCGTCATATTCCCGCAGTACATTTCATATATCGCAGACAGTACAATGACATATTGTCACATTTGTTAAAGGAGTTTTCACTGTGGTCTGTGATTTACAGCTTGTCACAGAATTCACATCTTGCTAATTAGAGTTTTTTTTTTTTTTTTTTAAAGTAACTTAAGGTCAAGTGTTCCAGGAGAATTCAAGCACACATAAAAACACATACTGGGGTTTATGTCTAATGAGTTATCTGTAGAGAGACTTTACACTTTATTATAGTATACACAGAGTGTTGACTTAAATATACACAGCCATCCATGATTGTCAGAGGTTCCTTGCCATTCTGACAGGAATTTAGTGTGTTTACATTCTTGCTTTGGGAGTTGGAGAGATGTTCTTACTTTGGCTTTATTTCAGCCACTCTTGCTTGGAATAAAATGTCGACTTGTCCATGAGAGTTGTACAGTAGGTACTTATTAGATGCTTATTTTCCAATTTAACTTTCTATTTTCTCCTTAGTAACCCTAATGTTATATATTTAGTTATATATTTCTCAGATCATGGGTTTCCGGCGTTTAAGCAAACAGCCTTAAATTTAAATCGGTGACAAAAAGTTAGATCAATAAGTCTTCCATTTTAAATATTAGATAATTAGTCAGTAAGTGTCCATGTTTATCTTGCGCTGTACCTGAAAGGCACACACACACATACAAACACACACACACACACACACACCCACGCGCACACACACACACACACACACACACACACACACACACACACACACACACACACACACACACACACACACACACAGTGAAACACACACAGAGATAACACTATAATGGATTTTGGCAGAGGAAAACTGTGTTTTAATAGGATTAGTGAAATATGTATACATTCAAACTAATGCACAGTGTACATTCCTGGCATAGCCCCGGTGACTGTTAAAACACAATGAGGTGAGACTGGTGTTTCTCCTCTGGTTTTTGGCCTTCCCCAGGCTCCCGCTCTCTCTGACTCCATTAGAGTGACAGTGAGCAGACAGGGTGAGGAGGTGAGATAGTGCAGACTCAGGGTGGAGAGAGACTGGCCTGTTGAGAGAAACCCAGCTAAACCACCAACCCCCTCAAAACTTGACCTTCTCCTCTCTGACTCACTTAGACAACAAACAGTTGTCTCACACTCACAGAGTCATGCAAGCACATACAAAGGATAATCACATTTATTGCTCTTAAGTTTTTTTTATTCCCAGTAGTGCCCCATCCTTAGTCATCCATGATTTAACTTTCACCCTGTTACAATTTTAACTTTCACCCTGTTACATTTCCAGCATGTCCTGTAAAACATGTGTTGGAACTGAAACGTTCATGTACAATATTTTGGAGATTACTGAGAAAAAGTATCACTTTTGGCACCGAATAAATGTGGATCCAGGAGACATGAGACTGCGTATATATATGACAAAGACAAAGAATCTATGTTCTTGCTAGTGGCTCTTTCAGGTTGTACTTAGCCACAGCGAAACTTTGAACTTAATGCTAACACCAGATTCAGGGCTGAAACTAACACTCATTTTCTTTACCAATTAATCTGCTTACCCTCTCAATTAAATGTTTGGTGCATAAAAGATCATAACAGACTGAAAAATGGCCATCACAATGTCCTAAAGTCCAAGTGACACCACAAAATGTCTTGTTTTGTGTGAACAAGGTTCCAAAATGCAAAGACACCCAGTTTACAGTCACATAAGGCAAAGAAAACCAGCACATCTTCACAATTGAGAGACTGGAACCAATTCAATTTTTATACGCATAGTGTGTGTAACGATTATTAAAATAGCTGCAGATTAATTTCCTGTTAATCTACTAATTGATTAGTCAATTAATTGTTTCCGTTGTCAGAAACTAACTTACTAAATAACCAACCAACTAACACCCTCAAAATGACGATGCTAAAATGATGATGTGTAGCAGGTACAGTGTTTACAATGTTCACCATCTTAGTTTAGCGTGTTAGCATGCTATCATTAGCAAATTTAGCACAAAAACAAAGCACAGCTGTAGCTGAGGGGAATGTCATGAGTGAATTTTACTGAAAACCACTAACGTGAACCCTCACGGTGGTGCCAGAGAAAACGTCAGGGGATCACCAAAGTCATTAAAATTCATTGTCTAGGAACCATTATTATTTAAAAAAAAAATGTTTTTGCCAATCCGGTAAGTAGACGTTGAGAAATTTCACTGGATAAATGAAAAATTTGACCTCATGGTGGCACTAGAGTAAAGTAACGGAATCATCAATTTCATTAGAATTTATCCTCTGCAAACCACCACATTTCATGGCAATCCATTAAACCACTGTTGAGATATTGTAGCCCGGACTAAACTTTTGACGCAGCCAACTGACCGACTAAGAGCCATCAATTTGAATTATACTTGTGTAGGTGGACGATGCTGTTATTAGACTGTATCTTCCAGAAATAAAACTTAGAGCATATTCACCTTCTAACCATCTGAATCTGTCGGTGGATTAATCATGTTCTTACTCCATATTTGCCTTTGAAATATTAACAAAGATGAACAAACCCACGAGACTATATCAAAATTCCTACTAAGTCCCACTGTCCTCCCACAGCAGTTGTGAATCACCAATGGTTCCTCTGATTTACGGGTTTACCAAATTGAAACGGTTAGTGAATTGCAGTTACAGGGTTGTATTGTTTTTGATCAGCCAGGCTTACAGTGCTTATGATTGGGTTTAGGTTTTCATTGCTGTACCTCGCTCCCATCAGTGCTGACTTCCAAATGATTAATCCTCAGCCAGCGAATGTTGTTTATGGTAGAACTGGACCCTGTAGGATTGATCACTTTTTGTGTTATCTTTGTGTGCAGTAACTAAATAGAGGCTGGTATGGAAAAAACAAATTAAGTGTGTCATGGGGATGTTTTCTTGCATTCTAAATGTGATCCTGTATTATATCATTGCCACAAATATCTTTATATATCCCAAGCACGGCCATAATAAGTGCAGGAGCTAATCAGAAGTGTTCTTTCTGAAATTCAGTAGTTATAAATAAAATAATATACTTCTTCTACTCATCTGGTTTAAATAAGTCTGCTCTCGTGCTCAAGTCTGAATTTTGAGCATTATCAATCTAATAAGCCAATATTTCCTCTTCATCTTCTACATGTTCTTCTACATCTTCTTATTTTTCTTTTTCTTCTGTGTCCTCCTTTGCTTCCCCTTGCTCTCTAGCTTCCTCTTCTATTTCTCCCTCGGTGTCTTCTTCCTCCTGCTTTTTCTCTCTCTCCTGCTACGCTCAATGACGCTGTCTGGCGCGGGCCCTCAAACTCAACCTCACATTTGCAGTGTTTCGGTTTTTTTACCAGCCTTGCTCCATGTCCTGGTCCCAGCCTCGTCACTCCCGTAATCTCCTGAGCCAGGTCCACCGGTGTGACCAGTGCTTGTGTACGACAAGGGCTGTGTGTGGTAGCCTGGTACAGCCCTTTCTCATGACTGGGGAATAATCCTCATTATAACGCTCTCCGAGCCTTTCTCACGCACATTCGCACACATACACAATATGCTTTTCGCGCATAGGCATGCACGCGCAGACACACACACACTTGTTACACCGCTCTGTGACTCTCAGATCTGCAGAAGAAAGTCCTTCAGCCCCAGTAGGGAAACATGTGAAAAATAGAGAGGAATTGTTCTTCTCATCTTCTGTTTCAGGTGCTTTCATCTCAAGGACATCAACATGCTTTGGCTACGCGCAGGTACTCTGCCGCTCTGTCCGCTCTGCTTCTCTTTAGATGTGATTTATTAGTCCATAATGTCATAGCAATGCTCTTCACTCTTCTACCAGTAACCCTGTCTTGTAAACAAATGGAGAAGGTCTATAAATCTCAGGCTGTGTCAGACCTCTCTAACACTTTCCTCTGTAGATCTGACAGATTTCCTTTCAGAATTTACCATTCGTGTCTATTTGTATATCTGTGTTAAAATGGTCAATGTAGACCCAATTCTTGTGTTTCTAGACTGTTGAGCAATCTCTAGATCAGCTGTGAGATTGTTTGATTTTGTACATTGGTTATATGGACATTATTAAAACCGCTCAGGTTATTTGTAGTTGATTTTTGTGTCAGGGTCTAGTCCAAAATGATACTTGGGGAAAAAAGAAAGATAAATAGAGAACCTCATTAAAATCAAGCTAAATGTGCATGAAGGTACAGGACATAGACTGATGGCACCTGTTAATTTACTATAGACGACTACCTGTTATATAATATGTTGAATGATTCTACAAAGACTAGTTTAATCTTCTGTTGCAAAGCTATTTTAAAAAAAAAATATTTGTGCATTATGTAATTTGATGTTAAATATCTTAGCAAATGTATCAACTGTCTGTACAGGATGTGTGAATATGTGTTGTGGGTTTGCAGCCAAGTTCCTTCTGGTCTAACTGTTTGATAATCAGATGGACTTTGTTCCTCCTTAGTAAGACACTCTGGAAGTGTTTAATTATTAACACACATGTGAGTGTTATACAAATCTCATCTCGAGGCAAAAATCTGTGAAAAATTGAGATGAAGAGATCCTAAAAAAAAATTGTTCAAGTTCAGCTTTTATGTTCAGTCAGTGGCCTTAATAATATGTTATGAAAACTCAATTACAGACAAAATAGAAAGACAATTACTATACTTTCTATTATTTAAAAAAACACGGAAAAAGAGGGAAAGGCTGTACATTTGACTGAATGATATAAGTCAAACCATGTTTAATGGGCACTCACACACTCAGCCCTCTGTTTGTGTTCATTTTAGATTATTACTGCTCTGACAACTCAGGCATTGAAATGGTGGCATAACACACAAACACACTGACACACACACATTCATACATACACAAACAAACAAGTACACGCACACAAATGCATGCAAATGCTTGCACATGTACACACACACACACACACACACACACACACACACACACACACACACACACACACACACACACACACACACACACATACACACACACACACACTCCCCTCTCAGCCCCTAATCTCTCAAAAGGCCAGTCTGTATCGAAGTTGGACTGACAATCATTTCACTGTTTCTTGTTGAGCACAGCTGGACAGAGAAAAACATAGAGGACAGGGAAATTTACACATCCAGTTCACAGCAAGTTAAACTTAACCGATTCAGTGATTTAGTGATTTCAGTAACTTAATTTATGTTTCTGTTATTCTTTATCCACACAAGAATAGCAATTAATGACAGCCTTAACTATAACTTTCCTTTATCATTACAAATGTGACATGGCAGTGCTCTTGTTTGTAGATTGTCACAAAGGTGGTGAAAAGTTCCAGAAAAGAGGCAACAAAAATATCTTTTCTTATTTGAAATGTTGCAAACTTATGGGACACTTACAACGAATGAAAGGCAATCAGTGTGGTTCCCATACTCTTATCCTGGCCACAATCTTCAATCTGTCAAGTCTTGAGACAATTTTAATGTTGGGGTTTTGTTGCTTTTTTTGACTCAGACTTGGACTTAGGTCTTGATCAAGTCCAGTTAAGTCTCTATGTAGTTTTGTTCTCTGTGATTTTGTTTTACCAGCAAAATTCTCTATTTCCACAGAGTAGTTTGACATGCATTTTACCTGCTCAATGAAGTGTGCGCCTGTTAACTTTCTGTTAGCTTTTAATGTTACCTCAGCCTCTACACAGTGATCAACTTACTTATAGTTATGTTAGTTAGAGTACATTGGGGTGAATGAAGGTGAACAGATGAATGGAGGCTACATAAAGGCTGGATAAATATGTAGAGGTGTAACATCTGAAGCATAACGGAACATTGATTTTCTCAGGCCCATATCTTTTGAAGGTTAAGTGCAATTAATAAAGTAATTTAAATAATTGTTTTTAATGTCTGCTATTTCCAGTAGTATGTATTTATATAGCCCAAAATCACAAGTCACAACTTTTCCTTAAAGTGCTCAACCAGATAGCAGGCACATCTCCATTTGGTGCTGTTTACCAGAATTTGTCTCCAAGTACAGCTATTTCTCACTTCACCAAGTTTTAATTTGCATAATGGTCTACAGTTTACCCATTTTTATCCCAGTCCCCAATCAAGACCCCATAAAGTGGGTCTTGGTAGGGGACTTGATTTACAATGTAGGTCTTGAACTTCTGCCACTTTTGACTTGAACTCGACTGTGCTCGTTCTGGGACTTCGCTTGGACACAAAGATGGTCTTCACTACAGCCCTGTTTCATATTTTCTCTCCAGTTTTCCTCACAGGTTCTTCTCTCAATCATTCCATCCTTGGACATCAAACTTGTATTCCGTCTTTCTTGCCTTCGCTCTCCTCAGCGTCCATTTATCTACCCTCCCTTCTCCCTCCATCTCTCTACTCTTCGTTATCAGGCCTGCCAGGTTAAATTTACTGCCTTTTCGGGTGGGGTGCACATCTGGATCTTATTTAAAGGGAACCATCCTGCCTTTCTCCCTTCGCATTGGCACGTCGACATTAACCATCTGTTTCTCCCCAGCAAAGAAAGTCAGTCAGTGTAAACATGCTAGTTTTCTCAAAGAATATGGTAATCTGAGGGTTTATAATGTTAAACATTACAATTTGGGTTGCTCTATATCTGATTGGTTAGAGACAAGGGGTTTGTTTTGTGGGTTTATTGATTGATGGTTTTAAGATGTTGATGTATATGCTGCTGTACACTGTCAGCTCTGGGGTTGGGTGGGACAAAGCACACTATTCACAAGATGATATAGTCCATTAAATCATTTGTGGTGAATGACAGGGATTCATGGAGAGGGTTAGGCGAGGAACTGTGACAATAATACCGATAAATAACATTTCTTTATGGGTTTCTGATGAAAGGTGAAGTGTTAGTGGATGGCAAAAAGACAAAAAGAGGGAAAAAGAGAATTTTTTTCTAATGCTAACACAAAAATTCCTTGCATTCCCAACTGAGTAGCTGCTTAATCTATCAGTGTGTGTGTGTATGTGAGTGAGTGAAAGAGAGAGACTGGGGTTTGCCTGCCCACCCACTTAATACCAGGTCCTCACCCTCTGCTTCACGCCATCCGTCCTGTTCCCCCTCTCTTCTCCCGCACTCACTCTGTCTCCAGCATCTGCAGTTTGGGACAACTAGCGACAGCTTTAAAGAAGATTCATCAATTTCTCTCATGTAACATTTTAGTTGAATGTTCTGTGTGAAATAGAAATGATTTGTTTATATAAAGTGATTTACTCTTTTCTAAATATATGCATAAGCAAGTGCTTGTTCTGCATGTTGGTTTTTTAAAGATTAAATGGGGTCATGTGTTTGGGATTTGTGAGGCTTTGGCTATCAAAGGGTGAAAATGACCCTGAGGTGAAGTCAGGGGAGGAGTCAAAGCAGCCTTTTAGATTTGGCTCAACTCTGATATAGACATAAATTGCAGTGAACAAAAAAAAACGGGGACAACACAATCGAGTACTTATGATGTAGTTACTTAACATTAACAGCTTTTTTTTTTAAATAGGGAAAAGGCAGCTGAGGTACAAAAAAGTAACCATCAACTGGAATGATTCCAGTCTATATGTGTAATCAGTTGGAGGTACTATATCATCAGTATGGGATCTGTTATGTTGAATACTAACATACTTAGAGTGTTGGTTACTCCTGAAACCTTAATCTTTAAATTCTCTGTAAACCTATCAGAGCTCTTTTTTTTTTTACATGATCTTCATTATCTTTTCAGCAAAAGGTAATGACATTTTCTGACATAAATGCCTTAATACAGTATAATCAAGTTCTTCTGAATATGCAGAAAAAGCTACAAACAATAAACAAATTGAGTTCATTATATGTTATTAGATTAGTCTTATAGGGAATTGTAATGACACAAACTTGTGTTGAAACTACCACTGCTGTTGTGGCAGTGTGTGGAGTTGGTGAAAGATTCCCGTTGCTAATTCCCAGATGCTCTCCATCTCCCTCTCTGTGTTCCCAACCCTCCCCTCTCCACAGGTCATGATATTACCAGTTCTCTGGAGCCAGCCAACATTGACACCAGTATCCTGGAAGAGTACATCAGCAAGGAGGACGATAGCACTGACATGTCAGTGGGGACTCCACACCAACCCAGCAACGTCAAAACAACATGCACCAACTGAATCAGATCATGTCGTTACAAAGGAATTTGTTTTTTCTGATAAGGCTAATCCCTTTTTTTTCTTCCTCCTCTTTCTCCCAGCTGCTTCTCAGAGGTCCACAGCACCCCAGGACCAAATTACTCATCTCCCCAAGCAGGAGTGTCCTCCTCTGGGGGGTTGGTGTGTGGTGTGAGCCCCCCTATTCCACTACGCCAAGGAGCCCCTCCGCCTGGGCCCCCTAACTGTCAGAACGCCTACCCCCCAGGTCCGTCCCTGGGCCTCCGACACAACTACCCCTGCCTCGGACAACAGCAGCAGCAGCCGCCACAGCAGCAGGCTCACATCAAGCCTGAGCACAGGGGCCACTACGCTCCAGGGTGAGCACGATACCACAGAGATGCTGCCGGCAGCTCACATATTAAACGTGAAAACAGGCAGCAATTGCAGCAGATGACGCAGTATTTTTTTAAGCGTGTAACGAAGCCACAGACACACCTTACTACAGGTCTATTATGCAGTCAATACCTGATTAAGCTTCATTTGTACAAATAAAGCATTAGCTGGTCAAGAGGGGGAGTGAGACTGATAACAGACAGAGAGAGAGTCAAATTACATCCTGCAAAGAAAATCCTGACGCACACAACCTTGTATAAAGAACTCCACTAGCTCTGATCCCAAAGGAGAGTTTCTTCCTGAAATATATGGGAAGGTTAGAAAATAAGAAGAATATATGAGGGAGGGCTTACCAACTTTAAGCATGGTACTATTTGAAGAATTTCAATAATTTGGAAAGTCTGATGTTATTGCATGTGTGAATATAACATCTACTGCTTTCTGTTTTTTTTTTTTTTTTTTTTTAGGACACTACCTGAGTCCCCTCCAGACTCAAGCTCAGAGCCGTACTCTCCACAGCAGGTGAATGGTAAGTAGCCTCTCCCTGTAAAAATGTGAGAGAAAGAGTGAGTGAGAGAGCACACAAGAACACAAAATGGTACCTTAATCTGTAGAGCGCACTCTGACACTGAGTCAGAGGAAGTTACAGAAGTATGGATTATGTGGGTCACAGCAACTTCTCTGCTTAAGTCAATACCTGTTACTCATCACTTCATTGTATTTGAACAAAGCATAAAGGTGAGGAGAAAATCAAGATCATGTGCAAACAAAAAAATATATGAAGACACTCATTTATCAATCTACGGTTTACACGCATTGTCTAGAAAATGTATTTTATCATTTAAATTCAATTTTCTTAAGTCAGTCTCATTTCAAGTGCTTCCAAAAAGAATACACCAGTGTATGTTTGGCTTGTTTCAACACACAAGTTGAACAACAACAGTACTCAAAGTCATTATGTACCTCTTGTCGCTCACACACCTGTGTTGGTCTTGCCCATTAGTAAAAAGGTGTGGAATAGTGTTATCTGATGGGCATCCCTCCAGTTTTGAAACAATGGAAAGAACCTTTAGCCAAGGTTGGAGGAAAGTGGATTAAACTGGCAAGATGAGATGTAAAATGGACAGATCAGTCCTGTGGAGGGAAGGCTGCATTCTGTGTGCGATGTATAAAAACACTATGTATAATCATGTAAACACTGTGCACCCTCCCCGTTATTTCTTTAAGATCCTCACATGATCAGGACCATGACACCAGAGAACATGTGTCACATGACTCCAACGCCACCCCTCCCACCACACGGGCACTATACCAGCATGCATCGGGACATGTACCTAAAGCCTGAGCCCATGATATCACAGTATCCCATTGGTCTAGCCACGAGCGGAAGTGGAGACATGCAGCAGACACAGATGCTCCATCAGCTGCTGCAGCATCCTCAGGGGCAAGAGTGAGTCATGAAGATGTGCGGTGGTGCTGTCCATTTTGGACGGACGGAAGGAATGATGGGAAGGAGGAGAAATGCGCACAACTTTTGACCGTGTTTCCATTTCCTCACACAGCGGCATCCCTGTTCACCAGGCCAAGAAGAGGAAGCACTCTGACTCTCCCAACAGCACCCTCAATTCCCAAATCCTCACAGGTATCATCAAACAAGAACCAGGTAGGCAGGCATCTTTCTACTCTTCCTCATCTGCTCTACCTTACGCTCACCTGCTCTTACCTACCCTTTAACTCTCACATAGATAAATACTTTTGCAGACGAGTATTGGACATTCTTAACAATGTTTGGTCTCGTTTTAATTGCTGCTATTTGGAACTGTTTGTCACAGGTTTAATGCAGGATGCAGACAACACCTACTTGGACCCTAACTATCAGTGCATTAAGTGGCAACCTCACCAGCAGAACAAGTGGACACCACTATATGACGCAAACTGCAAAGAGCTGTGGGTGGAATTTATTTTGGCATGTCCGTACATCTTGAGGTCTTTATTTTGCAACAAAAAGAGCCGAAAACCCTCCTCAGAGACAGTCAAAAATGAAACCAGTTATAATTGGTTAAATGGATAATTCAGCAAAGTATAGAGTGGGAGTGGCAAAGGAATAGCAGGGTTGCAAAGGTCTGCGAATTCCTCAGAGGTGAGCTGTGCGTGGGAGTGAACGAGCACAGGGTTTCGGCTTAGAAAGACAACGTGAGGAGGGGGTAAAGGGATAAATTAGTGTACACCTACTTTTGCTTTTGCAATGCCAAAATAGAAAGAAGTATAGATAGGGAGGAAGGTTAAAATGAACTCACAAGACCTTCCAGATATGTTATCAAAACTACCGGGTTGCCCATCACAACTTTGAGCACGCCACACCTTTGTAGAAGGAACAGAGGGTTTTCATTTGTTTTAAATTGGATTTAAGTCTTTCAGAAGATCTTAGTCCTCTGTGTAATAAAGTAAAGTCACCAAAACTGAGGTCCAGAGGCCCTCAGGGGTACGCAGGGTTTCAAGGTGTTCCAGGGGTCCAAGCGGTTTATTTAAGTTTATTTAACTATAATGTCACTGGCTTAAAAGTTATCATTGCCAAAGAATAATAGAAGAATCATAGGTTTTACCCTCTTCGTATTACCTTCACACATAACAGTAGCCGGTAAAATGTCTGGTTCTTTATCAGATAGCGCATGCTCTATCCATATGTGTATCTAAAAACATGCAGAAGCCCCTGTAACAAAGTAAAGCGTCTCCCCCTGGTGAAAAAAATGGCAAAATTCCACACTTCAGTTGAGTTACAACAAATGCAAGTTCACTTACAGTTTGTTTCCCATTCACATTATTGACATACCATAATCTCTTTCCTTGTCTTTAGTCCAATGCCAACCTACCGTGTTGATGCTGACAAGGGCTTCAACTTCTCCTTGGCTGATGATGCTTTTGTTTGCCAGAAGAAGAACCATTTCCAGGTCACGGTATACATAGGCATGCTGGGCGACCCCAAGTACATTAAGACAAGTGAGGGCCTGCAGCCCATCGACTGCTTCTATCTCAAACTCAACGGAGTGAAGGTGACTGAAAGCAAAATGGTGTACAGGACATCAGCGTGACAGATAATTGTAAGCCCCCACATTGTATTTAGTGTATGTTTTATTTCTCTCTTCATTGCTAGGTGGAGGCCATGAACCAGTCCATCAGTGTGGAGCAGTCCCAGTCTGACCGCAGCAAGAGACCCTTCAAGCCAGTGCTGTGAGTCTGAACACTTAAAAACATTTAAAAAAACCAAAAAGATATTCAAGTGCCCTTAACAAGATTGACACAATTCTTACTTGCTGTAATCATTCTGGCCATTAAAAAATGCCCCTCTTTCAGTGTAAGAAATGGAGGGCAAAATCTGCAGTCCTCTTTTTGTGCAGTAATGCATTCAGAGGTTTTATCTGAAGTTAATATGAGGCTTCAATTAGACAAATAAAGTGAGAATCTTCCAGAGATGCTGTCCTTTTAGTATAAAATTCCCTCTTTTTGTTTCCATGTTGAGCTTCAGTGGAGGAATAGTAGCAAAAAGAGGGAATTTCATGTCAAAAAGACTGTAACTTTGGAGGATGTCCACTTGATATGGCTAATTCAGACTGATGAAGCCTCATATTGACTTCCACTAAACATTTTTCCACAGAATGAGGACTGTGGATTTTGTCCCCCATCACTTACACTGAAATCACTTTAAGAAGGGATCTTTTAATGGCCAGTATGAACAGAAGGAATGATGGCAGCAATTAAAAACTGTTTCTATGATCTTATTGGCACCTGACTATTGTTTTAAGAAAGACTTGACACAGTGCATTGCGAACCTCTCCTTTAATTGAAGCAGAAACAGTATACAGTTGTAGAAGGAGGATTTCTTCCTAATGTCTCTCTCTCTCTTTGTGATATTGTTTCTCCCAGCGTCACCTTGCCCCCGGAGCAGGTCACAAAGGTCACAGTGGGGCGGCTCCACTTTAGCGAGACCACGGCAAATAACATGAGGAAGAAAGGCAAACCAAACCCCGACCAGAGGTGACACACATGCCATCACATCATCATCATCTTCAGCATGTGATTCACAATGGTCCAGTGGAAGCTCTAGTAGTCACGTTTCCTCCTGATGTTTTTGTCCTTGCAGGTATTTCATGCTGGTGGTGGCGCTGCATGCTCAGTCCCACAGTCAGAGCTACACTGTGGCTGCTCACGTGTCTGAGAGGATCATCGTCAGGGTAACGTCTGGCCATGTCTGTCTGCCTCCTACAACAATCATATCCCTTGTGAATGTGACACCTTGCTCTTGGTCTACTGTACACACCTTTCTGCATTTCAAAATCACTGTGTCGAACTCAACATCTTCTCCATTTTCTGTCTTTTCATTCCTTTTATCGGCATGGCTGTGATCCCCAGCACACCTACACTCCTATGAAACAAAGCATATTGTCTCTGTACTGTAAAAAACGTGTATGTTTAAAACCGATAAATCAACGGGTTTTTTAAATTATTGATTTAAATTAATAATTGTGAGAATTTTCTTAACACATAAAAGGAGATTTGCCGTTGTCCTTTAGATTATCTAAATTTTAAAACTCCCCAAATTTGTAGATACATGGTTTTCACTGGACGACGATGGTATTGTACTTACTGCAGATGTGTAAAGTATGGAAAGACAATTTAGAGTGAACTGCATGAGCTTATTAAGTATCAGAAGAGCTTTTTGAAAGCTACACACTCATTTCTTGTTTTTGGCTAAATGTGCACAGGGGGACCACAATTTATCAAACAATGTATGCCTATTTGCTTTTTTTATACATTTTTGGAAATATCTGAACCACAGTCTCTCTGTGCACCTTCTTCTTTGTCTTTCTGTTACAGGCATCCAACCCAGGCCAGTTTGAAAGTGACAACGAGGTGCTGTGGCAGCGTGGCCAACTACCAGACTCTGTCTACCACCACGGGAGGGTTGGCATCAACACGGACCGGCCGGACGAGGCCCTTGTCGTCCATGGCAACCTGAAGGTCATGGGCTCCCTGGTGCACCCGTCTGACATCAGGGCCAAAGAAAATGTCCAGGAGGTCAGAAAGACACTCAGTGTGTATGTATATGGGTGTGTGTTTGTGTGTGTGCATGTGTGTGTTTCCAAACCTTCAGTGTGTCATTGTGTTTCTCATGTGCTTGTCATCATGGATCATGTCATACACAGGCCCATGGCCACCACAGTTCCCTGACCGTGCAGTTTTACTCTGAGTTTTGTCTTTTCATTATACTTGATCCGAGCATTTTCATCTGCAACATGAACGTTGTGCTGTCATACCATCTGCATGGGCGTCATTGTCATTTTGCCTGTGTATAGGTCGACACCACAGACAATTTGAAACGGATTTCTCAGATGAGGCTGGTCCATTATCAGTACAAGCCTGAGTTTGCTGCCACCGTGGGCATAGAGAACACTGCAGAGACTGGTAACAACCTCATGAATAACCTGTGTTCAAATTTAAATGTTTAGATCCATCATCTCATTCTTTGTACACTGTATATCATGTTATCATCTTAATGTCTTAATATCTGATCTGTCTTTTGCTCAATGTGCATCATTATGCAAGCATGCCCTGTATCTGTGCATGCTGTCATCCTTTTGCTGCTCTTTTTCACTGTTGAATCCTGATGCAGGAGTGATCGCTCAGGAGGTTCAGCAAATTCTGCCTGAAGCAGTGAAGGAGGGGGGTGATGTGGTGTGCGCCAATGGAGAAACTATTCCCAACCTGTTAGTCGTCAACAAGGTAAGGAACACACACACAAACGTACAGCACGGACAGGCATTACTACCAAACACACTAACAGCTCTCCCTCTAATTTCAAAGGACCGTATCTTCATGGAGAACGTGGGGGCAGTGAAGGAGCTGTGTAAGCTGACAGACAACCTGGAGACTCGTATAGACGAACTGGAGCGCTGGAGTCGCAAACTGGCCAAGCTGCGTCGTCTTGACAGCATGAAGAGCACTGTGAGTGGAGGCACTGTCAGGTGAGAGCAATGACTAATCGCTACAGATTTAGGCTTCAAAGTGGATGTTACATGTTGACAGAGAGCATCTTGTGTGAGTAGAAAAGAAGCAGTATGTAACTTTTGCTATTCTTTTGGGTGTAGCCAATCAGGGAGCTATTTTAGCAGGACAGGAAGTGGCCCACTCAAGAAGAAGACAGTCAAACCTGGGAGCAAGGTCTGTGGTGATGCTTCGTGTATTTAAAAACGCACAATAAATTGGTGAACAGCAGGATGAACAGTTTTCAATGGAGGTAATGTGGTTTTTTAATTGCAGAACTCGCTTCCAGATCAAGGCTGCATCAGTCAGAGATTCATGCAGGGGACCATCCTGGCACTGGTGATTGTCATGGCCTTCAGGTTAGAAAAAAAATGAAAAAGAATGTGTCTGAATAGGGCGTGGTGGGGAAAGAAATCAGATTTATCTGTGCACAGTAAGGATGCGATAATATATTGGATCTTTATTTGTGTCCCTACAGTGTCATTTCCATGTCTGTCCTTTATGTGCTGACTCTTCACCATAGAGGAGACGTCACAGAGAAAGATGGGTATGTGCTTTTCATGAAATCAGATGCTTGTGCTTTATGAAGAAAGAAATCAATTTTCCACTTCTCTTCTTTAATATCTCCTAGAATAATGATATCTGTCCCTGCTTTCTGTAGCTATGTTCCTTCCTGTGTTCTCTACATCTCTTGGATGCCCATCTTCACTGCCACTGTAACTTTCTGTCCACCCGTCTGCCCATGGTACGCTTTCAACATCCATCTTTCTTGCAACTCGTTTTATTTTCTGATCTACTCTTTCCCCCTTATCTTTGATTGCTTAGCTGGGTGTTTCTTTTGTCCTGTCTGAAAAGGGGATTGACTTCATGAGTCACATATCTAAACACCCTAAAATTCATTAGCTTTTAAGTGCATTATTATTTTAACTAAAGCATGCTCTCGACCTGCCGTACTGTTTCACCTGATTTGTGCAGGTCCAGAGCTGCACTGGGATCTGCACGCAAGAGTCCATATGTTCCACTGTCCACCACCCCTGCACCTGGTGAGTGGAGATCTCAGCTAAGTGACTTGTAGGATCAAACCTCTCTGTTTGGCTGTTTTGAAAACCACATTTAACAAATCGTAATAAACAAGCTCACTCAGAATATATAAGCGAATACACATATATTCTACTTAGATCTGATCCTTTTTATCTCCACCTCTCACAAAATCCTGCAGTGTGCTGCTCAACCCCAACCATAAACAACCAATCAACTACAGTTTTGACATTGAGTAACAACCAATCCACAACAGGTAAGTCAGCAAATGTGAGATGTATTTTCCTGTATTATTTATTTTCTCTTCGGTGCAGGTTAATTATCTTCCTTCTCTAGATTTAGGCAGCCTGGTCCCCACAACAGGCACTATTAATAAGAAGGCCAAGTCCAGAACGATGGAGAAGGATGGCCACCGTACAAACCGACTGAGTCACACCTCAGCACCTATGTACTTTGCCAAGTCCAAAAGGCCGGCACCTACAGACCTGGACGGAGTGGGAGCTACCAACCGTCTGCCCGGGGGTCAGCCAGTGCCACGTAGACAACGCAGCCTACACGCAAAGGGTAAATCCAAAAACACAGCCCAGACCCGGCACTTTCTTCACACACATAATATGCAGTATACAAACACACTAAAGCCATTTGTTTGACAACAGCAAACAAAGCTCGTCTACATACTGTACAAAGGAATGCTACGGGTATGGTTGCTCATAATGCAGCTTTCCTTACTTTTGCAGGACGAAGTTCAGCTCCCTCTCTGACTAGTCTACATATTGTGGAGACGAACCAAGAGATCACAGCACAAAGTTGTGTGACACCCAAGAGCTGCAGGTAAATACAGTGTATACTTAGTGATGTCTGACAGATTGGTGACGAATTAAAGGAAAAACCAAAATAAGTTGTCTTAGTGACCACAAGCACCCAGAACAACTTCAGTGTGTCTGAACACCATTCGTCCTGAGATATTCCCTCTTTTGGTGTTTTGATGATGATTGTGGAGAGAGCTGTCTTAAATCTCCCTCAGGTGTGTTGAGATCTGGTGATATTTTCATACTCATCAAACTAGTCAGTGACACATCATGCCGTGTATGGAAGCACCTGAATTTATAATGTTTCTCCATTCGTTTATTCTTTTTTTTCCTTCAATTTTTCACTTGCCTGTATTTTTTGATTATATACCTTTTTTTTTACGATTACAGTTTGAATTCAGGTCTCTGTATGCTGACACTACGTTTTCTCTACATTGACTCTAGCTACACAGTATCACTCCATGGAAAAAGAAATTCCTCCATCTCACAAATCACTTTGTACATGATGTGAGTACACAAACATCCCACTATCTACATGTCTGCACACGTACAACGCTGACACTTTATTATACTGGTGTAAATTGTAAACAGTAAATGTAAAAGGGAGGATTCCCTGAAAGAATGATGTCATTTTGCACTCACTTTAGGTAACGTAGAGACAGTATGTAATTGGTACACTTCCAACTCATTAATTCCAATTAATAAAAGCTAAGCTCTTTTAACCTAGAGCCTTTAATCATGCACAGCAGGTCAGCCAAATATGCAAAAATGTGTAGTTTGTTCAAAGGCGAGCATACATTTCAACATACTGTAGGTAAAGTTTAAAGTTGTCAATAATAAATTGATCATTTTATTATGGGTTTAATCAGTTCTTTCAAGGAAATTCCACCAGAAATCATTAACTGTTTTTAAACTCAACACAACAATTCACAAACAACTACTACAACAACTAATATCTATAATATTTATTTGCAGTTAACTTTCAAGAAAAGATTAGAAAATTGTTAGGAATAAACAGACCCGTAAAATAAAGCATTACCAATACATTGCAGGTCCACAACCAGCGTGTGGGTGCAACAATGTGGAGCCACCAAGGGACGTCTATGCCCCAACCACACAGAGGCAGAGCTCTATGGTGGTCAGAGGACATCAACAAAGGTACATTATAATATTTTTAATCATGATCCCTCATATAATTAAAACACATGTCCTTCTTGTGAAACTAGCATTGTAATTATCAGAACCTATTTCCCCAAGGGTGACTTATTGTAGAAGTACTAATTTTATGTCTTTTACTTTTCTCTAAGGGGACTCGTCACCTGTGGTCCGTGCCTGTGCTGTCTTTCCAGGACATCACCTATCACTTTCGTGTCTCCCTGTCTGTGAGTAAACCTGGCCTCCAAAATGTGGAGAATGTGGACACTACGTGGTTTCTCTGTGTTCCTCGATTCATTTATTGTAGTACTTAGTTTGAGTAAAGACATTGGGTGGAACTGATTAATGATTGTTATCTCCACATGCTTTTCATTTACAGAGTGAAGTGACTTGTGCCACTGAAGGAGAAACCTCATCGTACTCTGACTACCATTTTCTCATTCAAAGCAGCTGTGTCTGAGGAGGAAGACGGTGTGTCCCAAGTGCCTTTAAATACACCGCATTTCTCTTCTGTGGTTCCATTTTTACGCTGTTGTGATGGGAAAGGGTTTTTACTCATTCTTGTACATTTTTTTAAAAGAGATTTAATACAGAAGAAACTATATACCACTGTCCCCACTGTAATCCCCTCCATATGTATATGCATTAAGACATCTCTTTCTGCTGTGATCACTGGAGTTTGAAACACTGTTTAAGTTTCCTATTTTTATTCCTGTCACTGAAAATGTTTTAGATCATTGTAATTGACAACTGTGTTGTGTCACTGTTAACTGCTATTGTGAAAGTAACATCCATGAGTTTATAGCTCACTTTATTACTCATCAGTGTCTTCCATACCCAATATAAGCCACAATTACTTTTTCGCAGAATTCACGTTTCTAAATCAAGTCCAGGCTAAGATACCGTAGATGACACTGTGCACATTTTTTGTTTAGTTTTGTAATTCTATGAGTCTGTATGAACACTGAAACCAGTGTCAACTGAAAACAAAAACACCTTTCAATAGTTTTATACACTGGAGAGAAGATCGTTGGCTTCTGCTGAAGGCCTCAGTGAATGGTTGCAACTCACATAGAAAATATACCTCAGTAGTGTACACTGGCAAATGCTGCGTCTCTACAGTGGAGCTTTGTGTTTGAGACTGCTGCAGTCGACTAGACTGTCTTGTGTCCCCTCATGCAGCATCTGACTATACAGAGAGGAAAATACTGTGCAGTATTCCTTTTCTCAGTTGTGATGTTGAATGAAAGATCAAATCGTTGCGTAAAATTTGTATGCAAATGCATTCAACTGAAAAGCAAACCCCATGACCATTCCTTAAATGAAGGTGTCCATTTCAGCACATTCACTGGATAACATGCGATATGACTGGATACGTGAACGAATCACTGGAAATGAACATGTAGAAACACTGACAACTCTTGGCATCTGATAATGGAAATGCAACAAGTCCAACACTGACAATATTTCATGAACACTGGAATAGCTTACACTGAATTTTGCTGACTGGACGGAATGCTGGTGAGGCAATAAATGGCATATATCATTTCAGGTGCACGCCCAATCATTTCTGTAAAATGATACATCTCAGCTCAATGTAATTGAATTTATTAACACACACTGCACAGATAAAATTGGATATGATATACTGAACTCTTTCATGTATTTCTCTGGATGTGCTGAATACTTTTCCTGTCCCTATACAAGTAAGTATAAGCGGTGATAACTCTTGATATAACTGAATTGTGTAATTTTTTCCTTTCTATTATCATTTCTTGTTTCAAGAGTATTCCTCACTTACTCTCACCACCATGCCTTTTTTTTTTTTTGCTCTTGTCGAAATTAGTTTTTAAATTCATATTAAATATGTCTGTATTCAGAACAAAAAAAAACACACACACAAAAAAACACAATAGCATGTCTCAAATGTAAAATCAATACTATAGGATTATAGGAAAAACAGCCATCAGACAAAAGTTTATGGAATTTATCATAATATGAAGACACTGTATAATGTTTTTACTATAATTATTGTGACTTAAGTGGGTTTAGTGAACCATTTTAGCTTATTTATAATGCACCTGCTAGCATAATGAAACCACTGTAGCACTTTTTGCACTGTATATATGAACTGCTTTTTCTCTATCCAGTGCACCAGACTGGTTTCAGATACCCTGGCAGAACTGCATTATGTGTAACTGTATAGCTTAATTTTGTTACTACCACTGCTCCTTTATATCTGATGTGTTTTATCAAATGGTTTTTATAGTTGATATTTTTTTGGTCATTGTATTATCAATAATATATTAACTTTTAGCTTTTGGAGCTCAGAAAGGATTGATAAGCATGAAAACACACACAAATACATTTCTAATTGTAGCACTGTTTGATAAAAGAAAATGCCATAACACTAAAACTTGTTGCATACTTTAATATCACTACTTTTTCTTTAGCCCATTGTATCATTACATTTTCAAAGCCTTTTGTCAAAAACGTATGCTGTAATACTATGAATGCATGCAGTAAATAAATTTATGATTGAATTTTGTGCTGTATTTGATTGCCCAACTGCTCTGTGAGCTGAAAACCAGTTGTTCATTTTGTCCATTAGATGGCAGCCAAAGATTTATTAACATTAGTTAAGAATGCACATTACAATGTTTGCCCTGAATTTGGCTTGTCAGGTAATTGTAATGTTCACCAACCAATCAAACAAGCTTTAAGAAGCAAATGATTATGGCAAGGCAATGGGAGAATTTACATTACATATTAACATACTGTAAAGTCTATGGGTTTGAATATCGCCAGTGTAGGAGATCAAGATTTGCAGCGGTAGAATGTAACTAAGTACATTTACTCAAGCACTTAAGTACAAATTTGAGGTATTTGTACTTGACTTGAGTATTTTCTTTTCATGATACTTTATACTTCAACATCCCTGCATTTCAGAGGGAGATATTATGCTTTTGACTCCACTACAACTGTTTGACTGCTTTAGTAAGTTTACAAATTAAAACTTTACATTCAAAATATGTGAAGAGCTTGTAAAACATGATACATGATCAAAGATTAAACTGCCGGAAAGTATATACAAGTCGACCCGAAACCATTAGATCATTAATGGATTCATGATTTTTTAAAATTAATTTATTTATTTTTGATTTTTAAAAGAAAAATTCATGGCAACTACTTTGATCATCATTTACATCATTTTTCATGGAAAATTGCTGGACATTTCATGGTTTCCAGCTCCTCAGATGTGAGTTTTTGCTGCATTCTCCATGTAATTATTTTAATAATCACAATTACAAAACTAATGGCTGACAAAACAAGACATTTGAAGGTGTCACTTTGGGCTCTGGGTATTTGTGCATATCTCACTATTTTCAAGATCAATCAAGATAAATAATCAGCAGATTAATTCATGAAATGAAAATGATCATTAGTTGCATATAAAATGATTAAAAATTTGCTCCATCCAAAAAAGCTGCAACAGTGAAATGCTGCATACACATGTATGTATCATGCATTGAGCACTTCTACTTTTAATACTTTAAGTACTTTTTCCTCGTTGTACTTTCATACTTTTACTCAGGTAGCATTTTTTTTAAATGCGTGACTTTTACGTGTAATATTTTTACAGTGTGGTATTAGTACTTTTACTTAAGTGAAAGATCTGAGTACTTCCGCCACCAGTGGAGATTTGCACGCAGCCTGAGCAGAAGAGAAGCCTGACAGACTAAACTGAGGGTAGAAATTATTCACCTCACCGACGTAAACCGTACGTCAGGAAGACACCAGGAAGCGATAGTCAGTACGTGGCCTTTTTTCAATCTTGGACCGTAGAGACAAGAGCCCCGCGTCGTTACAAAATGGTAAAAATAATCAACTTTATCGTGATTATATAAGTTCAGCTGTAATGTATAATGATATACGGTTTATCTGTGCGCGTTATTCTCAATTTCACGCGTAAAACACTGCGGCTTCTGTGTGAAATAGCGCTCTGTGTAGCTGTAGATGTGCAGGCTCGCAGGGGAACGGAGCCGCTCATGTCAGATTCACCGATTCAGCCGCTCCATTAAAACCACACCAGACAATAAGTCATCATTCTGCGGCACTAATCAGACGCTTCAGACTGCGGACACCGTGGTCGGAGGTATCGTGGGGGTGATGTAGCCTGTCTAACCTGCCTCTATCTGCTCTCTCTCTCTCTCTGCTGTGGCTGCAGGAACTCGAGGCCATGACCAGATACACCAGCCCGGTGAACCCGGCTGTGTTCCCCCACCTCACTGTGGTCCTGCTGGCCATCGGCATGTTCTTCACCGCCTGGTTCTTCGTGTATCCTTTCCCCGCTTGTTCCACACGACACTGTTTGTAGTTAGTGTGAAAGAAAGGGTCGTACCACAGACCGTTAGGCTATTGCAAAATTGCAACCTGCAGTAGGACCATACAAGATTAAGTTAATGATCGTACCAGTAACTCTGGCCCTTTATAAATAAACGCACTGATGCTTTAGCTTTACATTAGGGCTGCAACTAACGATTATTTTCATTATCGATTAATCTGTCAATTACTTTTTCGATTGCTTGCTTAATCGATTTGTCTATACGTATCAGAAAGCTGTGGAAAATGTCCCTCACATTTTCCTCACAGTCCTGTCTTGTTTTGTTTTGTCCAACCAACAGTCTATAATCAGAGATATTCAGTTTATAATGTCAGCAGCAAACCCTCACACTGGCAAAGGTGAAATTAGAGAATATTTGTCAGTTTTTGCTTGAAAAATGACTGAAACCATTAATGGATTATCAAAATAGCTGCTGAATTATTTTTTAATCGATTAATAAACTAACTGTTGCAGCTCCACCTCACATTACTGTTGGCCAAATTTGTGCCTGCAGTCATTTGACAGATTTGCCATCGCTGCCAGTGGCACAAGTTCTCAAACCATAGCGTAAGATTTTAGATGTTTAATGTCTCCTACGACATAATGAAATGTGGTGTGTTTTTTAACCATACAATTGACGGTGGAGTACACTTTTTTACTCACTGGACATGAGTAAGCCGGCCTCTAAAACAAGACAAACATTGTAGTCACCAAGCTATTTGCAGAGAATTGGAACATGGCGACATTTCTCAAAAGAAGTATGATGGGGAAAAAAACCACGAGCAGACATTTTAAACAAACCCCAGGTTAGTCGGAAAGAGAAAACAAAGGTGAATGATAAAATTGCAACAAAAGCTGTAAGTTAGTGAACATCCAGACATGAAGGTTTGCGGAATGACTTCCAGCTTCAACTTGACCTATGGAACTTGTCAGGGAAGGGTGTACACACAGGTTTCCTGTGCAGTAAGAGATTATTACAGATATTTTGGGTGCATTCACTTTTGGTTGTATCTCCAAAAAAGTGGGGGCTAATTCGGCTAAACTGTTGGAGAAATATTAACTACGCTCATTTCATGCAGAAAGTGTTGTCTTATTGAGAGAAGTCCAGTTCCGTATGAGATATGAGATGATATGAGGTTGAGACTTAACTTTTACATCATGGTGCAGTACATCAGTCAGACCGTTTTAAAGGCACAATTTGTGATCACAATGTAAAGCAGAGGAGATTGAAAAATCCAGGATTGGAACCGAGTTGAAATCTTATGTCTTTAATATTTTCCAATGCTGTTAAAGGTGTGTTTACTGTTTAGTAAAACTGTGTAAAAAGGCACATTTTTGAATTATGAATTAGTTGATGAACAAAATGCAAATTTTTTTGTCTACATTTTCAATGAGCTCTTTTCAATAGTGATTCACGTGAATGTCATTATAGTATATGATAATACACTAAAACTATGGACAATTGCATAATAAGCTACGCTTGTAAATGAAGCTGGAGGCATTAGATTTAGAACAGAGCAAATAACTTGGCTGTTGGTTGGACTTTTTTTATGAGTTTGCCTTAACTTTTCAACAGCTATGAGGTGACTTCAACAAAATACACCAGGGATGTATACAAAGAGCTGCTGATCTCCCTCGTGGCTTCACTGTTCATGGGCTTTGGTGTGCTGTTCTTGCTACTCTGGGTTGGCATCTATGTATGAAGGTACATTTAAAATATTGTTAAAGCCTAAAGGTTTTTATTTTTAATCAATGAAACAGCTTTGTAGTTAACTGCAACTTTCCCTCCCCCCCCTTGTTTTCCTGCAGCTTTGGGTGACTGCCTTTATAATATGACACATTCCAGTGGAACCAAGGACATCATACAAAACAGGAACTGGATTTTGGATTTAATTGGACTGCACTGACAATATTTTGGGATCATATGGACTCTGGTTTTGTTTTCACAAGTAAAGGGGATTTGTACAACGTTTGTTGTCTTTCTTTGTTTAGCTTGATAGCTGCAATAATTGGAATAGTCAATAGTTCTCATTATCTTATAGATTTTAACAGTTACATAAAATGGCGAAGTGCCCTGCAACTTAACGTGCTGGGTGCTTGAGAACAGAAGGTTATTTTGACACACTGAAGACTATTTATGGTGTGTTTCACTAGTGGCACCTAAAACCTCAATCCCTGATTAATCTTTGTGTTAAAAATAGAGCAGTCTGTTTCACCTTGTCTAAAGGATAATACTGACTACCACAGTGATGAAGGATTACACTGGGATTAGAGAAGGATTATTTAATAAAAACAGCAGGAACATTATTCAAAGACAGCGGGATTCACGTGAAAATTGTTTTTTTTTAAAATATTAATCATGTAAACAGCGCATACTAACCTTACATAAGGCAAAAAAAACCCCAACCCGTTTCTTCTTTTGCGGGGGAATAACCATTACTTTTCCAACAAAACTATTACTACATAAGGTTCTACAAATTATTATACATTAAAAAGATAAAATCAAACATGCCATGGGAGGCAATACCTGAACAGAGCTTTCCTAAACTTTTGACAGTCTTTCAATCTGTTGCATTCTGTCTACAACTCAAATTGATTTACAAAGGCCACATAGATTAACAGACTCAATCCTGATTAATACAATACTACACATGCCATGGCTGGCTTACCTGCCACTGTAAACCATTTAACTGACTGCCCACTCGGCTATGAAGAGCCAATAAACACACACTGTGGTTGATGGTAGATTGTAGACTTCATCCTCTTTACCTGCTAGTGAGTTACATCAGTTTTTTTGAATTCTCTCTCAAAACTGTCCCTTCATCACTGACGAGCTCTGGCGAAGGCGTCACGAAGCCACAGAGAGTCCTCATACAGCCTCGGATCTCCCATGTGCTCGGCAGTGCGTTTGTATAAGTAGTAATACAACACTGCCGCTGTTAACAGAGAGAAGAACAGTAACTCAATGACCACAGAGACTTATCTGTAATGGAAAATGTACCACTGAATTAATCCACCAATTACCTGTTCTCTGGAAAACAAAAAGAGCTTGAAGACCATCTGTCCAAACAAAACGGTTTGAATCAAGCCATCTAAGGTTCTAAAAAAAAAAAAAAAAAGGGAATTCTTATCAGGTACAATTCATATCGATCAACATTGTGCAGAGTTACTCCGATAAAAGACAGTAGAACTTTTGTACATGGATAGCATCATTTTCATCAATATTTTCACTTAGAAACATGTTAAAATGTTACGGTTTTAAGTTAGTCTTAGCGCAGGGTTGATATGCAGCTGTCAGTGATGGTGTGACGGAGCGTACCAACACCCAGCAGTGGAAGCAGATGCTGAGTGTCAGGTAAAGGGCGGAGAATATCAGCAGAGCCCTGAATCTCTCCAGCAGCAGAGACACCAGGCCAACCTGGAACACGTAGGTGTTGAACATCATCAGCAGGATGATGATCACGTTGAACAGGATGGCAATGTCCTGGATTCTGTAGACACATGTACTGGTTTATTTTTAATACTGGTTTCTGAGGGAGTGAGCAGTGTGTACCTTAAATGACTTATCCATACAGCAAAGTGTCAACGAAGTGTCAACAAAATATACGTGACCATGTCCGAGAGAAAGATACTATGCAAGGGTGTTTTTTTTTTTCAACAAAAGTGACAGAGTTAATGAATATAGACCCTGTATGAGTACTGACTACTTCCAGAAATTAAGGAGGTCTGGTTATGACAAGGCTTCATTTGCTCACCAGGCCAATGTTTTTGAAGCCAAAACCATTTGCTTAATATAAAGGATAAGACGTCCTATCTCAAATGAAGCGGCATGTCGCCTGTACAAGTTTTCAACTTTTGCCTAATGATGTGGCTACTGAATGAAGACTAGCCGCTGAATAAAATTCTGTCACAAAGAGGTGCTGCCTTAGTATTTTTCAGAAATATAAATCCTCAAAGATGACAACACAAAAAAAAAAATACATGGTTGTTCTTGTAACCTCTAAAAAACATAAAGTGCAAAGAGTTTCTATAAGTAACTGCACCTAAGCATCTGAAAAATGTAAATCTCTGTATCTCTTAAATTGGCAATTTCTTCATTAATCATCAATTACTGCTATTTCCGGCCTTAAACATTTAGTTTTAGCCCAAAATTAAATAAATTGAAGGTTAGAAGCTACAACTAACTATAATTTCATTATTGATTTGTAATCCATCAGTTGGCCATTTCTTTTAAAAATTATTAATAAGAAAAAAGTTGTAATTGAAAATACTACTACCTCTGAGGTGTAACCAGACAGTGCTTGGTATTTTTACTTGATAATGACATGAATAACTTTTATTTAAGAGAAAATAAATATGCTGGAATCAATTTACCTCCAGTTGATGGACCAATGACTGACTGATAAATCAACTGATCTTTTCAGCATGTAGTTCAGTGACTTACATGAAAAGCACTAGTTGGATGACGGGCGCTCCCCTCAAAAGTTCACTGAAGGAGTTCACAAAGAGGTCATAGGCCAACAGTGACAGCTGGATCAGCAGGACCAAGGAGTAGTTACTAGTCTGAAGCATCTTCAGGAGCCTGATCCCGCAAACCACCAAGCTTCGCGGTCTACTCTTGTCCTTTCTTCTGGATGTTTTTCTTTACAGATCCCCAACGCAGGTACTTGATGGTGACAAGTTAATTGGGTCGGCAGTCACCCCTACATGCTAAAGAGCAAAGACACTGCAGAGGTCTAGAAGCAGACAGACGCCACTGAGTCACAACTTGTCCATTCACATGCTCAGAAAGCGGTGGCTTTTTCCATAAATGCTGTGTTACTTTACGTGTTTTTTACTCCGGATAGTTTCTCTGTTAAGAAACATGCCGTTTGTTGTCCTCGGGGGAAAAGTACCTCTGTGATGACTGCAGGCCGTCCGAGATATAATGTGATGATCAAATGTGTCCGACCTTCTCAAATGCTGTATTTTAACGTCTTTGCTGCTGAAAGTCTCCTTATCGGCTGCATTGTTACCTGCGAGAGAGAGACAGAAAAGCTGTGAAACAACAAAGACCTTGGTTGTATTATTTGATAGAAAATAAATAAATAATTGCTATACCTCTGTTGCGTATTCAGAGCAGCATCGTTATTTTCCATCTTTACTGTGAAGCTAGCTATCTCCGGTGTGCGTTTGAGGGGTTGATGTAAGGAGTCGTTTGTCTCAGACAGCTAAGGTAGCGGTAAACGTAACTATGTAAGGTCAGCATGCTCAGGCTGTTACACAGGCAGCCGTGGAGAGGTCAAGGCTGGGATTACAGATTAATTTTACCTACGCGGACACCACCAACCCTCGTTTTGTTGTTGTGGCGGTGTTACACTCCCTTTCTTTCCTTTTTACCCATCTAATCTTGCTATGACGGTACCCTATCGTTATTTAGCCCTGGCTGCAGATAATCTTGGAGACGGATAATAGAGTTACCACTGATTTATTTCCTCAACAGCACGCTAGTTGGCACAGCACAGATTTCAACTTCGAGGAGCTCCCTCCAGACACGTTTTCTACGTTAACGCTAACCACCAAAACATTGTTTGACTGCTTACTGTTATATCAGCAGGCTTCGCAAATCCCGTTTAACAGACACTTACTTACCAAAACACGTGTGAAGAATGAAAATAAGTCACCTAGAGACACGAAGGAACCAGTAAATTGCTCATATTCCTACTTTTAGCGAGAAATAACGTTACCCACTTTGCGCATCCACTGTTACCATCGGGCGGTAACGTATGTGTTTCCGTAAATTCCATGGTAACGCTACCTCTTACCGTAATACCCAATTTATAGGTTCTCAAGATATTCCCCAAAAAAGTACAGAATTTAAGGTATATATTGTGGATTTATTGGTTGAGCGTTATTTTATAAATGTTACCGAAAGTAGGTGCTGTGTGAAAATGAAAAGAATGATTATTATAATGAATTATTATAATTGGGGGGGGTCAAGCCCGAATTAAGCGGACAATAGCCCAGGGGCTCCAGACCCCTGGTTCACTTCATATAATTTACATAATTAAATTAATCACATATTTGTCAGAAATTTTGCTCCATTGAAATACAGTATCAACAATGATTGATCTTCCATCCTTGTGTGGCCACAGTCTTGTTTAGAGGCTCTTGGTCAAAATTTACATTTAAGACCTAGATTGTTGTAGTTTATGTGGTTCTCACTTGTGATGATTGACTGTCTTTTTATCAAATTGCTTTCATTTTTGTTGTGTGTCAAGTGATTAACAATGTAATTCCATACTAGGAGACTCTTAAGGCTGCAACCAACAATTATTTTCATTATCAATTGGTCTGGGAGATTATTTTCTTTAATTATTGATTGATTGTTCAGTATACACAATGTCAGAAACTAGTAAGACATGCTCATCATTACTCCCTGAAGCCCAAGTGAACATATTCAGTCTTTTGTTGTGTGTGTGTGTGTGTGTGTGTGTGTGTGTGTGTGTGTGTGTGTGTGTGTGTGTGTGTGTGTGTGTGTGTGTGTGTGTGTGTGTGTGTCTGTCTAGCTTTCAAAATGACAAAACACAGTTATGATGAGTTTACTATCATAGACGGCATAGACACATCTGAGTGAAGCGTAGATCCTCAGGTTAACTTTATCCTTTTTTCTGCTCAAATGCATGTATCGCTGGTTCAGCCCTAGCTCTTATCCTTTTACCATGCTTTGTCCCTTATTTGTGGTTTAGTACAAGTTTAGGGTCTACAGTTAACGCCCCGTGTTAGGCTCAACGCAGGGCATCCATGCAATAGAGAGTGAAACTGCTTTCACTGGAGCACCCTGTATAAATAAAGGCTGAATGAATGAATGAACGAATGAATGAAAGAATGAATGAAAGGCTGGATGGATGGATGAATAAAAAACTGGGAAAAGTTTCCACTTCATTTTTTTTTTCATTCACTGAGTACTGCTTGGTTTCTGGGTGTGTGGGGCAACAATGAAACTTCCATATATAGTGTGGGTCAACAGGGACACAACAACATTGTTTTTTGTTTGTTTGTTTGTTTTGGTTTTTTATTAAGGGGGAAACGTGTGTGCCTTCACTTCGCGGGCTATACTAAACACTACGGTAAAGGTCAGAGACACACGGTCCTCACTGCCACCTAGCGGCTGAAGTCAGTTCTTGTCCGAGTTACTGTGGGGCGATCTACGGTCGTGGACACCTGCGTCAAGTACAACGGCGGGTGAGTAATCGAAGTTTCTACGACCTCGCTGACATAAAATACAGCAATGTCAGTCATCTAGACCCACGAAGACAGCGTTGGTGTTCACCTTCTCGCCGCTGTGGTAGACTAGCAACAGACGGGCTGCTGTCTGGGGCTCTTTTCTCCTTTAATAAAAAGAAATGCACGTTGCTTCTTTCTGTTTGAGTGAAACCATTGGCACAGTCGCACGCGCTACTCAGCCTTTCACAACCGGACTGTCCGTTCGACTCGGCGTTTTATTCCCGAAAAGCTGTCACGGCGTTTTAAAGCAACATATGTCTTAACTTAACCCACACAGTCAGACCTGGTGTGGTCTAATGTGGACGTTTATCACAGAGGGTGTAGGGCGGAGGGGGTTCAGTAGCCTACGACAAGTTGTAAACTCTGTAATAATTAGGAGCCACTTTTCCTGAAAGTGATAGCAACTCCACATTTGCACCGCACGCCTACCTTGCTAAATAGTATGTTAGGTGTGTTTAAGCTTGTCTGACCTTTGGCGTGGCTGCTGGCCCACATTGAAAAACCCTTAGCATATGTTTACACGAGTCTCCTATCTGGGAAAAAAAAAGGAAGTTTTGAAGGCTTCATCGATCATCTGCAAGATGCTTTGCCAGCCATTATCAGTACATACCTCTTTTAGTTTTATGCCTTCATAGATAGCCTGACTTCAGTTTGCTCTTTAGCCTGATGAGCTCCAGAGATATGTTTTGTTCTGCATCGGTTTTTCAACATTTCTAATTCTGTTTAAAATGAAACTATTTATGATTTATGCTATGTTCTTCCTGTGTAATAGAAATGCCATCCAACCTGAAGACTGATGATGTGTGACGCTTGTATTAGTCATAAATCTGTTATATGACTGTAATGGAGATACTGAGGCATATTTTAAATAATAATATAATAATATATCAAATTAGTGTGCAATTGTGGTAATTCTGACGATGCAAACTACTGCAAATATTTTATTTGCATCTCTTCTCCCGAAGCTATCCACCCTCCCCATCAAGTACACGGTAACGCTTCTCACATGACACCATCCTGTTTTTTACCTTCTACACATCCTGGTGCACAGTCATGCACACTACAGGCAACGAAGCATTCATTAAAGTTTTCCTCATCTAAATAAACAGTGAAGACACCTGGCCGTGCTGTCTGAAGCCAAGCGTTTGTGTCATACCTCACTTTGGGATATCGACATTCTGGATAGAAATGTGTCAGATAATTTCCATCAAACTGGATTTCTCAAGCATAAACCCTCATTGAGTGTAGACATGGCCAGCACCTGACCACAATGTGTACAGCCTCAGCTTAGTTTGTTCTTCACCTCATGTTTGACAAGGGAGGACCAGCCAGCTACTCACAGTATCTTGCAGCACTAAGAGAGAAGACCCAAAATGTCATTAAATGAATTCTAGTTTATCAGGAAAATCATAGTAAGTGTCTCTCAGTTGTGCTTCAGACAGGCAGATTCCAGTGATAAATCATTGTAATGCTAGTGAAATACTGTGACAGTTCTCATTAGGGCTGTAACTAACAGTTATTTTTGTTATCGAATACATTGATGGTTATTTTTTTTAAATTGAACAAATAATTTTTTTAATCTATGAAATGTCCAAAAATAATGAAAAAAATGCCCATCACAACCTGCTAGAGTCCAGGGTGAGGTCTTTAAATATCTTGTTCTGAAAGTACAGAACCAAAGTTATTCAGCTTACAATGATACATGACAACGAAAAGCAGGAAACCTTCTCATTCAAGAAGCTGGAATCTGAGCATAATTGAAATTTTTTTTCACTATTTCTTGAAAAAGGACAAACAATTAATCAATTATCAATGTAGTAGCTGATTATTTTGCTGTCAATTGACTAATTGATAGACACGTACACCCCCCCCCCATATCTGTACAGTAATGTCTGAGTGGCTGAATGATGGCGAAGTGCTGGTGGGTCAAGGCAGTGGTGAGGCCTTACCAGTGAGCCCCAGACTCCGGGGCCTGCTACCTGGGAGCCCTAGGCCGGGCCGGGGACGTAGCCCACTGGCTTCACCCAGAGAGGCAGTGCCAGGAAGCCCGCAGGCAGAGACCATGGGTAAGGCCAAGGAGCTGTTTGTGCTGTGTGACAAGAAGGGGAAAGGGTTCATCACAAAGCGGGATATGCAGGTGAGCGTCCAGCGTGGTGGAACAGCAACTTTTAGGCTGATTGTAGAGACTTGAACTTTCCATCTTCTTCTGGTCAGAGGCTACAAGGGGAGTTGCCCTTGTCCCCTGAACAGCTGGAGGCAGTGTTTGAAAGTCTGGACCGAGAGAGCAATGGATTCCTTACTCCCGTTGAGTTCAACACAGGACTTGGTGAGTATAGTGTTTTGAGTGATTTTGAGTGCACGATTCAATATGACATTAATGGGGAAAACTAATGTTCATTCAAAAACATCTCTTGCACAGTTTAAACTGATTCATTCCTCTGTGCTTTGCTGCGTCTGTGGTGCAGGTGAATTGCTGGGACTGGAGGACGCAACTGAGCAGAGTCATGAGGAAGCAGAGGAGGATACGGACCAGGAGGACTGGTCCCAGAACGCCGCTGCAGTCAGCTTTGTAAATATACTGATGCAGCTGGGTGCTGACAAACTTTTTAAAGGGTAAGATCACTCTTTTGGTGACTAAGGTCATCAAGGCTGTTAATTATCCTGTTAGCCTCTAGACTGTGAAGAGAAGTGTAACACCTACATGTATATCTTCAAAAATTGGCACAAGGATGGCCATCTCTTTCTAAAAACAACAGAAATTGGTTTATATACTACTAAGAATCATATTTTAGCCATTTAGCAGACATGATGCATTAATTTTTCACATACTATTTGTACTGGTGGGACATGTTAGGCAAATGTTTAATGACTGAATAAATAGAGAAAAGATAATAAATGAATAAACAATACGCGATGCATTTTAGAGCCACAACAATTATTCAGGTCAAGAACAATCTAGAGGAGGTAGAGGTATCGTCAAAATCTACAACCAAGAGACGCCTTCATCAATGTAAATACAGAGGGTTTACCACAAGGTGCAAACCACGGGTAACAACCAAGAACAGAAAGGCCAGATTAGACTTTGCCAGAAAACATCTAAAAAAAAACCTGCCCAGTTCAGGAACAAGATTCTTTGGACAGATGAAACCAAGATTCACTTGTACCAGAATGATGTGAAGAGAAGAATATGTAGAAGGAAAGGAACGGCTCATGATCCAGAGCATACCACATCATCTGTCAAACATGGAGGAGGCAGTGTTATGGCATGGGCATGTATGGCTGTCAATGGAACTGGGTCACTGGTGGTTATTGATGCTGTGACTGCTGATAGTAGTAGCAGGATGAATTCTGAAGTGTATAGGGCTATACTATTTGCTCAGATTCAGCCAGATGCTGCAAAACTGATGGTGCTTCACTGTACAGATGGATAATGACCCAAAACATACTGCGAAAGAATATTCTTCAATGGCAAAGTCAGTCACCTGACCTCAACCCAACTGAGCATGCTTTTCTCTTACTGAAGACTAAACTGAGGGCAGAAAGACCCACAAACAAGCAGCAACTGAAGGCAGCTGCAGTAAAGGCCTGGTAAAGCATCTCAAGGGAGGAAACTCAGCATTTGGGGATGTCCATAAATTAAAGCTGAAGGTCTACACTTCAATCACATCTTAATAGCTTAATTTCAAATCCACTGTGGTGCTGTACAGAGGCAAACTTATGAAAATTGTGTCACTGTCGAACAGCTTATGGACCTAACTTCGGATTGGCATCTATTTTGATAACCAATTAATCAATTAAATGCCAAATTTCTCTTCTTCCATCACTATATTCTTTTATGATAGTCAAATTCTGGACTGTTGGTCAGACTAAACAAGACCTTTGAAGATGTCCCCTAAGACTTTGGGAAATTGTGATGGGAATTTTTTTAATAACCATTTTCTGACATTTTATAGACTAAAGGATTAATTGATTAATCAAGAACTTAATCGACAGATTAATCAATAATGTAGGTAATTGTTAGTTGCAGCCATAATGTATTTTCTTTATAGTACGCCACTGTCGAAAAGAAAAAACTGGAATTGTTTTGGGAAAATATCCTCAGTTACAGTAAACAACAGTGTGGTGTCCCGGCAGCTCCATATGACAACATTAAGATGTTGAGTGGTTTTTATTTTAGTTTGATCCTTTGCAGCTTTTGTAAGACTTTGTAAATACAATGTCTTACATATGTTCTATTGTAGATACTTGTATATCTATATTCTCCTCTCTTAAACAAAAGGAATTCAAGGTTAAAATTTTGAAAAATTGTTTCTTGAGAGAAGTACATTTTTGAGCGGGATAAATTTTAAAGGGATCTTACTTTGTGCAGGTGATGCTCTGGATGTACACACTGTATTTACAGTTTATCATGTAAACCCAGAGCCTTTACTGTAACTTATGTGAGTGATTCTTTGCTGTTAAGGTTATATATCCTCAGTCTTTTAACTGTTGTGTGTTGGTGTTGTGCTGTGTTGTGTGTCAGTCAGCAAGAGCTCTGTTCCCTGTGGTGTGAACTCCAGAGAGACAGACCAGAGCTGCTGAGTGTCCTGGAGGGTGTCCTGATCCACGCAGTGTCCCATTTACAGGACTCCTTTAAAGAGAGAGACAGTCTGGAACAAGCTTTACGCAGGTCCCAACTTCCCCAACAAAATTAAACACATTAACTTTGCCAGATTTAACTGTGGGTGTTCAGATATATATATTTTTTAAATTCATTCATTCAACTTTGATATTTTTTTTTTATTTCTGTTTTAGACGGGAGAGCGAACATGATCAGGTTGTTCGGTCCATATATGAAGAAATGGAAAATCAACTCAGAGAGGAGAGACAGAAACACCTTGCTCAGGTACAGATGTGCGCTATTTAATCCAACATTTGTGCCATTTAACAAGAGTGATCATCATAATAGCATTTGATGAATTTATTGTGAAATCAAGGACAGTATTAGACAGAAGCAAAGAGGGCAACAACTTGAGGAGGAGCTGAGGATGCAGGAGCAAGAGCTGGAGAATACACTGACCAAACAGAAAGAGGTAGGCATCCAAATGTCACTAATGTTATGTCTGAAGAGTGCAACAGTTTAATGAATGAATCGACAGGGCCTGTCTTTGTCCTAAGCTGGAGACCAGAATCCGGCAGCTCAGCTGTGAGCAGGCAAACATCAAGGAGCAGAACCAGCAGCTGCGGAGCCTCAACATCCAGTTACAGGAGCAGGTGGAGAGCAGCAGAGAGCAGCTGCAGGCCGCTCTGGGTCAGCTCAGCCTGCTGCAGCTCAACGCTGCCCAGGAACAAGTGGCCAGACAGAGGTGAGTGGCTAACAACACAGAAAGCTGCCTGAACGTCCAAGTTCTAGATCAGAGATTCATTCGTGAAATCTCTGTCTTTCTTTGTAGTATGGCTAACATGATTTTTAGCTAAATATAATAATGATGATCATTTTCTTTCAATAGCACTTCTTGAAAAAAGAAAAAATGCTATAAAACCAGAACAGAGCAATAAACAACACATGGGGGGCTGGACACTGGGCGAGAGGCAGGATACATCCTGGACAGGTCGCCAGTCTATCACATGGCTGACATAGAGACACAGACAAGTCACGCTCACATTCACACCTACGGGCAATTTAGATTCACAAAGTAACCTGGAGGAAACTCCACACAGGAAAGCCTTTGGTGTAACTGGGGTTCGAACTCAGAACCTTCTTGTTGTGAGGCAACTGCACCACTGTCCCACCCAGGAAAAAGTCACCACAGCCAGTGTGAGATCAAATACAAACACGCATAACTTTCCATTTCAGACAAATTTAAAAAGACCCAAAAGTTGAGAAAATAAGATTCATGGAAACAATCTTTTGGGGTTCGGTTGAGTGTGAAAATTCATCCCAGGTCCCTGGCAGATCATCTGATAGTATGTAGAAGGATACCAGGGGTTTCTTAAAGGATAAGGCTGGCATAAGTCTTTTATTTTTCAACAAATGGCATGAATAGATCAAAACAACAATGTATTATCCATCTCTCAATACTTCCCCACCCTGTTGGTGGTATCCAGCCTTAAGCTCACTTGTTTCCACTGCAGACATAAATCTTTAAAAACAGCTCACAAACGTGTAGTTTCATTTTTTTTTTTTTTTAAAAAAAGGTTGACAAGTAATAACCTAATAAAGCTGGGCACTGTAATTTTTTAGCAAGCATCACTCAAACAGAAGAAGTAAATAGTATTTTTGTTGGGGACTATTTTCTGTCATGGATTAATGCGTATTGCATATGCGTACGTGAGACTAATGAGCTGGCGTGCTTTTAATAGTTTTTGGACAACAATGGAGCTCTATAGAACAGAAGAAATAAGATATGTCAAGCTTCTGTTACATAGGCAGCACTTAGTAACACCTCTTTATCGTTGGTTTTGGCTGTTACCCCTATTTATGGGGTTTGTTTACAATGACAAAAATAGCATGACAAAAGCAATCTCTTGTTTGCTTCACTGTAGAAACGTGATGAAGGTGTCAAGGAACATGCAAAAAGAGAAGGATAGCCTCTTAAGACAACTGGAGCTGTTGAGGTAAGTCGAAATTGCTGCTGTTTGCTGTTTCAGTCAAGTTCGTTTGAGGTGATGATGAACGAAATTTCTTGACAAGAACTTGTGGGTAAAAATAACCTGAAACTGTACCTGAAAAGCAGTTAATGTAATTCCAGTGTGTGTATTCTACATCTTTATTTCATTCGACCATTCACCACTCCAAACATGGATCCATCATTGTGAGAATTTGCCTAAGCGTTTTTCTCTTTTTGTGTCAGGGACATGAACAAAAGGCTGCGAGATGAGAAAGATGCCCAACAGTCTCAGAAGAGGGTTAGTCACGGACACTCTGTCCTTCCTGCTCCACCATTAACTTATTACCTCAGTGAGGACCTTTGTGCCCCATGGACACAGCAGATTTATCTCCCTGAGCTAAGTCCTGGAATGGCGTCATGCTTTATTCCATCCTCTGGACAATGATTATTTATATCGGCAGCTGTTATTGTCTGGTTATTAACTGAACTCGTGTAAATGTCACTGACACTGTGTAGGAGTTTTGCATGTCTGCAATGTTGTTTTTTTTCTTCTTTTTATTCTTTTGCTGATGTGGTTAGTGAAGTGAAAGATTTTTGTTGAAAAGACATTTATTCTGTCCTTTGTCAAGGACACACTGAAGGAAATAGTGTCATATATGTTTATCATTGATACTGTACATAGCACTATTTATACAGGTGGACTAAAGTGGGTCAGTATTTACCAAACTAATAAAGCCCTAATGTTAATCACAATTTTCCAAGGAGTGTTAATCTAGCATCTCTTACCAGGTTCCCTTTTATCCCATCCACATTCCTTTTGAAAGTTAATATGGCCATTTTCCCAAAGCTGTTATATTACATATTTTTGGATTAGAGCTTCCATGAGTCTCTCAATCAAATATTTAGGTTTCTGAACAAAGAATCTGACAAAAGAACACAAAACATTAATTCAAGAAACTAAAACACAATGAACCCCTGTTGGTTATTTCCTATTTTTTTCCTTGTCATATAATTTATGATTAAATAAGTGTAGTGCTGATGAATGATAATGATTTTAAACTGCTTTTGTAGACGAATAAATGTCACTATTGGACTGAATCTTTGCTTTTTAAATGTACCAAATAATCTGCCTATGTAAAACAATTGGTATGACTACAGAGAAGACAGTGTTAATTATTAATCCTTGGATACCTACCATAGCACATCTGTTTATCTAACACTATAAATATCTATTCAAGACAGTAGAAATCTTAATGCTACTCGTTTCTTCTGCCTCACTTTCCACAAAAAACCTTTTTAGAATCCAAATGTCACAAAGACTTTGCAGAAGAAAGGGTCAGTCATAGGTAACTACTTGCTGCAAGACAGGCCATTGAAAAGGTTTGTATAATTAACTGCATCTGATATCACATTTATCATCTCTGCAGTAAGTAATATTTCCCTAGGAAGCCACTAATTTTGTGTATTCATTGATTCTGAAGACAGCTCAGCTCATCTGGTGAGTTGGAACAGGACAAAGACAAAGAGGTCAAAGATACATCCAAGAGACAGCAACCGTCATGTAGAGTCAGGTGTGAAAATGTTGACCAGAGTCAAACTCAGGTAGGGAATGAATTAAGTCTAAAAATATACACAATTTATCATAAAACTATCAATTTAACAACAGCAGCAGCAATGATGATGAAGATAATGTTCTGAGGCTTTCGTAGTCTGCACAGCAATGACAGAGCACAGATTTTCATACATCTTTGGCAAAAATGTGCTCCCTCTTAATGAGATAGAAAAAAAAAATTTATTTTTAAATCAAATTGTTAAGTTTGGCCTTTTGCCTGAATTTTAGAGCAAAGGTGTCAGTCCTCAGCGAGTGTTCAAGGTGGTATTCTTGGGTAACTCAGATGTGGGTAAGAGCTCCTTCATCCAGCACTACTGCACAGGACGCTTCCACAGTAAAATGAGTGCTACCGTTGGTAAGGTTTTCAGTTGCTATCACTCTTTCTCAATGATTGACTTGCTTGTCAGTGCATAAGTAAAATATGAAACCCGGGACCTCTCTTATTTTTAGGTATAGACTTCCAGATGAAGACTTTAACTGTGGGCTCCACCACCATCACCTTGCAGCTTTGGGACACTGCAGGACAGGAGAGGTCAGATACAACAGAGCTTATTCTCATGTTCACCAGCCATGTGCTTTTTTTTTGTTGTTTTGTTTTGTCTTTTTGGTTTTTTTTTGTAGCCTTACATATCCCAGACAATACCATCCGAGCCGTAGAATCGTATCTCTTGTCACCAGATAACTCCGTTTTTCTTTTTGCGCGTTAATGTTTCTCATTTCTTCTACGGATTCCTCCTTCAGGTTTCGCAGCATCACAGAGCAGTACTACCGAAAGGCCGATGGCATCCTTGCCATGTATGACATAACTCACTCCCCCTCCTTCACAGCGGTGAGAGGATGGATGGACTCTGTGAAGGTGAGCAGGTGGAGATGTCATGGATGGTTGGATGAAAAAACATGTAAAACAGTTTACCCACATTTGAATATGCAAGTTATTTAGACCACAGTACAAAAGGAATCTCAGTAGACACAACTACCATCTGATTGATCTGAGTGAAGTATTTACTTTAGTATTACTTTTATTTATTATTCAGGCTATTTTTGTCAGATTCTCTTCTGGATAATGTAACATCACAGTTTGGATAGGTTTACCTCAGTTTTTAACACTAATGCATACAAAAAAATCTTTGCTGTAACCCGTTCTGTGTCCCAGGAGAAGATGAGTGAAGGTACAGTGTTAATGCTACTGGGGAACAAGCTGGATCTGGCAGACGGACTTGGCAGAAAAGTGACAACAGGGGAGGGGCAGAGGCTGGCAGAGGTGAGGTGCTTTGAATATTCAAACAACTTGAGTTGTGGAAAAAAAGGGATTTTCTCATAATGTTTCTGCCAAGGAAGAAAAATCCAAAATTCAGATAAATGAAATAAAATGTTGTTCACTGGTTAATACAGCAGCACAAAGTTCTGTTCTACGAGTGCAGTGCCAAGACCGGATGTAACATGGAAGAGATGATGACTCACCTGGCTGGGTATGACATCGTTTTTCTTTACATTTTGTTAATACCCTGAACCTGTCGCTGTATGTGTAACTGTAGCCACACACAGTTGCCAGTTTAGAATGTAAACCCAACTAAACTAATGCAGTCTAATACAACAGTCCAACAATAAATCCTGCCTTCATGATGGTTACAATTAATTCAGTTTTATCATTTTTTTTTTGACTGTGTGACAGAGAAGTGTTGGGTCAACTATATATATATTTTTTTGAGGCATCAGTTTGCACTTTCAGCAGTTTTTGAAAAACAGCCATCGCGATTTCCCAGAGCCTAAGATGATGTCTTCAAATAACATTAATATTTTTGCTAGATGATTTACTCATATTTAGTCTACCATTATCAGTTACAAATGGGTTGTTCCTAATAGTTTCTCTCATATTAATTTTGTCATAAACCTGAGAAGACACAAGGCAGCAGGATCAGTGCTGTAAAGTGGAAAATAATTTCTGTTATCAAACATTGTGGTTTCTGCTGAACAATGATTGCATAATTTCATTAATTTTAGGATGTTGGTTGCCCAGAATGATCGACAATATGTAGATGCACTTTTACTGACTGAGGAAACATCTAGAAGAGGCTGCTGTACATAAACAGAAGAGGAAAGACGAATGAAAAGACTCTTTACTGAAAAATTCTGAAGTGTCCACACCATGGCTCAGTGGCATTACATATACCGTCTGTCTTGGGGGCCGACAGCGCCATTTTGTCTGTGAACAAGTTTACTGAACTGTACCTGTAAGGTTTGCACATGTTGTTATGTTTCTTTATAATCCATCCAATAAAAGTCATTTTTGATGGCTGCTCTGTTCTTATAGTTTTTTTTTTTCAAACCCTTTTTGAACAGTCCCTCATAGGCTAAGCATTTGTTTTTAGTGCCAAAAAAGCTCATGTGCGTGAGAAACCAGCTGGGGGCAGACATGTACTCTACATATCTCGTGGAGGGCTGAGCTGCCTGTTGTGCCAAAAGAGGACAGGCGCTCAGACGCTCGAGAAGGAGGCTCGGGTCTGAGCGTCAACTGAGAACTTCCACTGTTGCAGTTAACCTTCAGAGACAGTAGCACACTGACACTGGGGTTAGCGGGAGCTCGGAAGACGTTAACCCGATAATCTACATCCTGGAGGGCCCACCACCTAAAATCAGGTAGGAGTATTTGGTCTCAGCGGAAAGGCAGGGCAGTTTTTTTTCCATGACACAACGAGTTAAAAATAACTGAATATGACCATTAGGAGATTTTGTTTTTCCGGACGATCACATTCACACATGGAGTATTTTTGTCTCACTGCCCAGAAAGTATCTTCTTCTGAGTTTGTTTTAAATAAGCTTGTTATTTTATATCTATTGTCCTTTTACCTTTTCACTTTTAGTTGATTTCTTTATAAAGAGAGAGGTCCACTAATACCTAGAACTTACAGTCACTATCTCTCATGATGCTGCAAGTTGCAGCTTTTCTTAAAATAGAAGTAGATCAGCTCAGGTTGGGATAAAAACAGACTTTGAATAATTCATCGAGTAAATAGCTAAAAGTCAATAGTATATCACTGGAGTGTGAGAAGATCAGTATAAATTACTGAGATGGGGGACATATATATATCTGCCTGCTGGATGACACGTGACACAAGTTAAGTATGTTTTCCCCACAACATATTTGATTTCATCAGTGAGCTCTTTCCATTGCTGTGTTACGCCAACTTTTTGCAAGTTTGAGATGCACCACATTTTATTTTTGGTCTACTGTATAATGATATTCAAAGTTAATACATATAGAACCGTAAAAAAAAGGGCATTTTGTCAGAAAAGCTCAAATGTACTGTAGTTATGTTTGAGAACCCGGTATATCACCTTCTCACGCCAAAGGTGGAACCAAAGCAGACTGAAGGAGGGAATTCCTGTGGGTATCTATGCCACAACAGACCCGTGTCAGCCAGATTTTATAGGCTTTAGCTTGCCGTCATGCAAGTGTAGTAACAGAAAGTTGTGTGAAAGTAATCTCAAGTGTAGCATGAGAGTGTTGGAGGGTATGACCCTGCTCTCTGAGCATCTTGTGTTCATTCTTTAAGGGGAGATTCAACTGTGAAATCCGGTCTTCTCAGGAAGTTTTTCATTTGGTGATGATTTCTGTGTTGTACAGTGTGCTAACGTGTCAGTTTTTTTTTATTTCAGAATGGAAGCTCGAGGTAATAAAACTCACACCTGTGGGACAATTTGTCTGAAATATCTACTATTTCTCTTCAATATTCTTTTCTGGGTAAGTTAACGAGAAAATGTTAAGATATTCACAAAATTTTAGAAAACAAACCCTTCTGTTAAAGGATCTATTGGTTCTGTGATGATTAATAGTACCGTTAGACGTAATAATTGACTTTTACATGGAGCATTAATTTCAAGCTTTGCTTCAGATACTACAGATATTAAATAGGACTTTCATTTAATGACACTGAAACACTACTCAGCTTACACAATTTATACTGTTCCAACTTACAATGTATTCCCTACATATATTCTATAAAATATGTATATTATGCAATATCATGCTTTATGTAGTTCCTTTAAACAGTATTTAAAGCAGTATCATTTAGTGTTTACAATTTTTGCAGTAGTTACAGTCGTTAATGTGGAGCCAAGAAAAAAATACTCCATAGAGTGTGTACTTCAGAGACTATCCGAAAGTTTATTTACATCAGAACCTTTACTTCCTTCTGGTTTGAATTGAGCTGATAACGATACGTTCTTTCAGCTGGCAGGAGGAGCTGTGCTGGCGGTGGGAGTTTGGACTCTGGTGGAAAAGAGCGACTACATCAGTTTACTGAACTCCAGCTTTTACTCAGCCTCAGCTTACATCCTGATAGCCGCTGGGGTCATCGTCGTAGTGACCGGGATAATCGGATGCTGTGCTACTCTGAAGGAGAAGAAGAGTCTTTTGATTGCGGTAAGGTGGATCAGTCACACAAAACACGGCCCTAAAGCAGAGAAATGTTTTATTAAAACCTTGGTTGTTTTATTTCACTCCACTCCACCAAAGCATTAACCCCATGTAATTATGTGGACTCAGACACCAAGGAAAGACTTAAAGTTCCTGTTTATACACACATAGCGGTCTTGGTCTGCGTGTATTGAAAGTTAATCCTTGGTGACCTTCTGTCTCGTCTGCCTGCATTCAGTGCAGCCCATTATGTCAGACAGGCATGGCTGTCAGAAATAACAGACAAAGTCATGCAGAGTATGTCTTTAAGAGTTTAGATTTAGAGTGCAGCTCATGCCAGAGGAATGGGGGGCATCACAAGCGGCTGCTTGGACTGAGGAGTGTGAGAGAGACAGACGCAGTGAGAGGATATAATACTGAAGCAAAACTTCACAAGCATATTTGCCACGACCTTTGTGAAGAATAACTTTCTTTCCCACAGTTAAATCAGTTATTCTCTAGAGTATAACTTCTTTTTGTTTTTTTGAGTCGGGCACAGATCGTTTCAGTGCTGATGTCATATTTAAAGTCATATTTAAGGTCACACTTTAGCACAGAATTGTACTGAAAAATGCTGGAATTTATCTTTTCCAACTGAAGTTTATTTACAGCTTTGTTCTTTTTCATTTCCTGTCTCTTTTCTACAGTACCTGATCTTGTTGCTCTGTATTTTCCTGCTGGAAATCATTGCTGGTGTGCTGGCCTATGTAAACTACCAAGAGGTGACGTATTTGTACTTTGTGATTGATTCTTTTTCATATATTTTTGTTTATTTGTGATATTAGTTTTTCATTATTATGTTTATTCCCTTCTGTTTATTTTAAATTTTGCAACAATTACAACTCTGACAGTTTTTTCTTTCTGCTTGTATTTTATGTGATTTTTCTGCCATTTCACTATCCTTTTATGTTATTTCAAACACCTTTGCTTTTCCTCCATCATGTCAGATTTTTTTTTTACCCCCCTCCATGGAATGCTTCAGTTGCCGACCTCTCTGTTGCGAAATCTTCTCTGCATGCATCTCTGTGCATGTTCTTCATTTGTCCTGTTTTTCCGTCCTTCTCACACCTTTCTTTCTTTCCCCCTTTTCTGGCTCCAGTGTTTCCCTTTCTGCTACCAGGTAATCTGCTGCCACCTCTTTCCATTTTATATCAAACTGTTTCTCTGACAGGTTGATATATGATGGTTCATCTTCACTCTTTGCACTTTGTCAGTCAAGAAACAAAACCATTTATATTCGCAAATCAATTTCAAGAATGCTCAGGAAACAGGGAGTGGGTTCAGAGGATCTGTGCACATATATTTTGAGTTATGTGCAGGCATTACAAAGGTACAGTGGAATGTTACGGGGAGGAAATAGAAATTTGACAAGGGGCTATTTTTATGGATGGTGACATATTTTTTTCCCGAGCAATCACTGAAGTGCTTCTGCTGTCTCACAGCTGGATGAGGAGCTCAGACAGAACCTGAAGGTGACCATGCAGCAGAAATACCAGCAGCCGGGGGAGGAGAGCGTCACGCAGGCTGTGGACAAGCTTCAGCAGGAGGTGTGGAAGTGATACCGCACATTTGAATCACAGCAACACCACTTCAATGACTGAGAAAAACTCAGTGATTTAAGTTTCAGTTTCAGTTTGACAGAGACTTTGAAATGACTGCCCCTTTAGCCTGCATGTGAATATAATTCACAACTATCTAATCTTTTTTTCTTTCCTCTGTTCCTCCCTTTACTGGCATCCTCTCAGTTTAAGTGTTGTGGCAGTTACAATTTTTCAGACTGGAGAGACAGCGTGTGGATCCAGGCTGAAGATAATAAGCGTCTCGTTCCTGATAGCTGCTGTAAAACTCCCAGTGAGCTCTGCGGCCACAGGGACCATCCCTCCAACATCTACAAGGTGGAGGTGGGTAGAGTTGTTCATTTGGCTCAGGCTAGACCTTGAATTATAGCAAGATTTCAATTTCTTTCCCTTTCTCATGCTCTCAGGGAGGCTGCATCATGAAATTAGAGGATTTCATCCTGAGTCAGCTGTATATTCTCGGTGCAGTGGGCATTGGGATTGCATTTCTCCAGGTAAAAACCATAACCACTTAGCAAAATACTGGTTAACATGACCATTCTCTTGATGTTGTGCAAAATACCAGCAGCTGTATGTAAACAGTGGTTGTGTCTGTGTGCAGTGTGTAACCAAAAAGTTCCTTGTGTCTTTTTTCTTTCAGCTCGTAGGGATGATGTTTACTTGCTGCCTTTATCAAAACTTGAAAGAAGATCCTTACTGATTTCTCAAATATCACAAAATGTGTCACATCATGAATTGTAAAATGTTTGATTAGAAATTTTAATACCCCAAATAATTTATACAGTTGGTGGATGCTGTGAAGTTCACGCCTCCAAACACCACGTGATGATTTTCAGAATACAAACACTAGAGCTACTGTAATGCTGCTGGACAGCACTGTTCTTTTTCTGCAAATTCTAACGCATGCTTTCAGCGTTTTCCCGCTCATTTTAATGCTAATGATGTGTGGATGAACTTGTAACTGAAGCTTTAATTTCATTTCGTTTTAAAGTATTTTATGTCGCAAACAGTGTCGGTGTTGTTGTTTATCCATGTTTTGTTTCTTTGTTTGTTTTTATGTATGTCACACAGTGTTATAATTTAAAAATGAATATAGAAATAATTGTTTGTTTGTTGGAACGCAAATAAAAAATATTTGCCGTTTGTTGTTCCCTCTGAATTTTCCGATCTTATTTTCCCTCCTGCCTTTGACATTGAACTTTTATTCTGAAATCGTTTGGGCGGATGTTGTTGTCAGCTGACAGGACTTCCTCCCCGTGTGTGTTTTTTTTTTTCTTTCTTTTTTCTTGCGTTTCACCCATAATTATCTTCTTATTCTTTTCAAAGAGGCCAAAAATATTTCATGCGGAGGGAAAACAAAGATCGCCGAAATGTCCGCGAAGCCGACATGTTTGATAGTGGCGAGCGCTTCTCCTCAAGGTGGGTGGATGAACCTGTAACAGCTGATGTATCATATCACTTTAATGCGGATGAGCAACACGATGTCCAGTGTAAGGACACAGTGTTTTTTTTTTTTACGTGTGGCCGTCTCAGCAGTCGGTAGCTCTGTGTTGTGTGAGTTTTTCTCGTCTCATTCGTTTAAACTGACGTGCTCGTTTATTCAGGGGTGTCAGCAAAGTCTTTCCATCAGTCCTTCAGCCTCTGTGCCTCGGCGTTTAATCTCCAGACGGCCACACCTGGGGTAAGACTATATTTCTAACTAAAAAAAAAAAAAGTTATGTTTTCATCATCTTGAGATGTCCGTGATCTCACGAATGTCGGTGGTCCAGCTGAGGTGAGCTGCTCCTCTCAAAAAGAGGTGCCACTGAAATGAAAACGGGAGGTATCCAGTTCTGTTAGGTCGCAGGTAAATAACAAATTGGACCAGCAACATACGAGTGGGTGACAAATTCAAGGGAAAAAAAAAGAAAAAGATCCTCTTCAGACGTGGGGACCACTGTCTCATAGGGAACCCTTTATAAAGGCCCGGTTACCTGTTGCCAATGGCTTTCATATATCAAACATTTCCTAATGCGTTTTAGTTCAGTTATAAGCCATTAACAAAAACAGCCTTTGGGTTGCCAGGTTGTGGAAAATCCTCCTCCAGCATGACACTTTTTATTACTTAGGGAGACATCTACAATGGACTGTTTGCCCACTCACCTTCTGGCAAAGAGCTGCAGGACATCTGGACCAAAATCCCAAATTTGTTTGCTGTTTTTTTTACCCCTGATGTTTTGGGTTTTTTTTAATTAGAGAGAATTTAAATATTTTTTTCCTACCAAAAGATTAACTACTGGACACAACATGTCTCCCACTTATCTCCTACGTGCACATCACCGAGGCTGCAAGTAGTAGTTATTTTATCGACCATTGGACATTATTGATCAATCTGTCGATTATTTTCTTGATTAGTTGTTTAGCCTGTAAAATGTAATGTGAAAATGTTGAAAAATGTCTCACACAATTTCCTAAAGCCCAAAGTGATGTTAATGATAATTTGTTTTGTGTGACCCCTGTTTCATCAACACCTGGGCAAAGACTTGAGAAAAGACCAGGTGTGGTTGAAGAGTCTATGCCAAGGAGCACCAAAGCTGTTCTGGGGACTTACAGTAGCCCCAAACCTTACTAAGACATTGATGGACTGCACTTATAAAGCACTTTTCTAGTCTTATTGACCACTCAAAGTGCTTTACACTACTGCCACATTCACCCATTCACACACACATTCATACAGCGCTTTTCCTACGCAAACAGCGCTTTCTATACACACACACGTGCACACACTGATGAGACAGTGTCGGGTTCAGTATCTTGCCCAAGGACACTCCGATATGCAGACTCGAGGAGCTGGGGATCGAACCACCGACCCGCTCTACCACCCAACGCTGATTTTCAAATAAATTGATCTAGTTGTGGAAAGGTAGAAAATGCTTAATCAGAAAAGATTACCAGTAGTTCAAATGTGCTTTTGATAGAACTATGTCTTTCTGTCTGTCACCAGAACCACCAGAAGCATTAAAAAGTGAGGGAGCTCTCTATATTTTCTCCTCACTAGATGGAATACGCTTTATTTATAAGCACACTTGGAGGTCTATTTTTATTGTCCTACTTTAATGAGTTACTTCACTTCAGACCACTTTTTCCTGTGAAGACGGTGAATAGTCCTTAGATATAGTAGAATAGTGGAGTCATGTTTTTGGTGCTGTTATTGGAATTGGTACAGGTACAGGTACAGTCTGAAGAAACATTGGCTTCAAACACCGTGGGTAAACATTTTATCATTTCATCTAGACTGTAGGCATCTGTGAGATCATGGACATACATTGGCTACTTGAAAGACATGTAATATGCGAGTTCACTTAGGATACTGTGCGAACTCAGCACATCATACCTTACTCTGTACTGAGGTGACGGGTGAGGTGTTTCTCTGAATGGCAGGGCAAGCCGATAGACTTTGTCGGAGTCGATGAAAGCACTGCCAGATGGGTGCAGGACTTCAATGTGAAACCTTACGCAACGCCAGCCAAACTTGAATCCATAGACGGTGAGAATATTAATTTCAAAGCCACCTGGCGGTTTTTATTTCAGCTGCTGCTGCTGCTGCTGGTTGGACTTTGCTCAGTTATGTCACGACAACCTTTTCCAGGTGCCCGATACCAGGCGTTGCTCATCCCGGACTGCCCTGGAGCGCCGAATGACCTGGCACACAGCGGCTCTCTGCACCGCATTCTCACACACTTCATTTCTCACCAAAGTGAGTGTGAGGCTGATTTTAAAAGCAGTCAGTGTGTAATCTCTTTGTTCGCTGTAGAGATTTGGATGCAAGTTGTTTCTTTTCTTTTTGTGCAGAGCCCGTTTGTGCAGTGGGACAAGGAGTGTCGGCTCTGTGTTGTGCCACTGAGGGACAGAGGTGGATCTTCGATGGCTATAGTTTAACAGGGGTTAGTGTTCCCCATGTAAACATGAAGGCAATCTACCCAAATATATTTATGCATTCAGTGTAATTAGTATTAATAGCTGTTTTTGTTTAAAGCCGTCAGTGTTTGAACTGGTGCGGAGGCCTGACTTTGCCAACCTGCCCTTGATTGTGGAGGACTTTGTGAAAGACAGTGGAGGGTCATACACAGGTGAGCACACCTGCAGAGCACAGATATTAAATTAGTAGAGTAAAATAGTTCATCAGCATTTCTAAAACTAAACTCTGTTGTTTATCTCTTTATTTTCCAGCAAGTCAAGACGACGCTGTGCATGTCGTCATAGACAGACACCTGATAACTGGCCAGAATATGGAGTCGACCTCACTTGCTGTAAATAATCTAATCCTGCTCTGTAATGGCAAGTAAAAAGAGACAAGTTTGAATCAGGAGCGCTCAAATTCCACGGCTTAGCTGGTTCATCTTTATATTCATGTAATTAAACAAACATTAATCTCAGAGAAATACTGGAAGATGCTGGCTCCGAACAGATGTTTGGCAGCACTGTAAATACAAAGTCTTTGCTTCTCATTGCTGTTATAAATCTAAAAGCCACACAATCAAACATCTTTATTTGAAGTTTTCAAAAATTAAAAAAAAAAAACGGGGTGTCAGGAGCAGATGCTTTCTTGATGATGGATGTTCAAAGCCAGAAAAGGAATTCTCTTCACAACAAGCAAAGCAAGCATCCAAAAGCAGAAATGTTTATGGGCAACGGTGAGCAAAACAGACTGACCAGATGTCTGTGGCACGTGAACTCTGAAGGCCTCTGAACAAGAACATACCCCTTCATTTAGACTTTTGTACACATTGGTGATCATGCACCTTCTGTTGCTGAATGGAGATGTGTTACTGCACTCTGACTGAACTGTACAAGTAGATTTTTTTTTTCCAACAATATCATTGATGAACAGGAATGTAACCTACAGAAGTACCTATTGGCTGCTGCTTGTACTTTTTTTTTTTTTTTTTAAATCAACAAATCCCAGTTTCATTTACGTAGACAAGATTTCTCAACACTTTTCATGACCCTCAGACAGGTTGAGTATTAACTAAAACCTGTCAATGGCTCATTTCAGAGTTCACTTCAGTTGCTCAGAGAGAAAAAGAAAAATATACCTGCACACAGCACCTGAGTTCTTTCTGCACCATGTTCCAGAGGAAAAAAAAATATATATATGTATTGTGTTGATGATCCAAGGTCCCCGGCCTTCAATAACAAGTCCAACTCTCATAGGAGATCGTAGAAATAATCCAGTCCTTGTCCCAGTTCCCATAAGGAAATTCCAGTTCCCAGTTCAGTTGCTAAAGAGATTCTCAGGTAGACTGACTGTAAAATAATTCAAACAATGTTCATCTCCACATGTTAATGTAAACCCAAGTTAAGTTGTGAAGTAAATGGCACCTGGTCTTAACATTATGTATGTTGTGACTACAAACTAACTTAAAATGTGAAGAGCTTTACCTTCAGTGATGGGTAGTACACCACATGCTTAACTGCATTGTTCCTGAAATGAAAGAGTAGGGTCAGATCTTGTTAAAAGATACTGTTGGAAGCCAATATTTGCGCATTCAAAGTATTATAGTATTATTACCTCTTGTAACTGAAATAATGCTCCGCAGAGTATTCATCCCAGAGAAGTTTGGGCCTGTGTTCTCGCAAAATCTCAATGTACCTACAGAAAATTAAAGATAAGTGTTAGGCCTTGACAACCTACTGACTTCCCCCAGCTTCTTACTATAAATACACGTTGTTTTTGGCCAAATTTAGAAAAATTTGGGTTATTTCACATGAGAGGTTTCTGTATTTTTTTTTTTTTTTGTCCTTGCTCTTCTCGCTGGATTGATGAGTGGGGTTTAGTTGGAAAACGGTGACGTAACGTACTTCTGTGCACTAGTCAGAGTTCAGCAACATTTGAATGAATATCTGATCACAGATGTGGGGTTGTTTCCAGGCCACTGCCAATCAAATCCGATTAAACACCCATGCAGGTGACGTTTTCTTTTCCAAACTTTAACTTGGATTGTTACCTATTTGGTCATGAATATGTTTATGTTATAGAGCAATATTTATGATTTTAAAAGTTTTCAAGGGCTTCAAAGGGGAACTCCACTGACTTTACATGTCAGAGTCTGTTTACAGGTCTTGGGGAGCACACCTGAATATCCAACTGAACTGTCGGAGATCAAGATGCATTGTAGATAATACGGATGGGAAGAACGATGCGTAAAATTAAAAGACATTATCTCCAGTTCTGCAGCATTGATTTTGATGCTTTAAAAAAAAAAAACATCTTCATGAGTCTGACAATGTTATAGGAGTGTAAATCAGTGGAGCACACAATTTTGAACATTTAAACATGCAAAACTTTATTTGCTAAATTGTGAAACAATTCAAGCAATAGTCACTGTGTTATCTTACCTTCCCCCCAGGATTGGCTCTGTTCCCTGGCTTCCAAAATCAAGGCCATATAAATTGAGCCCCAACAGGATCTTTTGTCTCCACTGAGTGTTGGGTGCAAGCTGGAGAACACAGTCTCTCACCCAGGGCAGGGGAGAGCTTGGGCCTGGTCTATTTATTACAAAAGAAAAAAAGCCATGTAACTCAGAACGTTGTCTGCATTAATGTTGTGAAACTACCTAAAACCACTCCATTTCTGCCTCAATGAATATACATCACTTGGCCCGGTGCACTCACCTAGCACCGCTGGAGTAGTCATACGTCATGAGGCTGAATCCGTCGACTACCGGGGCCAACTGTTCGAACTCCTCCCTGCCGAACATACCTGGCTGCCCCGTACTGATCACGATGGAAAAGAAAGAAAAAAGAAAAAGGCGAGTCAGCATCAGTTTCACTTATTTACTTTTAATCATTTGTAGTTGTTGAAAGTAAGCTATTTTCATTCACCTTGTCACCGCAGGTGGAATGACAAGAATGCAGTCCAATCTCTTAGCCTTCAAACTCTCACATATGTGTTTCACCAAATGCACCAGCTCCCTGGGCGGAGAAGATTGCAAATGTTTGATTAATTTTATTTCACTCTTCAATCATCTCAAAGACAAAGACAAAATGTCAGAGTTAGAATATTGCTCTGGCAATAGAATAACTCACTTTCTTTTGTTACCGCCCAGCTGGCTCCACAGCTCCAAGGTGAAGCCATCGAAACCCTCAGTCTGCAAGGCCGCAGCTTCATTACACAAACTGCACAAAAATTGTACACTGTTGCAAGAGAGTTCGAACTAAAGTCAATACTTCATTACCTTTGCAACATCCACCAGCTCACTGCCCAGCTCTTCTATTTCATCTTCACTCCCCAGCACGCTCATGTAGTCCTGGTAAGACCAGCCGTCAAATAACAGCCGGGGCACTGAGAGTAAAGAAAATTGAGCATTTAAAAGATAAGACAACAGAGTCTCACCTGAAACGCTTGCACTGACCCACAATAACAGATCTGATTCGATGTGTGGACAGCGGGCCGGACATCCACTTACCCATCCTGACTTTTTTGTTAGACTTGCGTACAGCTTTGACCCATCCTGGAAAGACAAAAAGACACCATAACTTTATGTACATTAGTCATTTGTGTTGACACTTTAATAAGGGATGAAGAACCAGAGGAGAGCTTCCTCTTTGACTGGCAGCGATGTATGGATCGTCTTACCTGGGTCGTGGTCGTGGAGCCCCGTAACGTCAAAGGTTTCCGGTCCTCGTCGGCGAAGCTGGAGCCACACTGGGGACACCGAGGTCAGTCTGGAGCCAAACATTTTGGCAACGTCATAGCCGTGGGAGTTCCACTGCAGGGTGGGAAAATACATCAGCAACATGTAATTCAGATAGTGTGTCAAAACATACGTGTGAAACAATCATTTCATCCAGTTGACTGAGGAGGAATAATAGAGGCATCTAATAACTCCTTCAACATGCATATTGGCATGTGAGTCTTGTTTTAAGACAGACTTGAAAAAAATCTGAACCTCTTCCCTTTGAGGTAAAGGTAATAGTGGTGTCAGATGGTGAACAGAAGCCAGGGAGGACGCAGATGTGCAGGTGACTGGATTTCAGACTTACAGGTGTGACATATCCAAGCACTGGTCCTTTAAATGATCTCTTGATTTGAGTACAGTGTCTCTTCTCCTCCTTCACTATGTCTTTCCAGTGCGGGTCTGACACAACAAGGCCTCTCTCCAACACAGATATCTCAGCTGGAGATGTCTGAACGGTGGGATCACAGAGAAAAGAGCACACTTCAGGGACAGTAAACAGGTGACAGGCGCGGATAAGGGCCTCTCCCTGAAACTGGAACATTCAAGTGAATGCAGTTTGATGCCAGGCACACAGAGGAGGACTTGACAGCACACACAGCTCACACCCGTTTCGAGGTAAAGACCTGAAGTTACTCGCCTCAGCCTCAGCTTTATGCGACTTCTTTGCATCGGTTTTTGAGAGTGTGGCACGGACCAGCCAGCAGCATGAGATGGCGTGCAGCAGGACCAACGCCGTCCTCATTTCCAAAAAGGCAGTGAAAAGGTGTCGCGAAGCAGTTCAATTAAAATGAGGTTAGCTCAGGGCTGCAGGTCTGCAGCGCAAGTGCGTCCTTCCTGACAGAGATCTGGCAGACTGACGACCAGCATATTCACCGGCGGTCCGAAATCACACAGAACGACGAGCCAGAACGGCCCCGTTCCTACGGCTACAACTTATAACCCGAATTTATGAGAAACAAACTGGCTTTGACTGTCGGGCGGTTGGTGCCAGCTTGATCGACAGCTGAGCTCAACGTGTTTCTGGAGGTTGAACGAAGCCGTGTAACTTCCGCATTGTGTGCTTTTCAAAATAAAAGTAGAGCATATGGCCTGCGAGCAGGGTTGCCAGATTGCGCGGTCTTGCCTGGCAGAAAGAAATTGAATATGGGCGGGTTGCAATAGTTTGGGCTACTTTTTGCACCATTGGGGCGGCAGGTCGGCTACTTTAAAACGTTTAGCGCCAGATTTCTGCAATTTATGTCAAAAACTGGAGTCATAACTCAGTTATATGAACACCATACATATTTTTAAATTCAATGTGACTTACGATCTCTGAGTATGTCAATATCTCCGATGTCCATCACAAATAAACGTCCATAAACCCGCTAAGAAATCGGAAAAAAAACACTCCTTATAGCTCCAGAACTTGCCTGAGAAACATCACATTTTAAGTTTTGAGCGGTATCAAATTAATTTATGATAGTTGTCACTATATACAATAAGAGATAGCAATCACGAACTGCTAATAGTGAATTCGGCGTACTTAACAAAATGTAAACAAAGATAGATTTAAAAAAAAAAAAAAAAACGGGACTCAAGTTGTGGCCCGGCATAACGCCTAGGCTCTGATTAGGCTTCTTTTTGTCAGTCAAATCTGGCAACACAGCCTGCGGGTGAGAGGGAGGTCATCTGAGCAGGCAGGTGGCAGTGTGACTAACGTGTTGACGGTCCGGCACAATCAAAGAAGACGACGCGAGTCAAACAAACCTACCAGCCTCAGAAGACACGGCCGAGAGACTCCCAAACTGTCCCCCACGACTGACAAACATTAGCTCGTTCGGCGTCTTTTTCAGATATCTGCCGTTAATGGGTGAGTGTCATTCTCGCTTGCTTACTGTAGCTACAGGAAAAAAGTGGTGTGCAAGCTAACATGACAGCATTTCTGGAAATGAGGAAACTCTCTCCATGAAGATAATTATAGACTATTGTAGATATTAAACTACTAAGCCGTACTTTGTTTTTTGTATGTATATTGTTACACTTAACGTTAACGACAGTCGGATAAAATGATAACGCATGACAGGCCCATGGGCTGTGGGATCCCGTGGTGGAAGATGTATTTAGGCTTTTTACATAATTTAAGAGACCGATACCAAAATCTAAAAATACTCCATTAAAGTTCTGCATTTAAAATTTTACTTCAGTACAAGTAGTGTAACAGAACTCATGCAGCAGAATGATCATCCCACTGTTATGTTATTTTATTGGATTATTATCACTGATACATTACTATGTATGGTCAAAGTAAAGTCAAATTTAAATCATGCAATATATTTATGCTACAAATAAAGTGAAGTAAAAAGTACAATATTTGCATTTTACATTTAGTGGATCTCAAAGTATAAAATATAAAATGGAAAGACTCAAGTACAAATATCTTTAAAGTGCACTTAGGTGTAGTGCTTGGATAAATGTACTTAGTTGGACTCCACCACTGGTGAGATTCACCCTTGTTAATAGGAGAACTAGCCTATCCATAAATTACAACATTGCTTTTAACAGCCCATTGTGACCGCGTGTGTTTAACATTAAAACTTAACAGTTAAAACAGTTAATAAGTTGATCCTCTTCTGGTTTGTCTGGTTTCTGTTGCTTAAGTGAGGTGGTACTGACTTGTATTGGGAACTGTGCTTTCACACTGATTATCTTTTTGGTCTTTTTTAGTGAGTGATGGCGGTTGAACAATTTGTGTCAAAGACACTCGAGCTTCTACAGGAGGAGAGGGAAGCTGAAATAGAGGAGACCAGGTATGTAAAATAACATCCAGATTGTAATACTTAACTCTGCAAGGGGGGCTGCCGCAGTTTTTTTTTTCTTCACTTCCATGAAATTGGGGGACTTGGAAGAGACAAATTCAAAAAGAAAGGTCAAAAACGAAGCAACAGATTCAGAATTATTGTGAGTTTTAGCCCCTGGTATGGGTCAAGCTCCAAATACACTGGGTCCTACACTCCTCATTATTCCACTCCATAGCGTATCCCTGCCAGAGAAATTCCCATGTCTTTCAAACCACAGCCTCAGTTTGTAATGCAGGCTCTGTTATAAATTTGATGTGTCCGAGCCCGAGCCAAGATTACCCTGATCATTGGCCTGATCAGGAGCTGGATATAGTCCAAGACGGACGCTGACAGTGGACATGCACGTCTTGTGTATACAGCACCGGGTGTCTGCATTCATGGAAGTGTTCATAAATGTTTGTCAGTGCAGTCATAAATTGTGGGCTGCGTGCAAATGGTCTGCATGAACTTCAACAGACATGAGCAAATGACGGGATGCAGCCATTCAGATGCGGTCAGTAGAAATAAGATATCACACTTGACAAAAAGGTCGTCCAGAGCCATAGAGAAAATATTACATATCGGTTTTGACAGACTGTGTAGTTGTCCCGAAGACAGGTATACCAACATTTATGTGGATTTTGGTGGATATCTTTTTTTCTAAAAGGAGATTTTAATATGTTTAACTGGAATGGCAGGCCTTTGGGCTTAACCTACAATGTTTTTCCCACAAAATATTAACAAAACAAAGTGTTATTATTGATAGATGTAACTATAAAATTACAGTCTTGTTTTGTGCTGTCAGGCTATGGCAGGAGAACATCTCTCTCAAGGATCTTCAAAACAAAGGTGTTTGCCTGCTGAAACTGCAGATAGGAAGTCAGTCCACAGGCTTGTATGGCCGCACAGTCGTAGTCCTAGAGCCAAGAAAGCATCTTGGTTTCTCATCTCTACCAAGCAACAGTTTTGGACCTGGTGAGATGGAAAAACAAAACATTTGATCTGGATTTTTTTTTTGTGACTTTTGTTATCATCATATTTTGCTTAATGTGGCGTTTATGTGTTTTGTTACAGGTGATATAGTTGGCTTGTATGACACTGGTGGATGCACTGCGGCCACTCAGATTGGCACAGGGATAGTGACCAGGGTCAGCCAAGCTTCTATAAGTGTGGCATTTGACGATTCAAAGGACGGGCTCAGTTTTGATACAGATGCTCTTTACAGCCTGTTAAAGTTGGCAAATGATGTCACCTACAAACGAATGAAAAAGTGAGTAACATCTGTAAAGTTCACTGCAAAGTCTTTACCGAGCATGTCAGATAAAAGGGAGCTGAGAAACCTTAAAATGACTAATGTGTTCTGTGTGGATTTTTGTGCCTGCAGTGCTTTAAATACATTAAATAGATACAGCAATGGACCAGCGGCCAATCTGATCAATGTTCTTTTTGGAGACACAAAACCTTCTTCTCAATCACAGCCAAGTAAGCGATACATTACAAAGCAAATATTATCAGAAATTGGCCTCTGTAATTGCTCTATGAATACTGCTTTGTTGTAGTATGGAGCACACTGTTCAAAACCTTGCAAATCAGTGACACTAATTTTGGCTTCATGTCTTTTACGTTTCATCAGACGAAGTTGAATTCTTTAACTTGAACCTGGATGATTCCCAAAGAGAAGCTGTGTCCTTTGCTTTGGCTCAGAGGGAACTGGCTGTGATTCATGGACCTCCAGGCACTGGGAAAACCACCACAGTGGTGGAGATCATCCTGCAAGCAGTCAAACAAGGCCAAAAGGTGCAGAAAGTTGAGTTTATTAGTGTAAATGTGAATATTTTGTCTCCACTGATTAATTTAGTCATATTTATGTGTCCTTGTCACTGGTAACTGCATTTATCATTGCAGCATCTCAGTCTAGACAGGATCATTGTCATTTCACTTTCATCGGGTTCTTGTGTTTTTTTGCAGGTCCTGTGCTGTGCCTCATCTAATGTGGCTGTGGATAACTTAGTGGAGAGATTAGCCCGGTGCAAGGCCAAAGTCCTGAGGCTGGGTCACCCTGCCAGACTGCTGGAGTCCATTCAGAAACACTCACTGGATGCCATCCTATCTCAGAGCGACAACGCAGACATCATCACTGACATCCGAAAAGACATCGATAAAGCTTTTGTAAGTGTTTTATTGTGTGTTCCTACTAGTGTTCGTGCTAACTTGAATTATTTGTAATATTTATTTATTTATCTTCAAGATGGGAATGAAGAAGAAGCATGAAAAAGGAGAGCGGGTGAATTTCAAAAGAGAAATAGGGGAGCTGAGAAAAGAGCTGAAAGCAAGGGAAGCAACTGCCATTGCCCAGATCCTAAAAAGTGCTGATGTCGTGTTAGCTACCAACACAGGTCAGTAATGGCCTTGAGTGAAGAAAATATCAGCCAGTTGTAGCGGTGATGATGAAAGGCAATCAGGGAGCACTTGTCTGTGTCTGCAGGTGCTTGTGATGACGGCCCTCTTAAGTTCCTGCCAGCAGAGCATTTTGATTGCGTGGTGATAGACGAGTGTGCTCAGGCCCTGGAGAGCAGCTGCTGGATCGCTCTGCTCAGAGCGCGCAAGTGCATTCTGGCTGGAGACTACAAGCAGTTACCACCTACTATCAAATCACAAATGTAAAAAGCAGGTTTTCCTTTTTTTTTTTTATCCATTTAACAACTTTCAAGATTTAATATTTAATATTGCCTACAGCTAAAACATTGTTCTTAAATAATGGTTTTAAATCTGAAGCAATAACTTTCTATACTGTAAATATGAATGACTAAATAAGCCACAATCAAAGTTAAAGTAAATGAAGGTTGTTATTTGTTGAGAGTGTAACTCTCAGAAACTCAGCTAATCTGCTTCACCAGGGCTGTGTGAATGTCGTTGGATCAGATTTGAATGCCGGCACAGGCAACACAAGCCCACATCTGTCATCATATTTTCATGTCAATTCAAATGTTCCTAAACTAAGTGAACAGAGGTATATCGCCCTTTTCCAACTCAGCCCTGCCATTTGAAAACCAGTGAGAAGAGCACAGGCAAAAACACAAATACAGAAATCTGGCATCTGAAATTACCACAAATGTTATAGGGCTGCAACTAGCGATTATTTTTCATTATTGATTATTCTGCAGATTATTTTCTTGATTAATTGATTAATTGTTTTGTCTATAAAATGTCAGAAAATTGTGCAAAACGTCCTTTCCCAGATCCCAAGATAGCATCTTTGAATTATTTTTCTCTGACCAACAGTCAAAAAAACCCAAAGATTCGCTTCTTGCTATCATATATGATAAACAAAAGCAGAAAATCCTTACATTTGAGAATTCAGTTTGACTTTTTTTTTTAACATTTTTGCTTGCAAAATGAACAAAACCATGAATCGATTATCGCAATAGTTGGCAATTAATTTTCTGTTTATCAGCTAACTGATTTATCAACTAATCCTTTCAGCACTTCAACTGTTGTAACTTTGGCAGTAAAAAGGGTATTCTTCTTTTTGGCCAAAGTAAAAAGCAAATTGAAGGAATTGGTTTTCAGGGCTTTTTAAAAGAGCTTATTACATGACTTTGATTGTGTGGTGCATATTGTTCTCTTATGTTTCCCCCAGTGCTGCATCAAAAGGCTTGTCTCTCAGTCTTATGGAGAGACTTATCCAGATGTATGGGGACACAGTGGTCCGCATGCTGACAGTTCAGTACCGCATGAACAGTGCCATCATGGATTGGGCCTCCAAAGAGATGTATCAGGGAAGACTGACTGCTCACAGCTCCGTGGAGAGGCATTTATTAAAGTGAGACTCGGCTTAGTTATGGAAAATATCTGACCTTTGTATTTCAGTGAAGGATAACTATTTATAATAACTGTTAAATATGCTGTCCTTGATCCAAACAGAGATCTACCAGGAGTCGCCTGTGTTGAAGAGACCAACACGGCGCTTCTTCTTATCGACACTGCAGGCTGTGGTCTGAGTGAAATGGAGGTCACAGATGAGCAGTCCAAAGGCAATCAAGGTCCGTCATTTTGATTGCAGTAAAGCCGAACGTTTGAACTATTTGAATTGAATGGGATCTAACTGTTTGTGTACTGTATCCTCAGGTGAGGTGGACATTGTTCAACTGCACATAAAGGCCTTGACTGAAGCTGGGGTTAAAGCTAAAGACATAGCTGTCATTGCCCCATATAATTTACAAGTAAGTCACCGATTTGAAGAAATGTATATTAAAATATATCTGAACAACTTTCACTGCTGTACTGTGTCATAGCAATAATGCAAAACTTTACTTTCTAAATTTCTTAAATGAAAAAGCCACACTTACAATAATTAAAATAAAATCCCCAAAATAGGAAATGAATTATTAAAGAGCCCAACAGAATTTAATGCACAAGTGTCCTGTAATTACCACTTGTGGCCGCAGAGGCTGCTGTTGCTGCTACTCAGCAAAAGTTACATAGTCCTGCTTTAAACTGGAAATCTAAAATTAACTCAAAAGATCCAACAGTTGTCTCAAAATGACTCAGTGATTTGGTTTTAATGTTTTTATCTCTGTAAAGGTCGATCTTCTGCGTCAGAAACTGTCTACGAGGCATCCAGAGCTGGAGATAAAGTCAGTGGATGGATTTCAGGGCAGAGAGAAAGAGGCTGTGGTGTTGTCGTTAGTTCGATCCAACAGAAAAGGTCTTTTTTTTTTTTCAATTTACTTTTTTTTGCTCTGACGTCGTATCTGTTTCCGCCACACCATGGACTTTAGCAGAATCGATTTACGTACATACAAACATATTTGTTCATTCTTTTATTTTAGGTGAAGTTGGCTTTCTGGCGGAGGACAGAAGAATAAATGTGGCCGTTACACGTGCGAGACGCCACATTGCTGTAGTGTGCGACACACAAACTGTCCAGAATCATGCTTTCTTGAAGTCCCTGATTGATCACGTGACTGAGTTTGGTGAGGTCAGAACAGCCTTTGAGTACATCCAAGATATCGTGCCACAGAACTACACGCGTGACCACAAAGACACCAAGGCTAATACATCTGCCAGCAGCTCCACATCTACTAAACAAAGGGTCAAAGATCAGACTCCCAGCAAGGCGAAGCAGGGACAGAAGAAATCCACTGGTAGCAGCAGTAAGGAAAACAATGCTAGCTCAGAGAAGCACACAAAATCCTGTACGTCAGCACTGACAGAGGAAGAACAGAGGAAGAACAGATACACTGAGATCAAAGAACAGGTGGAGAAGTTTCTGAAGGACTTAAATCAGAGTGAACTACAATTCCCGTCATCCTTTAACTCTCATGACCGACTGCTGGTCCACCAGATCGCTGAGGAGCTGGGCCTCATGCACGAGAGCAAAGGTGAAGGGAAAGACAGGTGCATCACTGTGTCCAGGCCCCTGGAGTCAGCACCAGCTGAGGAGCCGACACAAGCACAAGCACAAGAAGAAGAAGAAAAGGCCCGGGAAGAGGAAATAATCTCAAATCCCCAAAGTGAGCCGCAGTGTCAACCTCCATTAGATTTGAAAAGATTACATTTGGAGCGAATGAAGAGAGAGCAACAGAAGAGAGAAGAAAACGCTCAACCGAAAAAGCAGCAGAACACCATCCTACCAGCTCAGACCCAATCATCCAAGAAGGCCAAAGGTTCGCAGAAACATCAGATTTTTAACAGTTTTCTTACATCTCTGCCATGTGAAGCCTTTGTCCTTTGTCTCTATAACTCTGTCATTTCTCACCTAGGAAAGAACCGAACGAAGGCAGGCGCCTGCGACATTGCTGCTGCCGCAGTTCCTGATGATGACTTTGACACACTTATCAATGCTGTCATGAAAGCTGAAAGTGTGTGTAGTTTTGTAAAGTGCAAAGCATCTGTGCTAACCCTTGGACAGCTTTGCCTTTTTTGCAACAGACAGTACTGTCTTAGTCATCATATACCAGAGGTAAGACAGGAACAAACCACATCCAAATAGTATTTGGTTTGGTTTGTGTTTTTAGAAGACTATGTAGGCGGGATTTATCAGGTTTGGTATTGAATGTAATGCTGAAAATGTATGAACAGTGCCAGGAGAGTATTTTAAAAATCTGTGTACTGACATTTGACCATAAGTGACAACTTTAATATAAGAAAATTGTGGTGTAGGAAGTTTTGTGTTTTCTCCACAAATGTAATCATCATGTTGTAAACACTTTTTAGGTTCACGGCTGTGGAGATAAAGCCAAGGCTCATGCTCGGATGAGAATAAGCAAAGAAGGCGTTCTTTATGCTGGCAGTGGGAAGAAAGACAAATCCATGGATCCCAATAAGAAAGCTTATCTGCAAAGAAAACTGGACTCTAAACTGAAAGATATGGCATCACAGAGGAAACCAAAAAACAAAGAAAAGGAAAGTTAATGTCACCGAATCAGTGCTTAATAGAACTGAACATGATGAAACAATTCAAATACTTGAATATGTTTCTAGTCTTGATTAATCAATTATACATACATTTTGTTCTTCTGACCTTCTTTGGATACGGTATGTTATCGGACAGTTTGCTGCTGAATTTCATGAGTGAATCATGGACGATCAATATTTAAACTGTGTACATTGTTCTTATTTTTGTCGGTCTTAAAAGCTTTAACACCAACTCCTATTATGAAACACAGTGTCCTCTGTACCTCTAGAGACGAGATGCGTCTACTGTCTACTGTAGAGTCTATTTTACACCCACTGTTATGGTCAGAGGACAGATTGTCAGAGGGCTGGAGATCTTCCCCTCCTCATACAATCCAGGGGAGAAGTAGGGGAAAATCCTCTCTGTAAATCTGTCCTTGAATGTGTGCAGTGTTGTCAAATTAGCAGTGTTGATGAACACTACCTTTCCTTTGTCACAGTCCAACTCTACAGTAATCCTCTCAGGCTTCTGCTTCAACACAAGCTTGGTGCGAGGTGAGGTCTGAGCCCAGAGCGAGTCTCCATTGCACAGGCCAATCACCCAGAAACCCTCGGCAGGGTTGAGGAAGATGGTACTCTTTCTTTTGATGGACTCCCGGGCCACTCCGATGTACCAGTCTTTGCTTTGGCCCACCTCTACAGTCCAGCTGTGCTTTCCAGATGTGAAGCCGTTTGCTCCCAGCACACACAAACGGCTGGTGCAGCGTTCAGGGTTGTCAGGTAGGAGCTGCTTACTGCTGTATTGCAGACAGGTCAGCTCTTCAGAGATCTTTAAGTTGGAGTGGGCTGTGTTTGGATCCAGAGTGATGGGAACTGAAAGTGTTACCAAAGTTCATTTGATTGAAAATACTCATACCTTTGTAGTAAACTTGAACTTGCAGGCAATTGTTTGTTCACCCACCATATTTGACAATGTTGGCCATCTTCTTCAAAATTCCAAATTTAAGTAATCCCAGATGCTTTGCAGAGTTTATCAGGATGTCTCTGATACACTCTGGCTCACGAATGTTGCATTTGACCCTAAAACATGTTGAAATGATTACAGTGATTGACGATTATCTAATTGAGACATGGAGTTAGAGCTAATTTTTGCAGATAGTAGGTTATTCATACCGTTTCTTTGTCTGCTTGTAGTCCTTTTTAGTTGAAGACAGAAAGTAGGAAATACATTTCATTAATGAAGTGTTGGCTTGAAGAAGTTAGCAGCATAGTTATATGCACATCACAGGTAGGTGCACGACTATTGGAAATCAGCATAATTTTAGAAGTGTGTCTGTTGTTTACTCTTCCCCCATTGATTTAAATGGGGTAGACAAAATAATAGAAACACCATTTAGTATAAAACAATGCAGTTCAACAGCACCACGAACCACAGCCCCCAAAATGATCATACAGTTGATATATAACCTTCATGAAGGTAGGATTTACTGCAGGACTGTTGGACTAGCTTTAGCCAGGTGTTCCTAATAAATTGACAACTGATTGTATATACTAATAGGCTGACAGGCTCTATGATGATATACGTGGTAAAATATTCAACCTGCCCAGGATGATAAACATCTCACAACTATGAAAAAGAAGTACACGATGAAAACTGGCGACATTATATAAATCCTAAAGAAAGGGAGTTCAGAGACAATAATACATGAAATATATGAAGAATATCAAAATATCTCAAACAAATCAAAATATCCAAAATAGTAAGAGACAGAAAGCATTTGGTCCACCACTTTGATCCAGACTAAAACATCAAGAAGTAGTACATTTTATACACATTAATGGTCCCCAGAAGATGAATCCTACTGACTTTGGTGATCTCATCACTTTTCCTCTGACTCCACTGGCAGGTTGGCTTTAGTGGCTTTTAGTGAAATATCAAACAACTATTGGGTGGATTGCCACAGAATTTCATACGGACATTCATGGTTCTCAGACAATTTATCCTAGTAACTTTGGTGATCCCCTGGCTTTTCCTCTAGTGCCACAATCATGTCCAATACTTAATTTTATGTCCAAATAATTGCCAAAGTAATGGCATTCCCATCAACATCAGCTGTGCATTCCGTGCTAACCGTCAAACGTTAGCATGCTAACATGCTAAACTAAGAGGTTAGAACATTACACCTGCTAAACATCAGCATGTTAGCAGTGTCAGTGTGAAATGACAGCATGCCGACATTAGCATTTTGCTCAAAGCATCACAGCCTCACGGAGCCACTAGCATGGCTGTCGACTATCTTTTTCTATCACCATACACATACATCCTGTACAGGTACTGCATTTCATCATCAAGACTTTAGACAACTATCAACAAAATGCTACACCCAAAACATATCCAAAATTACAATTAATAACTGACTACAAGTGTTATAATATTCTTGAATTCACTTCAAACCCAAGAGGTTTAAACCAAGAATATATGAAACATTTCTTGTAAACCCAGTTTTATGTATTTTTTGTTTTGTGTTAACAGAAAAATACAATCTAGGCCTTCATGTACAATGGTTTTTTTCATGTAACTATTTTGATACTTGCTAAGCTAATTTATATTGCCCGTCCCTAGATAGGCAGTGAAAATACATAAAATTCAACAATGAAATACATACAAAACACCACAAGACACAGTTTACAAACAGTGATGCAATGAAAGTACCATAAAACAAAAAAACTGTACTCCCACACTTTGGGATTTATTTTAATTGTGTATTTTTTTCAATTGTTCCTTTTTTTGAGATGTTTATCACCCTGGGCCGGTTGCCTGTCGTCATAGAGCCTATGATCCAATTTGTGTATATTTGTTGGTGTGGTGACCATTTTTAACATTTTGACCTAAGGGGGAAGCAACCTGGACTGAAATATTGTCCACTTGGATAAGTTTGTGGTTTGGATTCAGTTAAGGCATTTATTTTTTTATTTTTTTTCATTTTTCATCGAGGCTTCGGGAAATTCCCATAACGTTGTGTGAATAATGGCTGTAAGCGTACCTGTAAAAATGGTAAATCCTTCGCTCTGAGGGCTGTCTCAATATCACTGATGGTGGAAGAGAGGGTTTCGATCTTGTCCTTGATGTCTTCCACCTTTTCGCACATTACCTGGGTTTTAATTTCCTCTTCCTTTTTGAGCTCCTTTAGTCTAGTGTTTTCCTCCTCCCTGAGGAACAGGTGTAGCTTCTGAAACTCCTCCTTAATAACTTTCTCATTTTGATACGCTTGGGTCTGTAATATTGAGGAAACTGGTTGTTTATAGCATTAAACAAGAGAAATATTTGTGTGCTGTGCTGAGTGAATTCAACAATTCACGGTAAGATTCAGCATTAAAACAGTAGCCTCCACAAATACTGAAATGTCGGCGCATGTAGAGGTACAACAAAGCAGATGTTATGTTCAGAGAACATAAAATCACACATTTGCCGTGTCCTGTCTTTCAACTGGACACAGCAAATGTATTAATTTGTTACCTGTATATAGGCTTTTGTTTCCTCCCAGTGCTGCTTTGTCTTGTTCAGTATTCTGAGCTTTTTCCTTAAGGACTCCAGCTTGGCTGAAATTTCCGTCTGAAATGTTCACAGAAAAAATCCAGAGCTGAAACAAGTAGTCAGTTGACAGAAAAGTAATTGTCAACCATCTTGATAATCAGTGATCAGCTTTTCAGTGTTTCATATTATTTTAACTAAAGGATTTAAGACTCTTTGAAAAAGTCACCATTGAATTGTGGGACATTGTGAAACCAACTATTCCAACCAAACTACAAACACAGTAGCAGAAAATCTTTGCTCTCACAGCAAACTAATTCCTGTGTTTCTTCTGTTGTAGTGTACATAAAATGCCCAGGTATGTCCCAGCTTCTGTTTTTACTCTACCTTTTTCTGTTGAGCCGCGTCCTCTACTGGGCAGCACTCGTGAATTTTGTGCTGTTTTGACGTCTGGCAGACCAGACAGATGGGCTCTTCGTCGTTATGACAGAAAATCTTCAGCTTCTCATGGTGAAGAAAACAAACCTCTTGATTCCTGCCGGTCCGTTGCACTTGATATTCATCTGCAGCTATCTTTAGTTCCAAATTGATAGGAGGCCTCCCAGGGACAGACACAGTGCGACACACAGGACATTCCCGACATCCTTTCCATTCCCAGAATTTCTGTAAACAAACTTTGCAGATATTGTGGCCACATTTCAAAAGAACAGGGAGGCAATAAATCTCGGAGCACTGAGGACAAAGTAAGTCATCTTCAGAGAGTGAGCTTGTTGCTGCCATCAGGTTGAAGTGATCTTGTAAAGTGAGGTTACAGGAAAACCTCCTTCCTGCTCATCAAGTGTAATGACTGTAGGCGGTTCAACCTTGAACATCTGGTTGAAACTTCAGTGAATGTTGGCAAACTTGTGCGACTGGTTAAATAGGCGTCAAGTATTCCACATGCTGTACATAAAAGCAGTCATGTCCTTGCTAAATCTTGGTAGCACACTGACATTAACTTTTGGTTAGAAAAATAATCAACAACTTAAAAATATATATGTATATACACGTTACAAAAAAACACACACACAAAAAGTAAATAGCAGCTCTAAAATAACAAAATAGTAACATTTAAATTCACTTTGTGTGCTTTATTTTCCATTATGAAATGTCTCCATATTTGACACAGTTACATGGATTGACTTAATGCATAAATATATTAACAATGCATTTTAGTCAGACTAAATTAATCATTTAAATCATGGTTATATCAACATGACGTCTAGAAAAAACATAACAATTCTACATGATTACTGCATTAATTCTCTGAGGAGTCAAAAACAGAGGTAGTTTAAACCGTTAAAGATGAGTGGCTGTGCTGTCAGTAAAATCTTTCCCATGCCCCAGATAACAAGAATAAACAGTGTAGATAATATCTATGGTTTACAAGAGTTTTACATTGACTGTACGTCAGGTAAACAGTTAATCAACATTAGGTGCAGGGACCTCAAACAAGAACCAGGTGCTGTTCAGAAGTGAGAAACATAAGTGCTTGTGCAATAAAGGTAAATGTGTTGGTCTCTTTCTTCTCATGCTGTCAACCTACTCACATGATGTAAGGAAGAGAGAAAAAAATACTTAAAAAGGTTGTTTGTGTATTCCTCAAGTTTGTCTGATGAAATTATTCGTCACCTCCTTGATTTCACTATGAACGTTTTAATAACCGTGAATAGTATTTGTTGAAATAATTCTGTACCTGCCGTACCGGGCATTTATTCCGTTTTCACCATACAATTGAACCTATCGATGTTTTAAAAGAGCACTAAAAAGAAATTCAGTATAATGAGCTCAAAGTTTTTGAGGTAAACCTACTGTATATGAAAAACATTGTGTAAGCCAAGATGATTTTGATTGATGTGGCTTTTTTCCAAATCACAAAATGTTTAATATAAACTAAACAAATATGTAAAGAATATGAATGATAAAAGCCAATATCTGAATATTAAGAAATACCATAAGAAACAATTATAAAATAAGTAATTACACAGTTACATGGATACATAATTTGATGTAATCCAACCTTGTTGCTCAGCATAATAAATAAAACATGCAACAATTAGCATCATAGCTCAGCTTTTTGGCTTTCGCCTTCAATATCGCCTTGACATTACAATGCCTTTGCAAGGACATAATTGCAATTTGACTCCTTAGATTTTAACAATTAATTCATATTTACATGTGACTACAAATTTGAAAACACTACATTAAAACAGACTGTATGTATCTCCTCTAAAGAATTATTTGACAAGTGTGTGATTGGTCAAAGAAGATCCTTTCCCAATAGGATTCCTTCCCAACAATATTTGTCCTTAAATTGCAACAATATTATGTTGGTGTCAGAGTTAAGAGCAAAACATTTAGAGAAAAGGAATTTCAATGAACACAATGTGTGTTGAGCCTGCTCCTTAATCTTTGTGAAGAAGGAAAAAAAGCAGCTGCATGTACCTGTTTTGTAAAGACATCCAAGTTTTTGAATGGTTAAGAGATTTTAGTTAGCTTCAGGTTTTACAAAACACCTCAAATAAATCAAACGTTTAAACAAATTTATATGAGAATAGTATGTACAGGAATACAATAATAAATATACCAAGTATGAAATCAGTTAAATCCAGAAATTACTCTGTGTTCTGATTTACAAAAAAAGAAAGAAAGAAAAGAATCAAAAAGTCTTGAGTAATGAACAAGCAGATGTGGTGTAAAAAGTAATGTTGAATTAGAACGACAAACCCTATGACTAAGATTACTGAGATTTCACTGAATTCTTCCAAAATTCAACAAGAATTCTAATGCACAAAATAGCAAATACACCAAGTTACAAATGCTCTTTGGACGCCACTCCTCTCTTTTTGAATTCTGCACAAAATGGCTAGTCATCAGAGCAAATGTAGGTTCTTTCTTCTTCAGCTCGTATTGAAATGTAACTCTGCCAGTTATATCTCTTCAGTCAGCTTCAGTCACTCACAGACTGACGTCTGTAAACAAGATGGATGCCTTGATCGCGTCCTCACGCACTCTGGGACACTATAGGTTCAGGTCAGCATCCTCAGCACAGAGCAGTGAATTAATTCACCTCAATCATCTTCAGCACATCCTGAGGCTGCCTGCTTCTCTGAGATCAGTCAGGAGCCTGTGAGGCATCACGCTGTGTCTGCAGATCCAATGCACAAACATCGTCTCACAATCACACAAATCCAGGCTTCATGGAGGACTTGAAACATTTAGGACATCCCTTTGTCCCGTTTGTCTGCAGACACCTGAAGGGATAAAACAGCGGCGTGTCAACAGCTTTACCTGTCAGCATGTAACTGTGTGTTAAAATAAAGTAATACACATATTTAAGTACGTCTTTGACTGGATTTCTTCTAGAAACCAGGTGTGAAAACCTACAAAGTATTCACTTGTGTTTATAAAGTCTACATCACCCCGGATGCTTCTTTTAGAGGCAAATTTATTTATGAAAAGCATTGAAATAAAAATCAGTCAATAATTTGTGTTATTTCTGAAATGTACGTGTCAAAACTAATGTAAGGCAAGAATACGCTTGTGCTAGGACACCCACTTGAGATGGAAAATGTGGGAACAGGGCAAGGCCTGCAGCTTTTGGTCCCTGTCCCCGATGGACTCTCCACACATGCCACAGTAGAGCTCCAGCTCCTCGACGCACTGCAGGAACTTCACCACCTGCTCTCTGAGCTCCTCCTGCTGCCCCCGGCTTCGATAAATCCCCTCGCAAAGGCAGTGAACCTTCAGTGTACACAGCTTAAAATACATACAGGAGAAAGACTGTCAACGTGATACGTGCCGTCATATCAGAAATAAACCTGAGCCATTTGTCCTACAGGTTGTAATTAAAGAGCATCAGGTACCTTGTTTCCCATTCCATCTGCTAATTCCTGTGCTCGCTGCAAAGAATCAAGAGCCTGGAACAGTGAGGAAGAGTGTGTCAGAATTACTACAGAAATACTGAATCAGAGAACCAATAAAACAGCTATGTGTCAAGACTAATATTTTCCAAAGCTGTACAGAAAGGTTTACATACAGCATCAGCGTGATAATCAGACTGAATTGTCAATTTTTCTTGATTAATTTCATTCATTATATTTTGTATGGATTGCTGAACAAATCGGATATTTTGGTGGCGGTTCAGAAGTCTGGAGCCAGGCTGCTTTTTAAAAAAAAAAAAAACAAACATGTATAATTATAGGCACCTTTTCAAGGTCTTTCTGCAGAAGCCAACACTTTGCGACGCCCAGGTAGACGTGTGCTTGCCCGAGACGGTTTCCAATCTCAGTCATGATGCCCAGTGCAGACTCGTAGCGAGGGAATGCTTTCTGGGAAGAAAAAGATAAATACCAAATTAGGTTTACCACATACTGTAGTAGTCCGGGTGACCAGATGATTGAATGTAAATATTAGAGACAAAACATTTGACTTTCAAAAAGGTTAAAAAAGCAAAGATATTAATTATCCTTAAAGACCAGAAAAACGGTGGCACCTTACATCAGTGTCATGCCTGCAGCGGTGTATGTCTGCAAAGTTTAGTAAGCACAGAGCCTGCAGAGGACGGTCACCGTGCTGCAGAGCAATCTTCATAGATTCCTTTCGAAGCAGGAGACAGAGGTAATTAAAAAAAAAACTAAAAAAAATTAAACAGGAGCCCTACCCTGTCACCTGTGACACCAACATACTGCGAAGATGTAACTGGAAATTAATTAATTAACCTTGATTCTGAATTAGATGTATTATTAGCAAGTGCATTTTCATCCAGTGGCAGTACTATAATGTATAATATGTTTATAATGTACTTAATTTTAGCGTAAAACCCTAACCTTCATGATTTATGCTAATTAAAGCGAAGATTCTTCAGAATGCTTTGCCTTATAACTTTAGCACAGAATTGTTTACCATCACAATAACAACATGTAAATCCTGAAAATAATTCCAGTGAACTACAGTTGCATATTTCATTCAGTAATTTAAATTTTGCAGTTTCAGTATCACTATATTTTCAACTGAGCCACAGTGAGAAGTTATGGGGAATGTGAGATGTTGTTGTCTCACTCTTAGGACTCCTCTTGTACTCTGGTATTCTAATATGACAAGACGTGTAAATTGATTCGCTAAATGTTTTTGGCAAGTATAAATCTGAAATGGTTCCTGCTGTTTTGTTACTATACTTTTACACTTCAAGGCAATGTCATCAAGTTATTTTTCACCCAGAGTACATAATTAGAACAGAGTAAATACTAAACCCACCCTCTTCATTAACACTTTAAACCAGTGCCTCTGTGAGCATATTTCTGTAGAGGTCTAAGGCCTGGTACAACAGAGCAACTGGCACTTGCACCTGTCAGCGGCACAACATCTACTGTATCTGCAGCTCCAACATCAGAACAGCCAAAGGCATCGGGGGACAGCGGGTTGGGTGGGGAAACCAAAACTGTGACATTCTCCATAAGTTATGTAAGTTTGTCTCTGAGGACAGCAATCACGTGTTGGATGGTTATAAAACAATACCTCACAGCACTCCATGGCGTCTGGCAGGCGCTCCAGTTTCCTGTAGGCTACAGACATGTGGTACTGGCTCATGGCTCGATACTTGAGGCTCCAACCCTTGCCATAGTCATTGACGAGCTCAGCTGCTTTGCAGGGGAAGAACAGGGCTTTCTCATAGTCCTGTTGGCAGATGTGAACCATGAGTCAGACCTCTTATGTTCAAAATTGCCCACAAATGGAACTACATCCTATTTAGTTACTACCGACATGGACTTTTTGGTTTGCAATTTTTTTTCCATGACGATTCAACCTTTGGCAGCATTAAAATAAAGAATCTGCCCAGAAACTGTGAGCGTTTGATGGCCCGCATGCCCCAGGATCACCAACAACCATATTATATTTTTTGTTTCAGAAAATAATGTGACATATGAGTGCATTCTTCAAACACCACTTCACCACAACCCCATTGAAACCAATCCTCCCTGGGAAGCCGGGGGATTACTCTTACAAATCTCTGATGTCAAGGGTACTACATAAACCCCCCCTGCCAGCCAGCCAGCCAGCCTACTCGCTCCACCCTTGTTTTACAATGCCCAGTACTACATGAGCTAATCATTGATGATGTTCCCTTGGATGCTCTGCAGTGTTATCATACTCTACAAATACACTGGCAACATCGGTAATGATTGCGCAATCAAATTGCACGTGCAGTCCAATGAATGTTTGCCAAAGTAACATAGCTCAGAAGTCTGCAACTATCTGAGTGGTTTAGATTTTTTTAGTAGGCTTTTATTCAGTCTCCTTATCTGAAACGTCTCATAAAAGAACAAAGACTGGGATTGTATTTGCAGAGCAGCACATATTAAGATAATCAAAATCAGCTTACAGCCAGATTTAGAACAATCAAATCTCATTTGACTAAAAGCAGTATATTGAGTACCTTAAGTTGGACGTAGATGTTTCCCAGACTGCAGCACACTCTGCACTCCAGCATCTTGTCGTCATTGTTGTGTGCGTAGCGCAGGGCCTTCTCGTAACTCTCCAAAGCTTTCTGGAAGACACTGAGGCCCAGGAAGGCGTTGCCCATGCTAAGACATACCTGTCCATTGAGCTGCAGACTGACCGTGGTGCCCTGCATGTTTAAGCAGGTCTTACAGTAGGAGACAGTTTTCTGGAAGTCGCACAGCTTCTCGTTGCTGCGCGCCAGGTTCAGGTAGCCCTCTGTCAGGTAGTCTGGGTCCTCCATTTCTCTGGCTGTGTCGATTTGATCGAGGGCGTACTGCGGGGAGAGAGAGCGAGAGTAAGGTGATGGAAAACTTGCAGGCAAATGCAAATAATAAGATGGGCAGTCTTAAATTCAAATAAATACTGAATAAAAGAGAAATGATCTGACAAATTCAAAGACATAAGGCCCCTACTTTATAAAGTCCTATAGGTGAGAGAGAGTGGGTGCTGCTTGAGTAAAGATGATTATGTCAACAAGACACCCCACACTGATACTCAGGTTGCAGGGCACTTATTTACTCTGCATCGTGTGGAAGCCACAAATTAACCCATGCTCTTCAAGATCACTGTAAATGGAACGAAAGAAAGTACCCCTTGACCTCTTGTCGATCAATAATCACTTGGACATTGCAGGAATGTTAAAATGCTACAACAGCGTGAACTGTACCAGTCCCGAGCAGACATGACGACATATAAAACTGATGAGATATTCAGTGGCATTCACTCATTAGGACTGCAACCTCACTCAATAACACACACACATACACACCCAACTGTTGGTTGCACAACGTGAGAAATGATCACGCAGTATTAAAAATGTGACAAATGTCTTGACATGAATTATCTAAACCAAGTGATCACAAAGCTTTTCAGAGTAGGAATATTAATGAACTTTTTACACAAGCAAAATCTAGCATCGCTTAGATTCACATTATCCCAAAATTAAACTTTTAAGAATACTCATCAATATACACTGATTATATGTTATTTGTTTAATTAAATTGCATTAAGTTATTGTATGTAGCATTCTGTTGTACTGAGGCTTACCTTGAGCATATCTTTATATTTTCCCATCTCTGAGTGAGCTGTGATCAGACACCCCAACACCCGAAACTTCCCTCCAGGATCTGAGGTCTTCTCCAGCACTTTTGTCCACACATGCAGGGCTTTGTCTGTCTGATTGGACTGATACAGCCTCAGGCCCTTCTCTATCTGCTGCTTAGTTTGGTCCTGGCCCATCTCTGGTGAAAGGCGCCTCATAAAAATATTCATTCGTTTAGGCCATGCAATTTCAGTGAGGCAGCAAGAAAGTAGATCCTCGCCATGCACAGCACAACTCCAAAGATCCCTTGAAGATGATCCTCTGAGATGCTGGTGCCAGAAGGCCTACCGGATCCCGCTCTCTCAGCTCCGACTGTGCTGAGATGGAAAGGAAACTGGATCCAAAAAAGTAAAACAGCGACACACCAAGACCATTATCACCAACTGCTTTGTGGAGAGCTGGAGGGCCAGAAAAATATCTTCCCCATTTAACCCTGCAATGATCCCCACTCACCATCAAGTGTACAAAAATTCTCCCTCAGATTTCCATTTGAAAAACGCGAAAGAAATACATTTCCCGGTGGAGTGCTAGCAGTGATATCCCAGAATATCTGCTCCCTCCACACCCCAGCGAAAGGAATTCTCAGCACCCCGGTGTACAACCCCCTCCACCTCGCTCCCTACTGCTGGCGCTACAGCAGATGGCCTTGTCACTCTAGACCATGTGTCCCTTCAGGAATTCTGTCCTGCCCTCAGCAAGTAGTCCCAAGGTCACTACAGCTCCTAGCGATCTGCCTTTGCACTAATCCTCACTTTTGGACCAAACTCTGGACTACAAGACCGTTTTGGAGCATTAAAAACACACTCGCACACCACAAATGGATCTGACCAGACTCTCACATCCGGGACTGTGAACTGTGATATGGGGGCTATAAACAGCTTTATTTCCCAACTTTAAGGGACAGCATGTCAGACGGTGCTCATAGCGGCCACCAATTCCTATTGGGAGCTCTTATGGAGGCGCATATGTGCCCACAGAAACCCCCACCCCTCATCTCGGCGTCAGCAACTGATGCTTAGAATAGTTCACAAAGTCTGACATGTTACTGGGCTTGGGTTTCAGCTGCACAGCCTCATGAAACACATCAATGGGATCAAAGTTTTGGCCTGTCTGTAGTAGCTTTCTCTCCCTCAACCCCACCCACCCATCAACCCCCCCCAAGGACACAAACAGGCACCTTTACCACCTCACCATTCACAAGATGCATTACCAATCCAAAGAAAATACGGTTAGAGGTTATGTCTTTGTTTAGACAAAGCTTTCAATAGCTACACAGCAGAAAGGTGTACCATTTCTTAATGCATCACTGTATAATTGCTACAGTAAAATATCCTAAATCTCTGGTAATAAACATATTAATAATAGCAAGAGACAATTAATGCATAAAGGCTAAAGGACCATCAATATCAAAACAAACAATGAGAACTTGAAGCTACAGCGATATATTTGACATTTATGTTAACAGCTTAACTTGAACATGTACATTGTACATCAAAAAATACAATCTTAAGACAAGAAACTGTGAAAATTTGAAAAGTTAGAAAACATCCTCTGTTATCATGTTTATGCACACTGACTTGAAATATGACATCTGAGGATATTCAGCCTACATCACCATGATACACTTGTTCACATACAATATACTGAAGGATGTTTTAATGTTCAGTTAAGTTTTTACGCTGAAGCTGTTCATGCGTGTCAATAAACGAGCAGTGCACAGGAAAACAATGTTGATTAGTTCATCACTGGTTACAGCATCACCACAAACTGTTCAACTTCTCAGCTAAGGGATCCACAATGAGACACACAGTACCACAAGCAAGTGATGCACACCACTGAATGGTTTTTACTGGTCGGATGGTGGAGTCTGAATGGAATGAGTGACACAGAAACCAGATGAGTAAATACATTTAGAACAGGTCTCCTCCTGAAGTCATGGTAAGTTATCCAACAGTCTTCCCTGATTCTCTGTGGTGAGTGTGTGGACCACAGTGTGAACATCCAAAGGACAATTCAGGCCAGAACAAACTGCCAGTTTGTGAGGAGGATTTTTATACCTCTTATAACGGAGACGACAGATGTAGCCGGGTTAAACTTTAACGTGTTTGCGTCACCTTTCTTGCATTTGTCCCTGAAGACATATATGCAGCCGTTACAGCTGGCCACCTTCCACAGTGAAGGGACACAGCTCCACACCTCAGGGAAGCGCAGGCGGGTGAAGCTCTCCAGCAGAGGGTTGTAGCACACAAGGGAGTCTCCTTCTGCTACGATAAAGATCACGTCCATGTGGACAGCGGCGTGCATGCAGCCCGCAAACGGCAGCATGTAAGGTTTGATCTGACACTTCTGGGAGGAGGTGTCAAAGCACTGAATGAGACGGGATGGCTTAGTAAAAAAGTCCATGTCATTCTCCTCCCCTCCAAGCAGGTAGATGGTACCTCCCAGGTTAACGCCAGCAGCCCCGGACACTGCAGTGTCCAGCTGGCTGGTCTCTGTCCACATGTTGTCCTTCACTGTGTAGTAGATGACGGCATTAGAGAGTGTGTCTTGCAAGGTCTTACCTCCTAGTGAGTAGATTGCATCCTCAGTAGAGACAGAGACCATGGTGTGGTGGAGGCGGTCTCTGGGCAGTGGGGCACAGCGCTCCCAGTCCATGGTGTGCATGTTGCACTTCCACATGCGGCGAGGGATAGACCCCCCCACCACGTACAGGTCCCCTCCGTGTTTACAGGCTGCAGTGATCTGATGGCATAAACTGTTCTGGCCACTCACGCTGATCGCATCATCCTCGTCACAGTGAAGTGACACAGCCAAGGAGTGAGTCCTTGTCTCCTCTTTACCGATCAGGTAAATGTGGACATTCTCACCAATTTCCTGAGGAGATAGAAGATAAAGAGATATCATATATCACAGATACAAATCATTTCAACACAAATTAAATGAATGCACCTGCTTCAAAAATATTTTCCAGCTCTAAATGAAAAAATGAAAACCTTGAGATTTTCTTGGAGGATACAAGAAAACTCCTCTCTCTCCACCTTGTTGTGGTTTATCCACGACTCGATTGCCACTGTTGGATTCTGGGAGCTTGGAACGCCATCTGACCACAAACACAAGACCTTTTGAATCAAATTCATGAAGCTGCTCGTTTTGAGTTAACTGGGTACAGTATGAAAATCTGTTTGTAGAGGCATGAAACTTGACTTGAGAAAGGTAACCCACCACAGTGTACATAATTTCTACTTTTGTTTTGATCAAATTTCTGTTACCACCACATGATAACATAGTTAAGACCTTTCAAATCGAACTATTCTTTAACATAGGTTAAAGTCTGACAAAAGCAAAGATAGACACTATGGACACAATATTTATTATGAATGATTACCTATATGAAGCAACTTTCAAGATTCTCTTACTCATTATTTTATATCATACAAAATGAATACAAACTAAACGTTTTGTGGAAGGTAAGAAGAAATAAATTCCAACACATAAAAAAGAAAGGTGTGCTTAGGAGAAAGGATAACAGTTCGGTTAAGTGTATGTGAAATGTAGTACATGGTCTTAATATGCAATAACACTAGTTACCCTGGCACATGGTGCCAGAACCACAAACAGTTATACCTTTGATGATGTCCAAGAGCAGACAGAGAGGCAGATTGAGAAATTCTTCAGTCTGATGCAGCTGGGCCAAGTGGATTTTAGCACAGTGCTTAGCAGCAGTATACAACTCCTGGTCACTGTGTCTGTCTGCAAGCCACATCACCTGAACAAAAAACAGGTAATCATAAAACTGACCCTACACAATCACTGTTAAGTAGCAGAGACTTACTTAAAACAGTGACTTACCTGCAGGCAGCTCTTGACCTCCACTGTCCGTGAGAGAAAGCGGGAGCATTCCTCAAACAGAGCCGTCAGCTGGTACATGTCTGCCATCTCATAAGTGTCCTGCAGCTCCTCTACCCTCAGTTTAATTGTGCCGTGGTAGATGTAGTCAATCAGCAGCTGAAAGACAGTGGCACTGACATCTTTCAACTCAATAGCGCGGTTGTGGGACTCTTTAAGGTTAGAGGTGAACATGGAGCGGAAGAAACTGCTCTGCGCTGAGAGCACGAGTCGGTGAAGGTGAAACTCTTTGCTGTCCACAGTAATGGTGACATCAGCGAACAGGCCGTCCTCCAGGCACAGGTCCATGATGCTCTTCACCACCCGGCTGGAGTGGGAGCGGTCGGTGAAGGTGTATCCCAAGAAGTAGTTCTCCTCTCCCATAGAGCCCCCGACACTGAGGCCCCCCTCCTCACTGGACTCCATCTTTGCTGCTTTCCTGACAAAGCCACCAAACAGCATGTCAGCCATTTACACTCAGATGCCAGTTTATTAGGTACACCTAGCTAACACTAATGTATTCTAATGCAAAAGTCCTGTTCATGAAGGTTATAATGTTCAGTTGCTGTCAAAACTTTTCTAGAGAGGTGCTGATTCTAGCCCGACTGATACTGGAGGCTGATATGGATGTCGATGTTGTTACACTTAAAAAAATCTGATAACTATATATATCGGCCAATAATCTTTTTTTTTTAAATAAATAATAAGATACACAAAATCCTGTATAACGATTTGTTTTTTATTTTGTTACAACGATATGTACAGAATTAGGCATTCTACAGTTGAAAAAGAAGTTTGTCAGTAGTCTTTAATGTGCAAACTATGTAATGATGACGGTGTTTCTAAATTATGTAAAACCATTTTTGGCATTTTTCTACTGCAATTTCTTGTTACTTATCAGCTGATATGCCAAAATCATACTTCTAAAATAAGATAATATTGGCATTGTTGATGTATCCCCCTAGCTATGGTGTTGATACACCTTAATGGGGGGTTGGGAGGTTGTCGTTTGTGGTGCTGTTAAATTATATTGCGTTATACTAAAAGGTGTTTCTAATCATTTGTCCACACCATTTGTATCAACTAGGAGAGACTAAGTATTAGAGATCGATCAGTAAAACGCAATATAATTTAACAAAATCACAAACTGCAACCTTTCACCATCTCACCAAAATCACCATGAAGTTGAATCAATACCAGTCTGAAACTGTTTTAATAAAAACTTAACATTATAACCTTAATGAATGTAGGATTTATTGCAGGTCTATTGCAATCAGTTCTAGCTAGACTTATCTTCCAAGCTGGCAACTGAGTGTATAACATAATAAAATACAAGAACACAGAGACAGCTCTCCATTAAATGAACGGATATCGATGGTTCATACATACTGTATTGTAGTGACTGAGATGCTTTTACAGTCAGAATCGAGATCTCTGCACGATTTTTGATGTCCCCTTTAACATGAATTTAATTGAACTTTAATACAATGGACAATAGATAAACTGGATACTGTATAAATAAGTCACACGTCCACACGACTGTTCACATTTACCAACTGTGTATGTGCTACGTCGTGTTTACGTGATTGTGATTAGCTAGCTAGCGTTAGCACCCACAGCGACTAACTGGCTAACGCTCCTTCTCGTGTGAAAATTAAACACGTGGAGGTAGAGTTTTTACTAGGACTGCACGTTAGTCACAATAGTCGTAAAGCTGTGTTTTGTTTTTTGTTTTTTTAAATACACAATAACAAGCGCCGTTACCTTTATCTTCACTACTTTATCATTCAGGACCAGCTGAACTCTTCACCGGAAGTAAATAAACTCGCCTCACTGGAATCAACTGCTGCTACTGCCTCCCTGTGGTGGAGTTGTGATACTACAAGTGTCTATTTACTTCATTTACTTGATACAAATGATAAAATATTGCATTTATTTTTTTTTTCCCATAAGCAGTTTTATTTTTTAGGAAGGTGAAAGAAGAATTACAACATGTATGAATATACAAATAATCAATAAAAAACGTACAGACACAGTAAAGAAACAACCTAGAACGACAACAACAACATCAATAACAAAAGCAATGCAAAAGCGGTCCAGACAAGAACAAAAACACATATTTCTTTTCATATACATCCCATAGTTCATATCCATCTACCATTGTTCATGTCACCTTTGACCCAGCATTAGTCCAAGTGAGTGTGTCCAATACCACTATTCTGTTCTGAACGTTTCCAGCCCAAGAAAAACAAAGTCCCTTTGACAATAAATTTACACTCTCCTGGGAGATAGTCCATGAGTGGTCTTCAAGTCTTCAGAACTGACATTGAAGCACAGAGCTGATCCTTGCATGTGGTAATTTCTCTTCTTCTAAATGTAAATAATGCTGTATGATACTCAATTCACAAGATATAATTGGGAGTCAGTTATGTAGTTTAGACAGAAAGCTCATTTCTTAATTAGCTACATAACTAGTGACTTCATGTAATGTTGTGGAAAAAAAAACAACGCCTTTGTTACAGCATGTACTGTATATAATGTTCACCACCTGGGTGAGGTTTTTAGGGTTGTTTTATATATTTGTCTCAGCCAAAGACAAAATAAATCTCAAAATCTTAAATATTCATCCACTAAATGTGGTGTCTATAAAAGTTGGAGTATTTATGAAGGAGAAAAAAACTGATCATGTGGTAAATAATCAGATCATATTGATTTAACATTTATTTATTGTCACAAATACCCCCCGAATAAACAAATAGAACTAAATCTACTTGTAAAATCTTCTCAGTGTATGAAGGACAAAAATGGCTTAAACTCTTTTTCTTTATTTGACTTTAGTTATTTCATGGATTTCATGGATGTTTGTTTTTGTTTGTTTTTGTATTGATTGATATGAATATACTGGTGAAATTTATGATTCAAGTGATGACTTAAATGTTTGAATTTTGCACAATAAAGGGGTGACAAAGTTCATTGTCTCTGTGGACTTCTAGCCCTGCTAGCTCAAAGGTTTGCAAGAACCAGTATTCAAAAATATTGCAGTCGGCTCTGCAGCACAGCCAACTGGCTTTTGGTGCATTTTTCCAAGATGGAAAAATGCATGGTATTCGTTCTGAGTTGCCTCTTCCTGGACTCTCAAAAGTGGGCGAGGGAAAGCAGAGGTGAGAGGGATGTGGTGGCGTATCTATCGGTAATAATAAAGAAGAAAATGACCATGAAATTACAACTTAAAATCGGCCTCCAGGTCCTTTTGTGGCTTTGGTCTAAACAAGTGCTGCAGGGTAAGTAGAAACTGAGGATTTTCAAACGGTTCTGTGGACAGAAATTTTGAACATTGTTACATAATGGTACTGCATGCTTTGTGCAATTTGCATTAAAACTAGCAAAACAGATTTCTAGTTTTAGCGTCCGGGAGCACTGACAGTTTATCTGCAGTAACTTATTTCATTTACGCCTCGGTTAAACTTCAGTATTTTTCTACTTTAGATGTGGCTGCAGGCCAAGGTCCAACTTCTCAAATGATTGATGCAGACCGGATGTTTGAGGTACTTTCTACAAGTCTACGTGCAGATAAATTAAACATCTTGCAATGTTTTACTTTAGTAATTGATGGATTTTTCTTTTTCTTTCTTGTGTGCAGTTTTTGCTGGGCGGGGTAGAGATCGACCAGGACAACAACATCGTCCTGCTTGATAAGGAGATGGCTTCGATGAGGGCGGGGCGAGCGTTCCTGTCTCAGATCAATGACAACATTCCCAGAAGTCTGAGCTCAATGGTACAGATGCTGACCACATTGGAGGAGCAGAGGAAGAGGCCGCTGACTCAGACACAGTTTGAAAGTCTTGTCCTGAGCATGGTTTACTCTGCCCACCAGGCCGGGCATCAGGAGAGAAAAGAGGAACAGGAGGCCTGGGGTGGAGTGCTCCTCCAGCTGGCGAATGTTACGGTCCACCAACTACGTGGAAATTATCTCTTCAGTTATGCTTAATACACCGATTGCCAGTCTGTATGAAATTAAAGAGCATGCAATAAATCACTTGCCTTAAATCTTACTGGAATGTGTATTCATAACTTATTCAGTATGTGGTCAAAAAATTTGTAAATGAAGGACTCGATCATTAAGAAAACATGAACATTTTATTGTCATACAGTAGAAAAAACTTCTGTGTTAACTAGGGCTGCCACCTAATAGCCAACCAAGTTGCAACTGGTCGGTTGGTCGAAAGCAAAAGGAAAAATTAAACTCCACGGGAAGTGGCGACACTCAGTAAGTCACAGACAGACACTGTTTACATGGCTGGTCCCTGCTGTTATTAGCCAGTAATTACATTCGTCTGGCAGGAAATCTACAGTGTGGGATCATTTCGAGATGGTTAAGCACGACCCCAAGAGGCTGAGATACAAACTCTGCAGGCAAAAACTCGCCTAAAAGTTATATTTTAAAGGCTCATTATTATTAGTTTTGTATTTCTCTGTAATGCAGCACAGTGTTAACAATGTTACTTACAACATTCTTTCTCAGGCCTGGAACTCCAACCATTTTCTCATGCCCCCCAAAAATATATATCTAAATTATTAAATTAGTATCATAAAGGTGCGAGGACTAGTCGATTAATGGCTTTAACTAACAGCGACCAGTTGACTAGGAAAATCTTTGGTCGGGGGCAGCCCTAGTGTGAACATACAAGAGTGCCAGTTTTAAAATGGTTTATAAAAGAATATCTTAAACATTGTTACACATTCAAACGATTCCTGCAGTAAGAGACACAACAAACAGTAAACAAAGAAATGTATGCATGGATTTTTTAAGACCTGGATTTTTACAGTTCACTTCTTCCTCATCTGCACTTGTTTTTGTTTTGTACAGTCAGTCTTGGTCTTGGTTTTGGTCTCAGATTCTTCCAGAGAAGCCAGTTTCTTCTTGAGCTTTGCATCCACAGCGGGACGCCTCCGGTCCCTACTGGAGCGCTGCTGACTCCTCCGCCCTCTTAGACTGTCCACCGAGGTCGGGCTGTCCTCATGCACTGTCTGCCGATCGCTGATCAATGACTCGTTCCTGTCCCAGACTAGCACAGTCACACCTGTGAGTGAACGTGATGCGGCTTTGGTGAGACAATTTTACATTTTCTCACAGAGCTGATTTAAAGCAAGTCATCAGAACAACACATCTATCGATAATGTGCTTCTGAAAAACTCACCCATGCCGGATCCAATCACATCACCCATCGGATTGAATTTGTTGATCTGAAAATACAGAATTCCAGGTGTAATAACTTCAGTTTTAGCGTCTTTACATTTTTTCTTGTGTTTTTAAAAGGATGCTCACAGATTTGATCCCCGAAGCAGTGGGATCGTGCAGCTGACACACGAGCTCTGCTGTGTTGGAATCAAAGATGTCGATGGTCCTCTGATCGCCGGAGCAAACACGTTCATCAGGGTAGCGGCCAGCAACAATCAGGTCATATACCGGGTGCCATGTGGCCTACAAAACAATAACAGTATTATATTGTCACAAATGGTATACTACAAAATTGATCAAGCACATACAAATGATAAGATATTGCTTCCCCCCCGGCACGTCTCTTCGAATACCACCTGGTCCAGTATTATCTATAAATTACACGAATAATAATATCATTTCTCCAAATGTTTCTTATACCCGTTTGGAGACGAATGGCACAGCAGCATATTCCTTTGGCTGTTCCCGTCAAGACATGACTAGATTACAATTTGACTTTCTTAAGACATCTCCGCCCTCTCTCAAACTTGTACTGAATGCAGATATGACGAAATGTGTTTCATTCAAAAGAACCAGTAATTTCACTGAATATCTTTTCTTCCATTTTTACAGCTCATGGGCTAAAAGGCTTTTCAGTCTTGGAAACAGGTTGAAATTTTGTTAGATGGCTGTAAAGATAAAAAAGGATGTTGTATCAGAGTAAAGCATGTTTTTCTTGACGCGACAATCCTCTCCACGCTTGACTACGGAGATATCCTTTACATGAATGCTGCTCATTCCATTAAAAAAAAAAAAAAAAAGTCTATTATGTGCCTTGTCTGCAACAACAATGTCAACATCAAAACTATCCACAGCGCAACCCAGGATTTAAACTTTTAACCGTGGACATATGTAATGATGTCTGTGTCTTATTCACATGCTGTTTGTGCATGTGCTTCGATCGCATGCGCAAATAAAAGGTTATTTGTTAGTTATGTTTTTCTCTCCATCGGGTTGATTGAAGTCATTAATTCCTGCAGAAGTTACAAGAGGACACACACACACACACACACACACCTGGAGAAGAAACCAACCTTAATGGGTGTGAGATGCTGAAACTGTCTGTGTGGATGTTGAATGATATGTTGAGGCTTCGACCAATCAGGGGACGAGTAGACGCGGATCTGGTCGTACTGATCTGTTGTGAGCAACTTGGAGCAGTCCAGCGGGTTGAAGAAGGCTGTGAGGAGACGACAGTAACAGTTTTGCCAAAATTCTCTCTTTACGACCAGTGGCCGTAGCAATTGTAAGACAAATCGTGGCCGTAAAGGTCTTTTAGGTTTTTTCAAACTAATCTCTTCATAAACTCATTCAGAAGACAGACTAAGTTCAGACTTGGACTAAATGGGACAACAAAGAAATCACTTGCATCTTCTACCAAAAATGACATTATTAGAGGTCCCTTCAAAACTCAGGATGTTAAACTACATAGAGTTTATATTTAAATAGTTTATATTGCACAAATGTCTTAATGCTTGTAAACTGCTGAATTTCTGAAAAACAGTGTATGCTGCAAAGACTGAAAGACTTAAAGACTAAACTTTAAATCGACATTAGTAAGAAAAATTCATTTCTAAAAGAGAGTGTTACCTGAGTTGACAGCTCTCTCGTGAGGCATTTCATGCAGGAAGCTCTTCTTGTCTTTTATGTTCCTCAGGTCCCAAAGCTTCACCGTGTGGTCAACTGAGGCCGTCGCCAACAACCAATCACATCGGGAGTTGAACTCTGCATGGGTCACTTTGGCTTTGTGCAGCTTGTTACTGAAAATCTACAATGTTGAAATGGAAAACAAGGCTCTGAACAAATATAATACCCATTATTCTTGTTTTTATTAAAATATGTTCTGGTTTGTATGAGTAATATGAATAATATGCCTCAAAAGACAATAGGAGGCTGCTGTTGCCTCACTAAAATACAGACAGAAGATTACTCTCTTTGCACTTGAATTAGCTACTTCATTGAGGAGTAAACACACACCTTTTGTCCATCCAAGCCCAGGAGTAAGAGCTGTCCCATATTGTCTCCTGTCACAAGCATCTGTCGGCTCACAGACACATCCACACAGCAGTACCAATAACTGTGTAAGGCAACAAGGAACATAGTGAATTCACTGGATACGACAAAGAAAAAATGAATGTAAAACTGATGATACAAAAGAGGAAAATTTCCTGATCGAACATCTAAAAATCTGGATTTTTTCTTTTTTGGTTAAATATTTTTTTTAAACTAATAGTAGGATAATACAATAAGATAAGAAATGCGTTGACATTTTGGAAAAGCGTGATTTTTATTGGACAGCAGCGTTAAATGCTGGCATCAAATTAATAAAAAGATCAAATCATCTCTCTTTGCTGAGCATCAGTCCTCTCTGCAGTTTTCTCACCAAACATTGTGGTGATCATGGCCACAGTCTTGGGTTCTGGACAGTATGGTGGGTGTGCGGCCCTCAAAGCTCTGCATGGTCAGTGTGCCCTCGCCAGAGGCCACATAGACTCTTGAAACGTCCATGGGGCAAAACTTCATCCCTCCAATGAAGTCTCCCGCACCATTCTGTTGCACACAAACACAAATGCAGGCCGATCACAGGGCAGTTATTAGCCACACCCTACATACACCACACACGTGTAGCATTAAAACAATAGGGGCCACCTGAAAAGAAGACTGATGCCAGACTGATCAGGCCGAAAACCTAAAACCTTTTTTGAATTTTTATTTTATTCAGTCTTACTTCAGTGTGTCTGTGTTGGCAAACACTGTTAGAGTTGTCCCATTGAAATCTCGAAGTGCTGTCATACCCCCAATAGACGAGGTGAACAGCTGACTCGGATTTAACTGGTTAAACTTCATGTCTGTAATTGAGTCTCCAGCCCCCATCTGAGCAGAAAACCAATGAGAGTTTGAAGTCACATAAATCTAAATTGCACAGTTCTCAAATTAACTACAGACTCAAAATGTAATTGTTTCCTCAAGTGTTGGATAAAGCAACATTAAAAAATAAATAAATAGAAAAAATAAAAAAATTTAAAAAAAATTTAACTTGTTGAACACCTCACACTTTGGATCATTCAAGTATCAGGTAAAACAAACACCACCACCATACAGGAACTCACCCCCTGAATAAAAGTTTTATTTGTGGGGACCTCAAAGTCCCACAGATAAATGTCTCCACCCTTGGACCCCACAGCCAGAGTGGTGCGGTGGGTGGGATGCCACTCCAGGCTGGTGATTCGGCGGTCGAAGGGGCTGGAAGCGCTGTGGAAATGATAGGACGACAGAGAGCGAACGAACGGCTCCTGCAGACACTGAAAGAGAGTTAAATGTACAACTGCTCACCGTTACGCACTGGAAATATATTTTCTATATAAGGAGATTCGACATACACCCGACTGACTATCTGACCTTGTACAGGAGGTAACAAAATACAACCTGCCAGGTGCTGAGCTGTGGTATGAGTGTTTTGACTCCAATTAAAGTTAATGGAAATGATAAAAGGCAACCGATCTATACATTTCAGATACATACTGCATATGAGTTTCCAACTTCTGTCCTTTAGTATGTGTCCTCAAAGGATTGACTAATTAATTAATCTTGTAGTCTATAAAAAAATATTCCTCCACAATTCAGTAGCCACTTTATTAGGTACACCTGTAAATCCAGTGCAATCCAATACAACAGCTCAGCCAAAAATTCTGCATTTAGGAAGTTTACAATTTACAGTTTTTGTTGATACTGGCAGAGAGGTGTTGATTCAACGATATGTTTATTATTGACGTTGTAGTTTGCAGTGGTGTTGAAGTGGACTGCATTAACCTGACAGGTGTCTGTAATTTTTTGCCCACCTCAACTACAAACATGAGGGGGGGGGATACAACACCACCACTAAGTACGACCTTGATAATAATCATATTAGTTGAATCAACACCTCTCTGACAGAATCAACAAAAACTGAATATTGTAAACTTCCTAAATGCAGAATTTTTGGCAGATCGGTTGTATTGGATTGCATTAAATTGTACAGACGGACCTGATAAAGTGCATATTTCAATACAATAAACAATTAGATAATTAGATGATTAGATGATGCGCGCATGCACACGCACACACACACACACACACACACACACACACACACACACACACACACACACACACACACACACACAACTTGTATATTTAAATGTGCCTCGAGTTCCTCCCTGTATTCGCATGTATTTTAAACAGAGTTATGGCTTCACTTCAGGTTACACTTTATCAGTGTCGGTATTCGATTACTCCTTAGAGTCCCTTCCTCTGTCCCATTCTTGGATCCCAGCAGTCTCACCTGTCTCATCTGCGAGTGAAGACTTTGTCCCAGGGTGCTCTTGTAAATGTAGTGCAGGATGCTCCCATGCCCACCTCTCCTCTGGACTCCCGCAGACTTGGGAGGAGGCCCTGTAAAGACAAACCCGTCGCTCAATCAACCGACGTGACAAGAGTGTAACTCGCGTACACCGACGCTGTGCTGACACGGTCCCGTCGGGGAATCCGCACCTGCTTTGGATGTTTCTCCATCTTTCTTGTCTCGTAGTTTTTTTGAAAGAGTTGGAGCAGAGTTCTCCGCGGGTCTTTTCCTCGCCTTAGCCTTTGAATCCGACGCGTCCGACTTCCTGGGTTTGCTTTTCATTTCCCCGACCTAGAAAAAAAAACAAAAGAAGACGACTCGCGTTGTGCATCGCCACGCGTGGCATTTGACTCGGTATCCGACTGATCTGTCGGCGTCGGTGGGGTTCAAACTCGCTTCTTACCTGTGGTGTTCAGGGTTGCGTGCTGCAGCGCAAGAGTGGGAACTCCCGTGTTTGTATAACGCAGCAGTGCACGTGATTGCAAAAGTCCCTGTTTTGTAACTTGCGTGTTTTACAGCTGCCGGCCTGTAGGTGTCGGCGCTTATCTACCAACAAGCCATGTCGGTGGACGCCATGTTTGGTGTTTAGGGTAGGACTGCAAACTGACGTCAGATCAGCTTTCAGCTGCGGCGTTTTGTTTATGACATACACACTTAAGGAAGCCCTAAAACCAATAAAGGGCAGTAAAAGGTTGTCAGATGAAAAAATCGAACAGATTACATTAGTAAACAATGCTATCAGTTGAATAACTAAAGAGTGAAGGCGTGTGAAGAAAAAGTTTTATACTTTTCCTTTAACCTTTGTAAATAGTACTACTACAAATAATTATAATTATAATTATAATTATAATTATAATATAATAATACTTATAGTAGGTTTATTTACTTCGCAGCTAACAATACATAAACACATGATGTATTAAGTGCTGGTGAATACCAGTTGCAGTTGATAGATTCAAATTTTCAGATTTTTATGTCTTCATTATTTGATTTCTTTTTTTTTCTTGGATCATCTGGCACTGGCAAACATTGTTACTATTCAAAAATAACATATCATCTCTGGTATAGTAACAAAATAAATTAATTATTTTTAGGTCAAACTATATCAGCATATATTTTTTTACTTTAAACTTTTAAATATCATATGCAACTGATACCTTAAAATATCTTTTCGAAACATTGTTTAAAAAGCCTTTACCTCTATGGCATAGATTTGCACTATACATGTACAGCATATTATCAAGCATTATTATAGTTTATATTTAGAGTAATACGGTCCTAGGTTTTAGTTTTAGTTTTCATTGCATTTGTAGTTAAGACTTAGTTTAATTATGTTTGTGTTATATTCTTTCTTATCGCCCTCTATGAGTGTCCTTATGTTGTATTTTTAGGATTCCTTTGGGTGATGTAGCTGCTGTAATCGTGTAATCGTAATTTCCCATTAGTATGACTAAAACAGTGGTGGAAAGTAACTAAGTATATTTACTCAAGTGATGTACTTAAGTACAGTTTTAAGGTACTTAAACTTTACTTGAGTATTTCCATTTTCACCTTACCTTATACGTCTACTCCTCTACGTTGCAGACATTATTGTTCTTTTTACTCCATTTATTTGAAAGCTTTAGTTACTTGTTACTCTACAGATCAAGATTTAACATAAAAACACATGTGTTAAGCTTACAAGCAGCAATGTTAAAGATTAAACAAATGGTTCTGGCTTGTGAACCCTTGTAAAAAAAAAAAAAACAGCTTGGGAGCCTTGTCGTGTTTCAGATGTCTCTAGTTTTGTTTCATTTACAGCAAAGAGACATTTTATACAAACTACAAGTTTGTACAAGGATGTAAGTTCTTCTTCCATCACTGGACCATCTGAAAAAAAAACCCTATCCTACATTTAAAGATATCCATTTATACTATCTGTTATTATCTAAAACATAAAGAAGGGTGACAATACTGAGAATATTGTCATTTTGAAAATTCCAGTTCTCTTTGTTGCTGTTTATTTTTGTTTGCCTGGTTTCTCATGGTATCTTAGTTAATGTGGTGAGTCTTTGCATATCCGACATTTTTGTTGTTTCCATAAAAGGTTCGGGAAGTGACGGCGAAAACACGTGTTTGTTGTTATGAATCCTCATTGGCTGCTGCCGGCTCTTTTGTAAAAACGTCCTGTGATTTGAGGAGGAGGGAAAGTTCAAACCTTTAGCAACAGAAACGGTAAACAAAAAAAAAAAAATAAAATCAGCTAGCAGCTAGCTACAATGATCAGACAAGCGTAAGTACAGCTTAATGTTTTCCATCTATCTTATTATAAGTGTATTGTTTTGAATGTTTTGGATGTTTGTTTTTTTTAACAGTTCACTGGCTTGTACAGCGAATCCAAACAAGTTAACTAGCTTTAGTCGTAACGTTAGCCGGGGACTAGCCAGTGGCTTTGAAAAATGCTAATGCTAACAGGGTATTGCGCAGGTATTAAAGTCTTAAGAAGCTTTAGTCAGTTTAGTTAGTTCGCTCAAAAAAGGCCTCGGAGGGTATTAAAAAGTTTTAAATTAAATTAAACGTTTCCTCTTGCCTGCTGTGAGTAGTAATATTGGTTATAAAATGTTTGTGTGTAATTGACCTTTTTCGGATAGTTATAAGCATGAGCATTGAGCATCCCCCCCCCCCACCAGATCTGGATTATTTTCTGGATCTGCACCAAATTTTAAAAAACTCATAGATCTCAACACTATAAATATGTATAATTTTTTTTTTTTTTTTAATTAAATATCAAGATCCATAAATTATTTAAAACATTCCTGGATCTGCCCCTTTCACCAGATCAGCACCAAAATTTAATGACCTATTTCCTGGACCATACCCCACCCCTCCACCAAGTTTGGGGCAAATTGGTTCAGTACTTTTTGTGTAATCCTGCTGATAAACCAATAAAAATACAGGGATGGTTGAAAACAAACTCCTTGGCAGAGGTAATAATTCATATCGTCCACATTTATTTTCTCTCGTACTTTTATAATTTGAGCTGTACGATCATGAAACGGGTAATAAATTGCATTCTATGCTGTATTCAAAAGGTTTCTAAAAGTTTTAATTTAACTTGGTGAACCTGCAGAAATCCTGTGAACTGTATTAATTAAAAGTGAATGATGTCTTTTATTTCAGGAAGGGTAAAACCCCCCGCAGGCCTCCTCCAAAAAAGCCTTCCAGCAACCAGAAAGACCCAGTTGGGGTGAGTGTCAATGAATTATCAAAGAATTAGCTAACAACACAAACTGTAGCATTCATTACTTTTGGGAGGTGATATGCGATTGTTCAGCAAGTTGTAGTTTTAAGGTAAAGCTTTTCACTAATTTAATCATTTTCCAAGTGTTTCAATGATCAAAGAGTAGTAAACGAATCAGTACATCCCTTTGGAGCACATTTGACTTCTATATTTTTACTCAGGTGTACTGCCGTGTACGTCCTCTGGGTGTGGAGGATGAAGAGTGCTGCATTGAGGTGATCAGCAGCAGTACCATGCAGCTGCATGCCCCTGAAGGCTTCAAAACAAACCGCAATGGGGAGTATAAAGAGGTAACTTATGTAGTGAACCAGGAGTAGGCTTTGTTATTTCCCCCCTTTTGTACTAGTACAGCCATTTTCAGAGGTTCAGATTGCAAGGACTGGCAATATTCTGCATTTTCCTTATTGTATGAAAAAACCAAAACCAACAATGAAATGATCAAACAAGTATTGTCTGTATAGGCAAAGCCTGATATACTTTATTCCTCTGTGCCATATAGCTCCGTTGTTGACCAGAAACACATCAGTGAGCCACACTATTGCAATGGAAGACATGTTCCTTGATTATGATGAACACTTTTACTTTGATTAAATCAAAATACCATCCCACCGCTGTAAATACTCACAAGAACACTCACTTGTACATTAATCAGTGGTTGAAAATGATTCCCAAAAAATGCACTACTTAATACTGTTTTGAGAAACACTTGCTAAAAACTGCAGTGCCTGGCTGTTTTAGGAAATTACTTAGCCTTTTGTAAAAGTCCATCCATCCATTTTCCGCCACTTGACCAAGTCCAGGTCACGGTGGCAGCAGGCCCAGCAAGGTAGCCCATATGTCCTTCTCCGTATACACGTCCTCCGGCTCTTCTGGGGAGGTCTAAGTGTTTTCCCAGGCTAGATGGGATACGTAATCCATCCAGCATGAAGCTAAAACATCCAGAAGGAGCTCGAAGTAAAGCCAAAGTAAAGCCGCTCCTCCTTTGCATTGAAAGGAGCCAGTTGAAGTGATGTGGGCATCCCATAATAATTGGCACCTCCCTGTGGAGCTATTACAGACACTAACAAGTGGAAGGAGACCCCGTTTTGTAAAAACTAAACTATATATTTATGATCTGTTTTTAAAGAATTTGTCTTTTCAACCACTGGGCTTGGGGCTGAGTGCAATAGAAAAGCTGGGGAAATCAAAGTATTTAAAGACAAAATAGCACATTTTGGTCTTTTTATGTGATTAGTTGACAATAAGCAAAAATATCTAACACCAGCCTCATCCTTTAATGTAATCAAATGTGCTTCCCCTAAATATTTAAACCCCTCTCTTTTGCTTCTCAGACACAGTATTCCTTCAAAAAAGTCTTTGGGGTTTCAGTATCTCAGATGGAGCTGTTTGAGTATGTGGCCAAACCTTTTGTTGATGACCTCATCCATGGGAAAAATGGTAAGAACAAAGGCTAACTGATTTTTTTTTAAAAACAATAACGGTGAAGCAGGATTTCTACCCTGTCTGAACCGTATGGCAGAGCGGTGGAACACACATAAACACTCACACATTTTGTCTTCGGTTATGGGGTGTCCGTGTCCAATTATTTTCTATAAATTTCCAAACCGACGACCTGACATTTACACCCACCCCACCCCACGCTGTGATTGGCTAGCTGTGTGGTGGTGAGAGAGGAGTCAGTGATTGAACTTCTCTGTCCAGCTCCTTTTTTTCCATTTGTTACACAACTGTTTGTGGCACTGGTTATGTGAAAAAATGAGTGCAGCACTATGGAAGTCGGCACCGTTGCCATCATCCCAGTTTTTAAACAATATCCCCCCCATCGAGGCCGGTTTTTCACACCACCTTCGAATGTGGCCATTTGCAACAAGTAAAAACACGTTTGATTTCTGACGTGGTTGGACAGCACGTTCTGAGAGACCATAAACCAACCCTTTCACTACCACCATCTACCTGATTTTCGTACTTCACATCAACACTTCTGCTCTATTTTCTCCTACTGCCCCCTTTGAATTTTCCTTAACTGTATTGTAAACATGCGCAGTCACCAAGAACTGTTTAGCTTTGAGAGTATTATTGGCAGCTGATTCTCTCTACTGGTTGTTGCAGGCCTGCTCTTCACTTACGGTGTGACTGGAAGTGGAAAGACGTTCACCATGACTGGCTCTCCAGGCCAGGGTGGACTTCTACCTCGATCCCTCGACATGATTTTCAACAGTATAGGCCCCTACCAGGCCAAAAGATATGTGAGTGTGTATAACCCAAGAACAGTTTTGATCATCTTTTGTACCCCCATAATTTAATAACACTTTGTGAAATCTATATTTATCTAATTTAATTCCCGTTTATTCAGGTTTTTAAGACAGATGATAAAAATGGTATGGAGGTCCAGAGTGAAGTCGACGCTTTGTTGGAGCGCCAAAGGCGGGAAAACAACTTGCCTGTTCCTAAAACGACCTCTTCAAGGTAGGTCTGAGTTCTGGAAAATGGCAGTGGTTTGCTGTAATGTATGTAATTTGATATGTGACGAATAATTTACAACTTTTATTTTAGACAAAAGCCTGATCCGGAAATTGCTGACATGATTAAGCCAGAGGAGGCTTACAAAGCAGATGGTGTGGATGAGGACAGCAGCTACAGCATCTTCGTCTCCTACATAGAAATCTACAACAACTACATCTATGATCTCCTGGAGGAAACTCAGGAAGAAGCAATCAAACCAAAGTGAGTTCAAAAAATGTAAACCAAAAGGAATATAATCCAAATATATGAATCTGCACCCAGCATCATGTTTTAACTGTTAAGAGCAGTCAGATATGAAATATATTATGTTATTATGTAGCGGGATTTAGAAGTAATTTTTCAATATCAGAGTAGCTGAACATCAAAATGATCTTTTCTTTTTACTAGGTGGAATGGTGGAGGCACACCTGTGCGCCAGAACACTGAGTTCATGTATGTGACCAGTGAATACTCGTACATCAGACATCCGAGTAGTGGCCTGATTTTTAGATGAACTTTTCCTGTTACACACAAATGCACTGATTGGAAATGAAATGTCGTCAACACTGGTGACATCCTCAAAGTTACACCAATATTCTGGTGTATGATATGGTTAAACGTTTATTCGTTGCAGTAAAAAATCCAATTCCAAACCTCACAACAACAAAATCCCAACAACCAGGAAGTTACTGAAACATTGGGTGTGGTATCGCTTGAGATTTTTTTTGTACTAGTACTGATTATGAAACCAGAATTTCAATACTGATAAAACAGTACTTTATATATATACCTTATATATGGTCCCAGTTTTTTGACAAAACACTTATGTTTTAAAAAAGCGAAATATAGCTGAAATTATTAGTTTTACAACTAATAATTTTTTACAACTGATTGACAATTAGTCAATCAACAAAATCTGTAAATATTTTAATAATTGTTCGATTGAGTAAATTTTAAGCAGAAATGCCAAAAATTCATTCAAGCATGTCCATGATGAGAATTTTTCTTGTCTTTGTTTTATGTGATTAAAGGTTTTGGACTGTTGGTGGGCAAACAAACAATTTGAAGATGTCATCTTTAGCTTTAAGAATTTGTGATTTTTCTATTCTTTTCTAAGTATATATTATATATGAAATGATTAATCAATTAATCCAAAAATTGGCAGGCCAAATTAATGGATAATGAAAATAATCATTAGTGCATGCAATCATTGAGTCCAATTAGGGGGAAAAAAATACAATTTTAAATCAAATGGTCTGATCAAAGAATATAAAGTATGAATCTGAGCAAGCATTCAACAGATTGTGGTACTTTTCTATATACACTACCAGTACCAAGAAAACATGGAAGTTTGATACCCAGCCCTACCAAAAAGCAAGACTGACAGAACCGCTCATTGACGGTCACACCAAATAATGTCTCCAGTATTGATGAGTGTTTCCTCAGTCCTAAAAATCATTAGATTACCCCCCTGCTGCTTGTAGTCTGACTGTCTTTTCTGTTGCTTTGAATGTCGCTTCATGTTTGCAACTGTCTGATTACTTTCTATGGCTGCAATCAAGCAACATTAATGTCCCCCATTTCAGATGTTTCACACCCCACATCTGTTGCATGAAAAATGCATTTCCATGTCTTCACTGACTAACAGGTTTATTTTCTCATTGTAGACCACCTCAGTCTAAAATCCTCAGAGAGGATCAGAATCACAACATGTATGTGGCTGGTTGTATGGAAGTCGAAGTCAAGTCTGCTGAGGAGGCATTTCAGGTATTCTGGAGAGGTAAGTTGCTGTAAGATCTGCAGTTAGAAATGATCGGGTCACATTTAAGGGAGGAAAAGAGGAAGGGAAAGACACTGCACTGATGATCGTAGATGTGACTGACCTGGTATTGCTGGCCTCCAAGTCAGCTCTGACTGGGAAATGACCTCAGTTAATCTTCTCTCTGAGCAGCTAATGGAAGAGTTTTGTGCCTGAAATAGTTCAGAGTAGTTGAAATTGCATGTGAAGATGCTATGTGTGAAAAACAGGGTATCTGCAGGTCTTAAGTTATCCTTATTCAGTTTAACAGTATTAAACTCCTGAATTTCATTTACAAATGTCTTAAATATTTTTTTTTCTAGCATTAATGTTAGTTATAAAATGTTTTTGGATGTGATTTTAGCAAAGCCCGGCTGGAGAATCTCCGGTACAATTGTTCTAGACCTCTGGCGTTATGTAAAACGTAAACCTTAAATAAACAGGGGGTTTTTTGTTGTTTTTGTTGTTGTTTTGGTTATTCTTTCTGTCCATTTATCCATCTCTTTTCTGCTGCTTTTCCAGCTCCTGGTCTGTGTTTAATGATAAATTAATGATATTATTGGGTATACAGCCTGGACGAATTGACAAAAATGTCATATAAATGTCAATAAATCTCCATTGATTTCATTGATATCTTTCAAACATTTGCCAGTATGACTGTGATATGGGTATCACATTTCATTCTATTCTCTTTTATATTTAATTTGATAAACCCTGCAGAGAACCCTCAGTAAACATTGAAAAATTGCATCTACTGTGTTGTTCCAGGTCAGAAGAAGAGGAAGATTGCAAACACCCGGCTGAACAGAGAGTCCAGCCGCTCCCACGGTGTGTTCATTATTAAACTGGCTCAGGCTCCTCTTGATGCAGATGGCGACGACATTCTCCAGGTCAGTTTGAATCTAAACCAAATTCTGGTTCAAGAGTTGAGTGCAGCTCTGTAATTCATATTTGGATGAATTTTTTGTTTTGATGTATAAGAATATTTTGATCTTGTTTGTCAGGATAAGAGCCAGGTGAACGTCAGTCAGCTATGCTTGGTGGACTTGGCAGGAAGTGAGCGCACTGGTAGGACGGGGGCAGAAGGCACTCGTATACGTGAAGCAGGTTTGTTTCCTGAACATCCAGATTTGGTTTTACCCTTAGCTGAGGTTCGGATGAGATTTAACAACAACCTCCCTTGCAGGTAACATTAATCAGTCTTTGCTGAATCTGCGGACGTGCATTGAGATACTTCGAGAGAACCAGATGTGTGGCACAAACAAGGTGAATTACTTAGTAAATGAATTACTAAAGCTGAACACTGTCATTATATTCACTGATGGACCATGTAGATAATATGGGTTTCTATTACAGATGGTCCCCTACAGAGATTCTAAAGTAACCCATCTGTTCAAGAACTACTTTGATGGAGAGGGAAAAGTCAGAATGGTCGTTTGTGTCAATCCTAAGGCTGATGACTACGAGGAAACCTTGGTGGGTTCATGCCAGACCTATACTGTGCCTTTTACTTTTTTTTTTTTTTTATTAATTTGCAAGTTTTGTCTGACACACAAGGTTTGCTCTGCTTTTGCAGCTGGTGATGCGGTTTGCAGAGATGACTCAGGAGGTGGAGGTAGCTCGGCCAATGGACAGGCCCATCTGTGGCTTCACTCCAGGCCGCCGTAATAGACACCACGCCTTTAAAGAGGAACTTTCTCGCAAGCTGGAGGAGCTCGGCGGTCCAATAGACGGGGGTAACAGTTGTACACCGCATAAGCCAAAAGTGCTAAACAAGACTGTGATTGATTGTGATGCTTTTCTAGAATACCATATTGACCCAAATATAAGAAGAGCCTGATTTACAGGATTATTAACTGTTTTACACTCTAAACACTGTGAATAGGACAACACATGCAGATATAAGAAACATATACATGCATTGTCACATTTCCAAAAAAAAAAAAAAATAGATAGTCTGTAGTAAACTGGTGAAAACGATAACTAAAAATAAAAACATTAAATTGAGTTCTGTCATTAAATCACAGCAAACCACAGCCCACTGACATTTCTAATTTTAAGTGTATTATCTCAGAGAGAATCAGCATGAAATAGTCGATTCACATCTTTTATTTTTTTTTTCCCAGCTTAATAACCTACATGTAAATACTCATTCATGAGCATGTACTCCCACTCATATCAAAACTCTTACATGCACCTTCAGCTCATATGAATGCACAATGACATTTGTCTTCAAATTGAAGACAGCCCAACTTTTGCAAACATAATCTCTACAAAAATACGCAGGATTGTGTTTACAATACTTTATTTGTAAACGTTTATCTAAAAAATATTTGGTCTGCTCATTGAAACACAAAGTGGCCTTCAATAGTTGTGTTCATCTTTGTTTCTGCAGACGTGCCCTCTGCTATAAACCACCTGGTGAACAGCCTCCCACCTCTGCCCTCCTCTGAGCTGAACGACCCTCACGATGACATCACCCTGCCCAGGCTGATTGAAGCTCTGCAGAATAGACACAGGATCAGGCAGATGATGATTGAGGAATACAACAAAGCAGGTGCCTCCTCATTTTAGCTGAACTCTTACCTTGTGGCTTTGAAAGTTTAGGTTACTTTAAAAGTTTGATCTCTTTTCATGGCTCACATTTTGTCTCCATCATATTGTTTTAGCCAACACGATGAAGTGTATGCTGCAGGAACTGGACAACAACCTCATTTCCAAGGAAAACTTTATTCATGAACAAAATGGCAAACTGGTACAGAGAGACAAACTCATCCAGACCAACAAAGCAGAGATTGAAAGCTTGGAGAAGAGAACCAAGATGCAAGAACACAAGGTAACAAACATTCAAACCTCCTCAAGAGTGCTGGTTTGTAGATATGTTTAGTTTCTCATGTCCCAAATTGTTCTGTTCCAGATTGAAATTCTGCAGAAAACAACTAAAATCTATGAGGGTGACAAGCGTTCATTGCAGCAGGAGCTGGAGACCAGAGACCAGAGGCTGCAGAGGGAGCTGTCTGAGAAGAGACGCATGGAGCAGCGCATGCACGGTGTGGTCTCAGACACCCAGTTTAAGTGGGAGAAAGAATGTGTGAGTTACTCCTCTTATAACTCAGATGTTATCAAATTAGGTAGCCTTTTGTTTACTCTAGACTGTTGTAGTAGCAAAATCTGTTTGCTGCCTCTGGTTATTCCCAGTGATCATTTATACAATCAGTGATGTTTCACTTGAACATTATGCCTCTTGCTGTGCAGGAGAGACGTGTTAATGCAAAGCAGCTGGAGATGCAGAACAAGCTCTGGGTGAAAGACGAGAAGCTGAAGCAGCTCAAGGCCATCGTGTCGGAGAGCAAGACAGGTCGTCCTGATCCTCCTTCGCGGCAGACGCAGCCTCAGCCTCGGCCTCAGCCTCAGCGGCCTTCCAGAGAGGACCGCCTTCCTGCAAAGAGATCGGCCTCACCCTCACCTGTCCCTGTATGTTGAACATCTGCGTAGCTCTTGATTAATTTACTTGTCATGTCATCTAACAATGTTTAGTAACAACTATAGTTAAACACATTTCTGTCCCTTAACAGCTACTGTGGTCTTCTGTATAAACTAATATACTCCTGACTGGACTAACATTACTAATCCGAATGCAATGGCAGTTGACACATTATCGTAAACACCAGCACGTTATAATGTAATCCAGCGATTTAGTCTTGCAGCAAAAACAACCATAATGCAACAGACAATTTAACATTTCTGATGAGAATGTGTCAGAGGTGTTGATTTGACCCTCTGACAACTAATCAGGCTGTTTTTTGTGATGTAGAATTGCATTGGAATAATGCTCTGCTACATTAGCAATTAATCTTTCAATTGACCTGTGTAATCATTTAGTCTATAAACTGTCAGAAAATAATGAAAATTGTCCATCAAAGAGTCCAAGGTGACAACATCAGATGTCGTGCTTAATTTAAACAACAGTTCAAATCCCAAAAGAAATTCAGTTTACAATGATATAAAACGTAAAAAGTATAAAAATACTCATTTTGAGAAAATACAAGACAAGGAAGAGAGACACATTCGGCCATCTGAAAGGCTGTACCCATCAATTGTTTGGCATTTTGACTTGAAAACTGATTAATCAGTTATTGACTAATTGATTAATTGAGCTCAAAAAATAACAACGATCTTTCGTACTGTCAACAAAAATTTAACATAATTCTCACAAAGGAAGAATGTATTACAGGACTGTTCCTTTTGCTTAAATTAGAGAGTGCACTTTACTCTGCCACCAACTGTAAAATTTAATTTTTCTGTGGTTTCTGTATCTCTATTACTAACCCTATCTAAATATAACTCTATTTGTGCAGTCTTGCCACTCTGCTCCCCACTTCCCTGTTGATTCTCCCCATGTCAGCCCAGAGCCAGAACCAGGGTCACAGCCATTCAGTGCCACTACAGATGAGGAGGTTCAGACGAACCCTAGGCCCACCTATCCCATCTCAAGTGCCAGTAGCTCTTTGTCTGTGGCTAGCTACGTCTCCACATGGGAGCAGCGGGCAGCTCAGGACGGCAGGCAGGGTTGCTTTTCACCTAGTACACCCTCAAGGACACAGTCCCCAGCAGCCCCTTCAGCCAGCCGGGCCAGGAGGAGAGCTCTGTGTTGGGCTAGAGAGGAGGAAGAAGTTTGCTCCCCATCCCCTACATTTCATCTAGACTTAATTGAGAGAAGCTACAGGGTCAGTGAGTTAGCTATAGGCAGCGGAATTAAATTGTAGAGTGACAACTGGTTTCACTGGTGTTTTAAGTGTTATGCAGATTTTTCTTTTTTTTTAACCTCCACTAATCAAGTGGACTATTTGACAGGGTTTTCCCCAAATTTGGGTTCCTACAAATAAAAGTATCCTCAGCCGTTTACTACCAGTTTCATGATGGATATCTTTGTCAAGCTTTGATGTAATCATGTACTTTTTTATTTTATTTTATTTTATTTTATTTATTTATTTTTACATTGGTTTTGTTGATGTTGTTGTTTGCTTTCCCCTCTTTGCTGCTGCTTCCCTGCCCCTGCTGATCTGAGTAGACAGCGACACCGGTACGCCCGCTGCACCGTCGTTCCCGGTCAGCCGGCGGGGAGAAGTGGGTGGACCACAAGCCCTCCTCCAACCTGGACTTGGGTACAGTTTTGCAGCCAGTGATCCCCAATGCTATCCAGGTGTCTGCACCCAGCGAGAAGGCCCTGTCGAAGTGTGACAGATATGTGTTAACGCACCAGGAGGTCGCCTCTGATGGTGAGATCCAGACCAAACTTATTAAGGTAAGTACGCTGCAACAGGATATTAGACAGTTCCTGCTTTGCCTGATAATTAGAATGATTTGATTTTTTTTTATTACTCATTCTGACATCATGTTCGTGCTGGCTGTCTTTTTTTGGGGGAGGGGGGGCAGCAAGCAATATATTTGTCAAATTCAGAGTCATTTGACATGGAAGCTTGTGCTAGGAGCAGTTGATGTTTTGTTTTTGTTTTTTTTTTTTCCCCCAACAACTGCATCAATCTCATCCATGTTGTCGCTGTTTTCCTGGTTCACTCTTTATCTTGCCATTAAAGTCTCTCCTATATGTTGGTTAGAATATGCAGTAGAATAATTGTCTTTTTTATGCTTTGTTAAAGTGTTTACGTTGCTGCACTTAACCTAACCCGATGTGTTTTATGCGGGGGGGGGGGATTAATCTATTTATCAACTGACACAAGTATCAGATAACAGAATTTTCACATTGGATTAGCTACTAATTAAAGTTGGCTTCTACTTCATACTTGTTCTTCATTTTTATTCATTTTTAGGGTGAGGTGATTAAAACCAGGGGAGGAGGACAAGCTGTCCAATTCACTGACATCGAGACTCTAAAACAGGAGCTCACCACAGTCCCAAGGTAGCTGTTAACTGCAGGTTGATAGGTGCTGATTAAGCTGATGTTATTTAATGATGTTTAACATCTTTTTTTCGCTTCATATTTGTCTCTGAAGCCGCAAGAGGAAATCTTCAGAAGGCGCTCCAGCCAACGGAGATCGAACAGATGGAGCTTGGACTGACGTGGAGACGAGGGTAAGATGATGATATTGATTAGTCTCCATAAACTAACATTGCATATGTGTTTTGGTTTAGAAAGATGACTCATTTGACCTTGAATTTGCTTGCATTTGGAAGCGAAAGGTGGCCAGCCTAAAGCACATCCAAACACATGTCTCCTGTTGTTGTAGTCAGAAAATCGGTTTCGATTTGTCATATTTAAGCGCTTCTAATTTTTATAGAGATGGACAAAACATGAGAACCACCTTTTTAACATAGTTAAAAGGCTACAAACTACAGGTATTTTAATTACTGATAAATCATCTGTTTTTCTCCACCAATCAATGAACAGTTTGAACTATAAGATGTGCTGTTGTCAAACTTTTTTTTTTTTTTTTTTTTTTTTGACCAACAAATATTCAAAATATAATGTTAATACATCACATGAGACAAAGAAAAGCAATAAATCCTCACAGTCAAGAAGCTAAAACTAGGGACTCTTGCCCCCCCCAAATGTGTTGGTCCACTTATCATTTTAATTGTGAGTAAAATGCTGCCCGACAACAGGCTCAGAACATTACAATAGAGTTAAATCAATACCTCTGTTAGTTTTAACAAGAACTGAACATCAGCTACATAAGACAGGATTAATTGCAGGGCAGGGTAACTAGAAACTCGCTTTATTTACACACACACTTTAGCCTCTGTGCATGGTGTTATGTATGCATTGTTTGATATGTGTGTATTATCCTGTCCACAATCCAGCCCCAGGCCACTTTATGTAGCACTCTCACCATTACACAAACACTGCAGGCATGGACAAATGTCAAACACCAAAGTGTTTATCATCATTGTGTTGCTGCTAATGCATCTTCCAGTTGGCCTTCTCATTCAGATTGATGTAGTTTCACCAACACTTCAGAGTACATTTGGGTCCCAATTTGTCTTTTCTTTGTAGTGCTCTGTGGCTGTGGAGATGAGGGCTGGATCAAACATGGGTCCTGGTTTTGAGCATCACGGGATCACCAAGTAGGCTGGCGTCTTTATACGTTGCATCTGAGATTAGCATTTAGTTTTCCTCTTCGGTACACAGTTCATTAACTCTATTTTCTCTTACAGGCGCAGAAAACCCTAAAAGCAGTCGACAGCTGCTCCAGTGATCACTCCCCTCATCACTTTCCTCACCTGGCTGTTGTGCAATAGTCTAACTTTTTCTACTTAGCTCTAGTGATAATATTTAAACATTTTCCATGCCTTTTTATATATGCAAAAGTGTATATACATGGGTCACCAAAGCCATTTTGTATAATATTTTATATGTTGTATTTGAACCAACAGAAAACACGTGTGTCTTGATTTAGTCGAGGATGGTGGCAAATATTTAGTTATTATAGCCGAAAAGAATCTTTGCACATTTTGTGTAACATAGTCACATTTGTTACATGGCATATGAGGAGTCATTGTGAAGCTGCACTGATACTGATTTTTTTTTTTATTATTATTATTTTTGTCCACGACATGCTGTTTCTGACTCTTGTTTGGTGAATTATATTGAGCTTCAAGTAGAGAAAAATCCAGCTTGTGATTTTCTTTCTTTTATATATAAAACTGAGCTCCTCTGCCTTCACTGTACTTGCAGGAATAAAATTCCTTTAAACACCGCTTTGTTTCATTTATTTACAAAGAACACAATGCAAAATTGACAGTACAGTGCATTCAACTCTAGCACCACAATAATTTCTGAACACTAGATGGCAGCACATGTCAGCAGTACGTTATAAATCTTGAACATGGGTTCCGTTGCACCGCAGGAGTAACTGAGAAGCACTGGATGCTTGACACAGCTATCATAAGGCCTCTCTCATACTACACTATTCTTCATGCATGTTAGTAATATGACAAGAAATGTTAACTTTGTGATTGTCTCTGAAGAGAAGCACAGATTTTAAGTGTTTGATGCAAGGACCAATTTTGTGTTGCTTTAAATGACAGCGATCCGTAGCAGTCAGCATCTGTGTTGATAGGGTAATAAGGAGAGACTCCCCCTTTTATTTTAAAATGACACTCAAAGATTTAATGTCGAATTGGACCTCTCCCGTGCCAAGAGTGCAGCAGTATTCTCTGTCATATAAACAAAGTCTGCTTTCAATTACTTTGCTGAAATTGCTTTCCTGTGCTCATGCTTGATTAGATATTCATTATGTTAAACAAGACACCTTGTATATAAACCCATATTAAATTAGTCTGGTTGGCTGCCTTGAGGCCTAGTCAGCTGGGTCCCCAGCATTATAAAGCCTGAGTATGTCCTGGCTTCCACTGTTCTGTGGTTGGTTCTCAACTCAATTTTGTCATAACCTATTTTTTTATTATATATTGTTTTGACTTGTCTGCAAGTGAAGGGATAAGGGCCCATATTGATATGTGTGGAAAAAGTATTGAAATCCTTTATTATTAAGGTAGCAATATTATGCCTAATTATACTCCTTTACAGGTAAAAGTTCTGCATTTTAAATTTAACTTTAGTAGAAGTTAAAGTATTAAAATAAAATACTCATTAGGTGACAAAATAGCCTGTGTTAGATTGGATTATTGACTTGTATTTAATGATGAATTATTGTGTAAGAAGCATTTTAATGTTGTAGCTGGTGGAGGTGGAGCTAATTTTAACTACTTTGTATATTGCTGTGGATAATACATTATAATTTATAAAATCTGGATCTTTAAAGTAACTAGACATGGAAAATTGAGAGAAAATTGCAAATTAATTATTATTTTAGTTCCTAGGATGATCAGGCCATAATTCAATGTTAAGAACATAAAGGAACCTGAAAAAGGACATTGGATATTCAAATCACAAATTTGAGATTGTGAAATTGCTATTTGAAAATAAAATGTGACATTTAAAATCCTGAAATGTAAACTAGAAAAACTTAGATGTATTAGTATAAAATAGCATAAAATAGAAGTACTCAAGTAAAGTAAGTCTTTTACTTAATTACAGTACCGGAGCAGTACTGTAATTTCTCTCCACTGGTTATGATAAAAATTATACTTGCCTTTTTGTCATGTCATACCACACAACATGCTATTATATCATAAACATAATATATTATATAGTATTTTTATTGATTGCGTTTCAAACCACTTTAAGCAGACAAGAGTGTGAGAAAGTCCTATTCTTGAAAACTAATCTAGCAAAACGCCATCTTACTACAGTGTTAATGTCCAGTTTCACTATCTCATCAGCGGAGTATCACCTGTGTAATGACCAGCTGAAGCTAGTGGTACAGTCATCCAGGTTTGAGCAGACAGTTGAAATCTCATCTACTACCAGTCTGGCTGGCTCTCAATTGGAAAGCGCTGGAGAGTGACTAACGTGGAGCCTCTTGGAGAGGGTCAAGAGTCCAGAGCAACCAGTGGCCATTAAATTCACTCCTATGAGATATTGAGTGCTTTGCTTTTTGACCAGGCTCTGTTTGATGTGCTGCACCACATTATTATCCCCAGCTCCTCACTGCAAGTCCTCCACAGCCAAGTGGCGTGAGCATTATAAAGGTGTTATTAAGAAACTCCTGTTGAGCCCCTGATCAACACGACCAGTTTCAAAGAGAATCTCGAGGGAAATAAATGAAAACAAAGGCGAACAATGAACATAAACCAGTCCTAAAGACATCACCCTCCACCAATCTGTGTGGTAAGAATACATCATTATACATTTCAGGGCTTCAAGCTTATGATTATGCATTGTGCTGCTTATCAGTGTTATTAAACTCGCCGGAGGAAATTCTGATGTTCTACTTGAATACACAGTCAATTAGAGCATCTCACATTTTAAAAGAGCAAGCCTAATTGCAATGTTTTATTGACTCATTGCTTGAATGACTCTGATAAAGAGGTCTTAAGCTGTCTTCTGGCACAGGCAGGGTGAAATAATTTTCACTCCAATCTATGATGCTGATGAGGGCCATTCATAATTCAGTGATTCAAAATTGCATTGTCCACTGTTTTACATGTCACATAATCATTTCCTCAGGTTTTATCTGATCAGAATTATATTTTCCAGTTTCACAACATTGCTTTACTTACTGATATGCCTATCTATATAATTTCAACCTGCCACAACTGATTTTGAGGTCACATGGGGGCAAAAAAACAGGCTTTGAACACAACACTGACATATCACCTCTCAAGTTGATATGGTGAAATTGTTAGAAAACGGTTGCCTATGTGCACTTCCCACAGACACTGAGCACATTAGTATTCATTTGGAGGTGTGTTTGTGTCCACCTCATGTATGTTAGTTCACTATTCTCCTTTTAGCCCTGTTTTTGGTCTCTACCAACTCCTGCTGGAAATATGTTTATATATATGCAGATTTGGATGATAATTCTTCATAGGTTTGTCACTATGAGTGACACTTTTCACATTACACATTGTCATTTGATCCATTATTAATATAAAAACATTGATTATAGCAGCTGTCATGTTGCCATTTTGTTTTGGTAAATTTGACTTGAGTAGCAGGTTCATGACCCTTCTCTGCTTACATGATTAACATGCTGTACTGAATCAGGCCGTGAAAAGTGGGCATGGGTTTAAATAGGTGTGATGAAAGCTTAACCCTACCCGGCGGCACTCTATACTTGGCTGTGTGGGGCATCTGAGGTATGATGGTGGTTTCAGTTGCCTCCAAAGCTGTATCACAACAACTGAATGGCTGCTGAGTTGAAGGGCATGCTTAAGCAAGTACCTCAATCGCAGCCACAGCTGTCCTTTAAACCACAACCCATTACAAGGTTTTCTGCCTACATTTAGTGCAGAGGATAACAAGCCCTGACAATGAAAGTCAATTAGTGGGAAACACAAGTAAATACTGCATGAGAGCAGAGCTTTCCGAAGTAAAGCTCTGAGCAGGGTTTGTACACTACGTCTTCGTATGTCAAGGCCCTGGCTGTCTGCCAGCCAAATGTGTCGGGCCAGAAAGATATGCAAATGCAGATGAGTGTTGACAGCCAGTCAATTGTCATTCAGCCCATCTCCCAGCCTCTCGGGACTCATCTGGCTTTTTGCGGGGCTCCTCTTCAGTGCTTGCTCACCTCACGCTCCTCTGCCTTAATGCATACTAACACGTACAGCGGAGGCATGTGGCACCGTGTTCAGAGTTAATAAGAGGTAAAAGCTCCCACGCTCTCGTTTCTGCCCGTGCGGCTCTGACGAGCAGATGGGTCAAAGAGTCACAAACCCGCAGGAGCTCCCGGAGGTAAAGTTAGGTTCTTTTCAGCTACTTAGAGGCACATTGGATGAGAATTTCTCTGAGCCTTTAGCGCATGTGGTTAGTGGTTCAGACCACCTCATCCCATCTGCTTCCTCCTCCTCCTCTTGCTCCACTTTTAGTCCTATATGTCACTTAGCTGCTCCACTCAGAATCCATCACTCAGGACACATCTCGCCGAGCTGGTTTCGTGCTTTATGCAGTTGATGACTTTTTCCCTATGATGACTACGTGAGATGTTAAGGTTGTCTCTGTCCATTTAATTTTTCTCGCGTCCAAGTTTGTCATTTCGAGCTCAAGTTGTAATGAGGAATCCTTTTGTCCTTGTGCTTGCTGTTGTGGTTAAACCTTCACGCAGAGAGAGTTGACCTCTGACAAACGCAATTCAAGTCATGACTGACTTCTTATTGAAAATATTGGAAGCCATTGTTGTGTAGACTCATTATAGCTAAATTGGGCTGAATAGTGTTTTTTTCCTCCCCGTCTTTGTTCTTGGCAACCCACTAAGTGCTTGCAGCTGTCAGTTGAGTGTATTCTCCTTGCCCAGTATATGTGGCTTGGCTGCACTTTTTGCTGGCTGTGTCCTTACTCTGATGACAGTATGCTATGACTGATTTCCGTTGACTCACTTTCATTGTAACCACAATGTGTCCCTCGTAGAAAAATCCGACTGCTTTTTTACAAGTGGTTGATCTCATCTAGTTAACCAGGCCTTGCGTGCAGTTGGCTGATTACTTGATCAGTTTGGTGATGAAAAGAAAGGAGAAGGGCTGCCGGAAATGATTGTACTGACAATGGTAGAATGCAGCATGATTTACAATGACTAAATGGTATTTGGATGTGGAGGATATTGACTCAGCTTTCTCACATCATATGGATTTTCTAGCTTCACTTCCGCAAGTACAAAGAATAAATGAGCGCTGAAAACACCCTCTATTAACCTGCTAAACTGATATCTGTGAGTGCGTGTTTGCTGCAGAAAGAAGGAGAATGGTATTTCAAACCTTTGTCCTGCCAGTGCTTTCATGCAAATTGCTCACACTGGAACCGGCTTATCTGTGAACAATCGAAGGTGGCATTTGGAAGAGGGTGAAATAGCAGCACATGATTTTCATATCTGCATAAAGCTCAGTCAGGTCTCTACACACAAACTCCCACGCAAAAACAAACACAAAAGCCTCTTTGAACGCACACATCAGCTGTTTATCTTAAAATAGTCTGCCACACTACTGCTCTGATCCAGTACCCTGCACTTTGTAAATGGTAGGCAATTACACGTGCTGCATTAAGGAGTTGTTATTTAATTCATTAGATATGGCCAGATTGCAAAGTTCACTCATTCTAATAAAGCAGCAACTTTTATCACACGGGGCCAGGTATGAGTATAGAGGGTGAGAATCCAGCATCCATGTGCACAAATGAGATTAGCGCGCTGGCTGTGACTGCTGTTGACAAGGTGAACGGGGCCGTTGTTCCAAGAAGCAAAAACACTGGATGACTGCACGTTCATAGAATTCACAGAGTGTGCTATTATCATGGTGTGTTTAGCCACATGATTAATGGCCGCTCAGATTTGCATTTGAACATTACCTGAGGAACACATCTGCATCAGCCTTACTGGATACTAATGATCCAGCGCATGCCTAATAAACTGAAGTGAGAATTCAAATGAGGCTCAACCTGCCTGCGAGGCTAGCTTCAGCAAACACCAGGACAGCTGGCAGAGAAATCATTGTGACTAATGGTCTCAGTGTGAGACAGGAGCAGGGCTGTGGGTGGTTGTTTTACCATGCTAAGAAGAACAGACTTTGTTTGTCTTTCTATAGCATACAGTGTGACTGTGTGATGCTTGAAGTGTTGGCTTTGTTTTTGTTTGCTTTGCTTTTCTTGCCACTGTACTGTGACACCAGGAACTATCAAAAAATGTGTTTTTGTTGTACTTGTTTTTCCTCCTGAGAATGAAGGGCGGCCTTTTAAAATGAGAATGCACGAATACCTTTAGAAGTGGGTGGACAAATCTAAGACTGTTTATACTGTCACCTGCGGTGGGGCGCGCTTCCCTGTCAACTCATGTTTTGACTTTATTTGGATTCTGCTTGGGCTCCTCCACTGTGGTAAACATAATGCACTGTGACCTGTCCTCAGGGCAAATGATCTGATTTGCTCTTCCCTTGTCTTTTACTCCTAATCGCATCTACCTCAGAGCCAGAAAATGTTTGTGCAGCTGTCATAACTGAAGCACAGTGCGGCGTGATGGGAGTGCATGTTTTTGCTATTATCTATTCTATTTGAGCCAGAACAGAATACTAAACCTCCACTGCATCCCTCTTTCTCACAGACCGCTGCATGATCAATACCCACATCAAAGGCTCTGTGGAGATAGCACGATTCTTTGAAGCATGTTTGTGGAGCTGGATTTGCTGAGCTAACATGGTCCACACAGAACCCCCTTGAATAAGCTTGTTTGGCTAGCATCCTCTCTGTTTGTAGAAGAATTGAGTGGATTCTAATGGAGAACAGACAAGGCCTCTCCCTTGTCTTTTTCCTCCCTTTGAGCAGCTAAATACATCCATAGTGCCAGTTCTTTTTGCTCATTTGACATACGCTTCATTGCATGCCAGCTCAAATATTTATCTAATATCAAATTGGCTGTAACATTTTGGAAGCAGTGAAATGCCAGAAAATATTTCTCATTGAGGACACAAAATAACTTGCATCATGTTTCACAGTGCCAAGTGCAAATATGCCGGGTAATTACTGATTAAAACGAGATGGAGTTCAGACAGCAGCGGTGTTGTTGTGTGGGTACCTCGTGTTGTGACTTGAACAGGCAGACAAGAAATTCCAACAGTGATTATTCTGCACTCAAAACACGACCCGTGTCCCTGGAAAGCTATTAACTATTTACAAAAGTGCTTTCTGTCTTGTAAATGGGAAAACAGTGCATTTGGGACTTTGTGTGGGACAAAGTGGGTCTAGAGGAAGTGGGGATGGAGGTTCAACCACAATAAACACAAAAGCACATAACTCCTGCCAGCCAATCAGGGAGAGTCAGTATCTCTTTAAATGATGGAGCAGGAGACTGTTGAATCATCTCTCCCAGACAAGGACGAGAAGCCCTTTCATATAAATTATAGAATAAACCGCATTTGGGACGCTTTTGATTTTTTAATTCACGCATTGTTGAATCTTTTGCTAGCTCATTGCACTATTTGGTATATGCAGTGCGAAGGCTTGACTCTCCAGTCAGCTGTGGCTCATTTGAAAGTGAAATGTGGGAAAACGCTGACATCTCTTTCTCTTCCTTTCCAACACCAGGGGCACCACTGCATTTGCATCCCTGTCTCTCTCTCAATCTCTCTTTCCTTCTCATTTACATTATGGATGGTTCATTTAGCTTACATGACCGAGTGAATACATAACCCAGGGCAATTCAAAATACCATGAGGCCTGTAGGGATAAAACGAAACCACACAGGCAGAAAAGACTTCCGCACTGCCATCTGCAGCGGCCTTTTATTCAGCTCTTCCCCTCTCATTTGGTGTACAAACATGGCCTGCCAATGACCCAGATGGCCGGACTCAACAAGGTGTATCAGTTGAATACAGTGATAGATGATTTACAGGAACGTGATGAAAATGTGTTGCCGGATTGTGCATGTGGCTGTAGAACGAGAGATACCTGGTATTTAAACTTCAGAGGATCTAAATCAAGAATAAAAAGAGCAAAACTGTAGGAATGGATTAAACACTGTGTTTAACTGCTCTAATGTAAACCACAAAGGTAAGTCCACTTATCTAGCTTACCTACAGCAGTAACTGAGCCTTACTTCCAAGACCAAAGTACACATTAATAATAAACTGCATTAGTTTGCGGGTTTACAGGTTAACAACTACCACGTCCACTATGTAGTATTCCCCACTGTGTGGAAGCTGGTCCTGGATGCTATTAGAGAGTAGGCTAAGGTTAGCAGCTCTGTCCTGCCCTTGTTATTGGATTGGGGAAGTTCACACTCCGTTGACCCTAGCCAACGTTACCAGAAGCAGTGTTAGGTTCGCCAAACTCATTGGTTGGTCCTCGTCCTAAAAGCCCTTTTCTCTTGTAATGTTAAAAGTGGTAGCATAGTGTCTGAAAATATTACCAAGTATGTAAGCTAAGAAGCGGAACAACTTTACGTTAAAATGAATTTTCCCCCATCATCTTATAATACTATGACTGACTAGTTCTACAAAAAAAAAATAAAAAAATTTCCATGTCTTTCACATGGATCATAAACTGGTGGAACCACCGACCCTTTGCCTGTGACCTACTAGTTTAGCCTCAGTCTATAAGCATAATATCTCGTATGAAGCCACAATCAGTTGGAAACATTAAAAACTCAGCCAAAGACAACGTTTTCAACCGACTCATAGATAATTCCAACCAACTAATAAATAACAAAGATTTTCAGTGTTAATTCTGCCATGGTTTTCACTGTACATTTTGTAAGGGGTAAGAGGCTCGTTTAAATTCCCTGCAGACGTTTAAAACATTTAAATTCCCTGCAGATTGAAATGACTAATGCTATGTCCAAAATCACTCCCTTTTTCCTTTTTTTTTTTTTTTTTTAGCACTTTGCCTTTATTACCCGCCCAAAGGAGGTTTTGTTTTCACCCGTGTCTGTTTGTTGATTTGTTTGTATATTTGTCAGCAGGATTACGTAAAAAGTACCAAAGCGATTTGCACCGAACTTGGTGGAGGGGTGGGACATGAGCCAGGGAAGGACCAATTCAATTTTGGTGTAGATCCGGTAAAACTGCTGGATCCAGGAATTTTCTTTGTCCCATTGCGAGATGGGACCTTTTGGACATTTTTGTCAATATTTGGCCTTGGACGTAGGTTTGGCTCGACTGAGTGCCATTTTAGTTTGACAGGTGAAGGTATAGAGAGACAGGAAACAAGGGCAGCCGTTAGGCCACCGGAACGCTTGCGATTAACCCTTCGTTAACTCAGTCACTCCTCCCTATGTTACAGACACTCAGTGGTTTACTCTTTAGTGAGCGGTAAAATGCGTTCTTTTGTGTCATCACTAACAAGGTGTTGAGTTGCAAAGCTGTAATTTTTGCATGTACAAAGTGCCACAAATTGCATCATGGGATTGTAGGCAGAAAGTAGTGTACATGCCATTGATGCTAATTTTGTCGTTCCACTGTGGAATTTTTTCAGGGCACTAGATTTTGGACACTCAAATGAAATGAGGCAGAGGGTAAATATTGTGTATTATATAGTAAATAGGGAGGGATTTCAGACACAGCCAAAGTCGGTGAAATGTGAGAGTCAGAGAGAGATAAAGAAAGAGAAAGTAGAGGGTAGACCTGCATGTGGTGAGTAGTTGAGTAGGTTTGCTTATCTACGTGTTCTTTATGTGTGTTTTTTATGGTTGGCTAGAGTTGTTAGCATCATAGCAGCAAGGTGTAACCAAAGGTAAGAATTGAATACCTGCATTCAGATTGAAAATATGCTTCGGCAAACAATGCAAGCTCTTACTTCTGCTGCCAACACATTTGACAGCACTTTGTTTCATCACAGGGACACAAATGTCACGATGGCCCCAGTGACAAGCCAGTTTTACAAACTTGAGGACTCAATGAGCTTAATGATAGAAAAACCACAAGCACATAAACACAGCTTTGCCCACTTGGAACAAGAATGCTGTGTGTGATTTCACAAGCAGACATTTCACAAGTAGCTGTTATTGTGCATCGGTGATAAAAGTCGCAGAGTGAGAAGACATTTGCGTAGGGACCAGATTGCGAGCTCCACCGCTGCACCTTCAGCGCACTCAGTGACAATCATCAGCAGCAGTTCTCCTGCTCTGCTTTACATTAGCACCGCAGCTCCAGCCTGGACAGGTCCATGGCTGTTATCTCAATGATGTTCTAATTCTAGTCAAACAGTTCTGTGTTTGACTCAATAGAGGCAGTGTTAGTCAGGAGAGTCAATATTAGCAGAGCACACAGAGCAGGGCTGGTGTTAGGAGAGAGGCAGAGAGTTTTGTGTGTGTGGTGGTAGGCGGGAGTGTGTGTGACAGGATACATGGTTAAGTGTGCTCTGTTAGTGAACCCTGACCGCCCGGTGCAGTAATAACAATAAAGATAATAAGAAAAAGGAAGAAAGCAAATTCCAGCTTACTTTTTCCTCAGTGGCTTCCATGTTTGACGTGAGGGACATTTCTTTCATCGCCTGTCTTTTATGTGGATGTTACTGTCAGACATCACAGTTCCTGTGGTCGGCCTCTCTCATTCGCTCTTCTGGCCGAGGGCACTCTGTGCAGTCGAGACCAGACTTGCTGACAGTCCCACATGAACATCTCAACACTTCAGCTGAAGGTTTCAGTCTTGAAATAGAGTTCGTTTCAGTTTATTCAAGGTCGAAACAGCTGCAAATATCACCAGCCTCACTATGATACTGTCACTATCAGATTGCACAGCTACTACATTAATTCTTCCATTCAATAAATGTGGTGTGGATGAATAAACTCAAAGCGAAAGTCAGCACTAAAGACCATTAACTGTGATTTCTGCACACAAAACATGCAGTGGTATAAAGCATAGTTCTGGCTGAATAAAGCTTTAATTACAGAGGGTAGCTGAATAATGTTTGAGTTTTGCCTCATTTGCAATTGTGAAATACGAGGAAATTATAAACCCATCAGCTAACAGAACCCTCTGTTTGTTCTGCACAGTTTAATCTACAGCAGATTCTGGAAAACAAACACAAAATTATTGAGCTTCTGCATCTGCCAATCTCAGTAAAATAACGAGAATAAAGAAGGGGACAGACAATATTCTGTTATTGATCAACATGCTGGTGTATTGATTATTCCCGTCTTTATTTGTAAGCATGTTCTTAGGGCCTTGATAACCAATCTTCTCAATCAGCTGTCTCACTCTAATTCAGTGGTTTCCAACCTGTGGGTCTGAGCCCCCCGTGGGGTTGGAAAGTAAATCTGAAGGGTCGCGATTTGATCAACAAGATAGGAAGAAGGAAAAACTGCTACATGAAATTTTGTTTCTCATGGGTATTATAGTATTTATACTTATCCTCCATGCCAAAATGACAGAAAAAAAACATAATTTCTCAGAAAAAAAGTTGAAATAATTCAAACTGGTGGTCCTAACGTAAAGCCGTATAATCCTTATAGCGAGTCCTGTCTTTCTATGTGAAGCCGTTTCTATTTTAAGTGACATTGAGGATATTGTTGAAATGGGAAAACAGAAAGGAGAAAAAAGAACAAGCCGTCTTTCCCACTTCTCGATTCTACTATTAACCCGATTCTACAGTTCCCCTACACCCTATGGAGCTTTATGGCTTCTTTCAATTCATTGTTTTTGGTTTTCTGGCCCTCAACTTTACTGTTCCCTCCTACCGCTCTTATCAGCCCCGATTCCAGCCACAGCAGGCAGCTATTTTCCGCAAAATAAAAATCTAAAAGCCCACTGTGCACCACCTGCAGACCACCAAACAGTAGTTAGCAAAAACTGGTGAACATATTGGGGCATTTAGCGGCTTAGGAGACTGAAGAACAAAACAGAGCTAAACGGAGAGTGAATTTTGGACTTCGATTTGTCAGGTGGACACAAATATGACTCCAACTCGACATGTACGGTAAAATAATAGACTTAAATTTGCCATATCAATTTTTATTAATTAATTTGTATTAATCAATTAATTTGTTATTAATTTTGTGCTCCCAGGGACCATAAAATCAACTGAAGCAAGTTTTCAGGTGCTTTAACAACCTGTCAGGTAATTTAAAAATTTTTTAATCATAAATTATATCCATAATGGCAAAAACTAAAAAAAATAAAAAATAAATAATGCCCTGACTGTAAAAGAAAAAACTTTTTGGGAAAGATCTTTTTTTGACATGGAAAGTGAAGTTCTTTGAAACATACTGTATACTGCAGATCACTAGTCAGATCATTAGACTGAACTGCAATTTCGTTTCATTTAATTTCATTATTGACTCTTTGCATCTGAGATGTGGTCGAGGATCAGATCACACGGAGAGCTACATTTCATCAGTTAAGCTCCTGCTGCAGCCGCGATGGCAGCAAACAGTCAGTCATGTTTGACTGAGCCTGTGGCCTTGTTAGCGGTAATAACTAATGTAAACAAACAGCAGCAGTGTATTTTAAGGTCATCACAGACATCAACCAAAACCTCCCAGTCAGCACAAAGCAGCGGCTCTGATGTGGCAGCACACTCCTCCTATTTAAATCTGCTGACATGAGAAAAAGCAACATTAGCTAATGCACTACTTAAAGACCATAATCGCTCTTTCCCCTACTGTTAATGAATGCTAATTAGAAGTCTGGAGCAGTTTCTGGCGTGTGCTGGCTGCTCCTCTAATGTGCCGTATTGTTCCTCTCCTCGCTCCAGCTCAGCACTAATGCTGCTGTGCCAGCTATTAAAGTCAGATAAGCTATCCATCTTTAGCATTGCCAGCCAAAAAGCCACTAATAGCTTAGCCACAAAATTGTTAATTTCCATGGTTTCCTTTTCTTGTTTGAGAGTTCTCTTTCTGTGTATAAAATGGGAAGATATTTCTCTTCGTCTCCAAAGTGTCACTCTGTCAGCCGACTGCGGTGCACATGATCCATTTTTTGAACCCTCATTTAACAGCCCCGTCATTCCAAAACACTACATATGTGGGTGCCTCTTTGCAAAGCCTGTTTCAGCATGACACTTCATCATTGATACTGTCATGAAAGCCTATTGGCAGTACATAGTGTTCCATCCATGATAAATGTGTCTGTTACTCTTAAAACTAATACAGGAGTGCATTTTGGGAAACCATTTTAAAATGTGGGCTGTAATAATGTGACCTAATCCATGAAACGACTCGGCTGTAATAAGGTTAAGCACAACCACACTTTTAACGAGGATTAGGAGACATATTAGCTGCCACATGATCTTCATTCCAGATTCCTGTTAATTTTACAACAGATTTTAAGATCTGGCAGTTACCCATTAGCCAATTTAGGCTACATAAGCCTCAGAGGATTTGAAGTGAAAGTTGGGAGTATGACAAAAATAATACAATGTCTTGTGCATAAATGCTTCTGCGGCACACATTTTCAATATTTGTAGTTAATAATTTGATTTAAATAACTTTAGTTATTGCTTATTTTAAAAATTGGCTGGACAGCTATGGGCTAAGGAATGGATACAACTTTTAAACTGTATGTTCAGTGGATAGTGGTTAGTGGTAAGTTTTACAGCACGATGAGTTTTACCCTCTTTTTTTAAATGTATCCCCATATGAGCTTAAACATAGGCAGAGATCCAGATCCAGCCTTAAAACTAAAGTTAAAGAACAATGTAGAAACTGTCTAATAACTCCTGCTGACAGTTTGTATCACTTTTTAAATCCCTTTAAACCCTGTTGTTTTGTTTTCCATTACTCTTTATTGCTTTAATTCCCTCATTCCTCAGTTTTGGCTCTACTTTTATTTGACTTTTTCTAATTCTTCTAGGCTGTGACTAAAATTGAATGCCTTAATTTTGTTTTTGGCCTTTTGTGTTTTTTATATTTTTACATTTTCTACTTCTGAAAAGCGCATGGAAACTTTGACAAAACCATGTCACCTCAGGTCTGTTTAGTAGCTATTCTGGAGCTTTTGATCGTATCGCATGATCTTTGTCAACAAACAGAGTACCCAGTCATCATGGCATTGTGAATGTTGAACTGTTGTTAAACTATTTACATGATACAAAAACATGGCTGTGACTTAGTTTAGGTCTTTTAATAAACTTGACATGACCCTAATGATGCTCAATCATTCGTCACGTGGAGAATATGAACAATCCGGTGTTTCACTGAATAAATCAATGACTTACATTTTACTCTGGTGAATGAATGAGTCTGTCCATCTTTGTGAGACACACTTTTCAAAATCACTGTGACGCATTTTGGTGTTTCTACAAAGTTAAAGGTCTGTAAGGTCAAACACGTCCGCTTCAGCAAATAATGTCCTCAGCGGAAACAACCATATGAGGCTGTGGTGCAATCTGTGAGGTGCTCATCCAGAGTGATCCAAAAAAGGAATTTAAATGTGAGTGCATGGAAGGATTTAAATAGTTGTTACTCAGGCCAGCCTTTTTGAGAAAGTGCCCTTAAACTGCTGTTTTTCACCTAGAGACCCTGAGCTAAAACAACTTCCCAGCCATCCAGATGTTCGGTTTTGACACCTACAGACACCCAAGTCTAGGTCACACCCAGACAGAGGCATTTTATTTTATGAATCTGAAACTAAATCCACAAAAGTGCAAAGGAGAACAGTGCCTTCCCCCCCTGAGAATTCAAGAATTGGCTGATGTGTGAGTGAGTGTAAATTTCACAACCCCAAATTTTTCATCTGCACACAGATGAAACAGTCTCGCCTCAGAGTGAGGAGACCCAGCAAGTGATGAGTTTACAGAGCGTGCATGAGTTATGGTCCTGTGGTTCTGCAGACTTGCCTTGCTCTGTGGCAGCTCGACGTGGGAAAAGTGAGCTCTTAATGCCTTACGACTTCATGGCTGTTTATCATGTTTTTTTCTTTTTGACATGTATAAAATTGAGGTTCACCATTTCCCCTAATAGTCTCGTGTTACACTCACCAAGGTTCATGGAGTTCCTAGCATCGCTTATATTTGCTCTGGAGGGGATTCTGTGAGCTAGTTAACAAAGAAATACATCTCCTTTCAACATCATGCATGTAAGAGATTTATTGTAAATTTACTGGAACAACACAGAAGATAATTTCAGACAAAGAAAAAAGAATCATTTTACAATCCTGAAATAATTCAGCATATGTGTTCAGGTCCACAGCCAGCAATTTTTTTCATTACTGATTAATCCGCTTATAGTTTTTTAAATAATCAATTAACTGTTTGGTCTGTAAAATGTAATTTATAGTGATTTCTTCGTAAATTCTTAAAGATATCATGTCGTCAAATTGTTTGATTTGTCTGAACAACAGTCTAAACCAAAATATATTCAGTTTACTGTCACACAAGACAATTAAATGCAGGAAATCTTTACATTTAAGACACTGTAAGCAGAGAATATTTTTAATTTTTGCTTGAAATTTGACTAAAACAATTAATCAATTATGAGAAATTAGTTTTCCCTTGATCAACTAATCAATTAATTGACTAATCGTTTCAGCTGTAATTATTAGCCATCCACTAATAACTTATTCGGAGAGAACAAAAACTAGATGTAATGGTTAAATATTGGCTTTCAGGGTCAACAACACTGAAAAAATTTTTGGTTGTTAGTTTTTTATACTTACATAATGTACGTAACATCCACTGTTTGATGAGATTTCCAGTGTAAAAACGCATAGTAATGTATCCGGTTGAGGTTAGAAAATCACATGCATTGATTTGAAGAGTTGGTATTGATTAATAGAAATGATCACATTATAGTGTTTCTTTTCATTAAAATACAATTGTTGACTACCCTACGGCTGCTTTGACATGTTTCTGCTTTGACATGTTTAGGTGGAATGAGTTTTGTCAATGTTGTACAATTCACATTTGTTGGAGCATCTTTAGTCTTTGAACGGACTGAAAATAATCAAATTCTATTCACTCTCATCAAAACTAATCAAATGTAGATTTTAAGACACACTGAATCTTTGCTTAAAGAGACAAATCACATAGTTTTTGGATTAAATTATTACTGTTGTGTGAAATCTCAACAATTATCGGATGGATTGTCAGGAATTTTGCTACAGACTTTCATGTTCCCCAAAGGATGAACTGGTGATGGTGGAGGTGATCCCTTCACTTTTCATCTAGAACCATCATCAGGTCAAAATTTAAATCTGTCCTTTACTTTGGTTCAGCTACAGCTGTACTCTGTGTTCAGAGCTAATTAGCAAAGGTTAGCTTGCTAACACACTAAACTAAGATGGTGAAGATGGTAAATATTACCTGCTAAGTATCAGCATTGTCGCTTTGAGCATGTTAGCATGCTGACATTAGCCTGTTAACTCAAAGCACCACTGTGCCTAAGCACAGCCTCACAGAGCTAGTAGTCATCTACATGTCAATATTAATTCAACCATCACTTGGTAATATTCCTGCAGCAAAGAAGTAAGGGAGTGATGTTAACTATCTACTGCGCATGCAGAATGTATTCAGACCTCTTCACTTTTTTCACATTTTTTTATATTCCAGACTTATGCTAAACTTAAAAGAAAACATTTTTTCGCTCTTCAATCTACACTCAATGCCCCATAATGAAAAAGCGAAAACAGAATTTTAAAAATTCTGCAAATTTATTCTGAAATATGAAATTGAAGTATTCAGACCCTTTCCTATGACACTTGAAATTTAGCTCAGGTGCCTCCCATTTCCCTCGATCGTTTCTGTGATGTTTCTACACCTTGATTGGAGTCAACCTGCAGTAAATTCAACTGATTGGACATGATTTGGAAACGCACACACTTGTCTATATAGGGTCTCACAGCTTACAATGCATATCAGAGAAAAACCAAGCAATGAGAAACTGCCTGCAGAGCTCAGAGACAGGATTGTGTTAAGACACAGATCTGGGGAAGGCTAAAAAAAAATCTGAAGGTTCCCAAGAGCACAGTGGCCTCCATAATTCTGACATGGAAGAAGTTTGGATTTTTGCAAACTTTCCGTCTGGCCACTCTGCCATAAAGCCTGTATCGGTTGGGTGCTGCAGTGATGGTTGTCCTTCTGGAAGTTTCTCCCATATCCACACTGCCTCAGACTCTGTGACCTTCTGTCACATCACTCTCCCCTTTCATCTCTTCACACATGTCATCATGTTACAGGTCTGACTGTGATTACACCCAAAATAGGATGAGGACGCAAATCAGTAAACTTCACACACTTACTTGTTACCTATCAAAAATTAGGCAAATTGATTGACAACGGATGACAACTAACCATTAGCTGAACTCATATGTGAAAGTACACTTAATGCTTTTCTCTAACATGCGGTTGAGCGTGCTGCGAAATTTCCGTAAAGAAAACCTCTCAAATCTGGATTTGAGTTCTTCTGCCAGCCACTTCTTGTCCTGTCACTCTCCAGCCAGGGGCAGATGACTCCAAAGAGGAACACAAAACTGACACAGCAGCACTTAAATTATAAACCTGACACTTCGGGTCAAATACCACAGAATACCAGAAACGATCTGTTCGTGCCTCCTCTTAGAGAAATAGTATCTACAGCATCCTGTAATTGTCCACGGCTTCCAGTGATGTGCCTACAGGGCGGGATGGTAACAGTGTGTGGATTGACAGGTGGTTGAGCGGTTAGCTGTATGTCATACAGCTCTTTCCTCAATCCCCAATCAGTGGAGCTGTTGACTCACAAACATATCCCCTTCTCCACCCTCCACTGCTCCGACACAGCCACTAACAAACAACTTAACGTGCTGTGGAATGTGGCTCAACACTAAAGCAGTGGGTGAACAGGTCTTAATGAACCACAGACAGCTGCAGGACTCTTGGGCGCCAGCATCTCATATAACAGTGACTATGATTATTATTATCATTATTATTATTATCATTCCTTCTTTTGCTCTGTCATTTCTCAGATATTCTGGCTGTTGCCAAAACAACAGCTTGTTATCTGAGAAGTGATCAGCATGTGCTAGCGGAAGGTTTACCTGGCTGAATTCTCACAAGAGGTTTCACATTTGGGTGAAGGACTACAGGTGTGAGCATTCCTTTGCAGACTGGGGAGGGATGGAAAGATTGTCCTGTGAATGAGGGTAGGAAACAGCCACACCTTTGAGGCTCAAGATTCCTGAGGTATGGATTACCTGTGAACCAAAGGTCAGAGAAAAACAAAATCCCCAACAATCTCCACTCCATCTATTTTATCCTTCTATAGCAACTCACAAATAGCAGAAGCTGTTCTTTGATATGATCCCTGACAAGGATAATCCAGGACCTTGTTACACCTCTTTTAGACTTAATTGCTACCTGTCACAGGACAGGAATCTTCCCTCTTTTACAAGGCCCATAATAGCCAAGAGCATTGATCTTCTTTGTGGTGTAACTCATCAACCTAAGTGGGTGGATAAGTAATCAGGCAGATGAAAGATAGGGAGGGAAGCCGTGAGAGTCAATGCAACCAGCTAGAGAAGCAGCTTGTGGCAAAATTCTTTGTGTTTTTCTGGGCGGTGCCACACCACACCGTTTTGCCTTGAGCAGAAAAGGAAGCGGTGGTGGAGCAAGCTTAACCTAACAAGAGGTGTCCGGTGGTGTTCTCTGCTGCCTTGCCTGCCAGGCAGATGGGAGGCAGGTTCACGTCCTGGGTGTCAGCCACTCCCCGCCCTGAATCGCTCCTCACTTCACCCGCAGAGTGACGGTGGGGGCGGCCAGCTAATCGCAGCATTTCATAGGTGAGTGATTTATATGGCAGCTGTTCCCCACTGCGCCGTTCTGAATGCCTATGCCCCATGTTTAACAGCTGACAAACACATGCTTTTTCTGTCGTGGTCGCATTTATGGCCTCACACACAATTCTATTACTGCAACCTCGACCATACAAGGATATAAAGAAGTTTTTATGATGCTGTTATCTCAGTCAATCAAGCAGGGTGACTACTTCAGAAATGCACATACTGACATGACAATACAGGCACCAGCATGACAACAATGACTTTAAGAGCAAAATGTTCCAACAGCTGAAGTCTTCTCAAGGACAAAACTTTTATTTGTTGTTTTATTATTGTTTACATTCAAAAATCACAACACTTTCTCCATATATGATGTCTGATGTCTCTTTACGACGAGAGAAGGCTCAGAAGTAGTTTCTACAGTTGTCTGATATTTGAGACCTCTCCATTAACCCACAGCGGCACACTGGGAGAGTGTAACCTTATTTCACGCTGGCTCTCAAATAGTGCTGAGAATTTGTGAGGCAGTTAGTGGCCGTCATTAATAACGGCCTATGCTGGGTTGACAGCTGCTGATTGGAATGAAGAGCTGTGCTACAGCAGACGGCTACAAATTTTCCTGACAGCCAGGTCTCCATTACCGGGCGTCAGCTGCCAAAACAGCAGTAATCAGAGAAGGAGAGAGGAGAGAAAACATGCTTTCTCGCCACAGACACCTTCCTTTTCCCACTAGTGTTAGAAAACATGAACACATAAACACGCACATACACATACGACTTACTCTGTTGTTGCACCACATAAACTGCTCCAACAACTGCTGAACTTCTGATGGGTTCATCTGTTTCTGGAGGCCATTATTAAAGAACCAGTTTTGTTTAATTGTGACTTCTTGCCTTTACTGGAGTTGAATTAATGAGACACACCTTAGTCTAAATAAATGCCATTCATTGAGGTTTCAGAATACATTCACACATGAAAAGACTCTCCCTGAAAATGCTATTTACCTTCTACAATTTTTCATCAGCAAATATGTTTTGAGAGAAGCGTAGTGCTGCTCCAATTACATTTTTCAAAAACATAATGAGAAAAATGTATTAAAGGCACCTTATGGAGTAACACTAGTACCAATTTTGACCCTTAGTAGTAAGGCCCTGCCACTTTGGCACGTCAGTAGTGGTGGCAAAGTGTTTAAAGCCTCTCTTCCACTTTCCTCCTGCATTCTGCATAAAACTGTTTTTCAGTTCTTGGACTTTTTACCCAGAGTCAACGTCTTTCATTAGCTTTTGAAATCCGGTTTACCACAGTTCTGACCGGCATCATGTCTTTCGCCATAAAATGTGAAATTGCATTCGCTGTGTCCCTGTTTCGTTGTGAGCTCTTATCAGATCGGGTAATGACTGAGAGGGTAGACAGGAACGACTGCTGCTGGGGTTTGAACTAATGTTACAACTAGAGGCTTGCATGCGAGCTTGGGTGCTAGTGCTAGTAATTTGAGAGTGCAAAGTTTGCCTGTCTGTATACACAGTGGGATGGTACCTTTTCAAACGGTGGAAAAGGTTTGTTGTGTTTCTTGTCTTTGTCGGCCATCTTCATATTTTACAACGCATATTGCCCCGCTGTTGATCCAGGTTTCGGAATCCAAACCATTTCCAAATCATCGATGTTGTGTGACCTCTCTTTGCTACGATTTCATCATCCTATTCAGATTTCTAAATCCATCATGGTCGCTCCTTTTACATTTCCAACAACATGTGCATGTTTTTTCTTCCTATTGTTGTAACCTAACAGACTGATTGTGAAGAGCAGAGTTGACCCTATTGCAGACCAGATGCATTTATTGAAAATTACTCATCAGTTTATCAATGTTATTGTGGCATTTTTTTGGTAATTTATTATACATACAATATAATTATTGAGATTGTTTTATCACCCAGCAATTATACAGCAGAAAAGCATGATTTGGGACAGTATTTTATGGTTATGTTAAGAATCTCAAAGAACTTGGTTAGGGTTATAAAAAGTTTGTGGTCTTTGGTTAAATACAGAAAAATTCACAGAACAGAAAAAAGATGACTTGAAGGACAAGACATGCCGTACATAATTTCACAATTCTGAACCAAACCCCAATCTTTTAGAAGCCGAAAAATAACCACACATGGTGCTAAAGACAAGATGTGAACCCTAGTCTCCAGTGTCCACTGTCCATCTCCTCATGACTTCTGTGTGGTACAAAAATGTAGCACTTCCTTAACTAGAAAAAACGTTGCCTATATATACATAATCCAGGCAGCAATTATGTTTCCCTCTAAACATGTTTGGCAAAAAAAAAAAAAAAAAAAAAGCTTAAATTTTTCCCCTCTGTCTTTATTTTCCTGCATTGAACACTCAACGACAGCAGGCCAGAGACGTTTTGGTCAAAAGCAATGCAGCCAAGGGAAAAAAATAATTTCTTGGAAGCATAAAAGTGGAAGAAATGTAATATCTTTGTGTAGACCTTCAACATGTTGCCGCAAAGTAATACAGTCATTTTTTCAAAAATAAGCATCTGCATAATTTCCACAAGGGCAAAATTATAGATGCTGCGCAACTTTCAAGCATCACAGAGTGTTTACCACGTGAATGGCAGTCAAGCTGAGATCTACTAAAGCATGCATCATGTACACTTATGCACACACAATTAGCTAAAAACAGGGACCATCTAGAGTAATGGCGAGAAGCCAGGTTTACACCAATATGGTCCTCAAACTGTCTGATCATGTTACTGTACTTGTATACATGAGGAGGGCGGGCACAGCCTTTTTTTCTGTGGGAGGAGTAAAAGTGAAAGTCTGTGGCCTTGAACAGTTTGATCCCTGTAATGACAGAGGGCTTTGGTATGGGTCAACCTGTCAGCGCTGCGCCTCCTCAGATCCCTGCTGCTCCCCACTGCAAGGCATGTGAACATGGTCATCCACACGCTGTCACACAAACAAACACACACCACACACGCACACACACGCACACACACACAGACAGAGCTCGGAAAAATGTCACTGGGTGTGTCCTACTGTCCACCAGGGAAGCTGTATCTACTGATCCTGATGTTTTGGACTAACTGAGATATGAGGTAAAAAGCAAACACACTTTTATGATCACTGAAACGCATACCACTGCTCAAATGTTGTTTTATGGATGGGGCCATTACCTCATTGTGGGTTCTGGAAAAATATTTGGGACACTTAATTTTAGCCCAAACTCTGTCGGCCCAAAAACAGATGCAGTCAGCGCATTAAAATGAATCATTTCTAAAACTTCCTCCTGATGCTGTTTTCTACACATGAACTTCTGTGTGCACGCTGTGGTTGGAGTACAGGACAGATTAGGTATCAGAGCCACATAGATTACGGTGACAGGAGTAATTAATGATGCCTCATTTGTTCTGGAAGCCCAGCTCTTCATTTTATACCACGTGAACAAACAAACAAGCTCACAATGTATATCAATCCCCTGTATGCACATACTGTACACATGAACATGCGTACGGACTACAGAGCTTTCACGGGAGGTGGCAGACAACCAAGAATGGGAGGTTTCATTTTATAGCTGCCTCTTCCTTGTCAGCTTTACTCCTGGCAGCAATAAAACACTCCATAATAAAAGGCAGCATCCAAGAGAGGCAGCAGGACTGCAGCTATAGATAATCCACTCAGCGCACGAGGCTCGTGCAGTGTTTGCATTTCTTGCCCCAGGATTCATTTTGTAGGTTTACTTCAGTGTTTTCTAGTTTTGAGCGTATTGGAAAGCGCAGAGCTTTGGCTTAGCTGCTGGATCAACACGCACAAAGCAATATTGTGACCTTAGCCACAAGTGGGAGAACAAGCTGGTTAATTAGCACCTAATATATTATCTAAACAAGACCTTTAGGGAGAAGACGTAATTAAACCTCCAGATAAAAACTAATAAGGGAAAAAAGCTGCCGGGTAGTAAATTAATATTTTCATTTTTGTTTCATGTTGACAGTAGTTATGCCGTTATTCTGTAACACAATGAAAAAAACTTGCATGTACTTCTATATACTATACAGCTATGCAGCAAAGCTTGTCCACAGAAAACAAATTAAAAATGATATGTCTATCACAGAACATAACTCATACACATTGTCTACGTATTTCACTGATACTTACGCTGCCTCTAAATCATTTGCCGCAATTTATGGATGTACTTGTAAATCTGCGGTCAAGGTTACTTGGAGGCATAGCAGAAATAGGCATGTGCCACTATAGCCACTACAATTCACACAATATTTATGACACAGGATGTCCCATCTGGAGATGCTTCCTGTCTGCTGGCCCCCCCGAGGATGGCCTGCCTGGAGGTAGTGGCCCTTCTCTGGGACATCTGCTCTTCTCCTCTGGGTGTAATATAATACCGTTGCCCACAGCAGAAAACAGTTTGTCACCAGAGATGTTGATATGGTGTTTTGCTGCAGCTATCGATTATTTTCCTTGGTGAGCATTTAATCTAGAGCTGAAAGGATTAGTTTATCACTTAATCTATCAACAGAAAAAATTATGAGTAAATATTTTTTTTTTGTTAACCGATTAATTTATTAAGTCATTTACCCTAGTCTTAGCTTTCTTAACTGTAAGGGTCTGCCGCTATTGATCTTGGTTAAAAAGTAAACATAAAACAAAAACTTTCTATCAACAGCTCTAAAGCTCACTAATTAACATTTCTCATTTACTTGTTAGTATGCAAATGCCTGGTCCTGGTCCAGAAAAAGCCCAGCACAAGAAAGTGAATATGCTTAAAGATGCAGATCATTATTTTCTTCAAATTGCTTGTTCTGCCTGAGTAACAGTCCAAAAGTCAAAGCTATCCAATTTAAAATGATGTCAAATGTAAAAAAGCATCATATATTCACATTTGAGAAGCTGGAACAAGTGAATGGCTGGCAATTAATAGGCTACCAAATTCCTGGCGAATTAATCAGGTAATGGATAAAGAATTGAAGTGAAAAAATCACATCATCGAATGATAATTTCATTAAAAAAATTGTCCCAGCACTAATAATGTAGGGCTACAACTAACAATGATTTTTTAACTATTGATTCATCTGCTGACATGTGTCCAAAAACCCAGGGTGACATCTTCACATAGTCTGGCTTCTCCAACCAAGAGTCCAGAACCCAAAGGTACTCAGTATACTATGATTGTAGATAAACATAACCAGCAAGTATTCACACTAAGAGGCAGGAACCAGATAGTATTTGCCATTTTTGCTTTCAAAAAAAATATTTCATTAATCAATTATTATAATTGTTGCTGATTTTTTTCCTCTAGAACTATTAATTTCAGTTCTATAATACTATTAAGTACACTGTATGCCCAACTGGTGCGCAGGGTTCACAGCGGCAGAACTGGCAGGTGCTATGCTGGATCATTACAGTAACAAATCAAGGGACAGTGGATTATTTGTGTTACAGTGAGGAAGTGTGTAGATAAGACTGTCAGTAAAAATATCTGTGCATTTGTCACCTTATGATAACTTTCTTTTTATATTCTAATTCAGTGCATTTGGAGGCCTCGGTATCAGATAGTAAAGGTAGGTGTGGCCTGAGGGAGTAGACTCTAACAAGGCAGCAGCCCTGATTTAACACAGCGTGAAACTGCTGTTAGTTATAGATCGCCATGACAGCAGCTCTCATTATCACTACCTGGATATGCATGGCATGGTTGTCAGAGCGACGCAGGCACAGGGGACAGCTACGCATGATCACCACAAATCAGCCGAGAAATGGGATGTCTGATCACTCTCACAAAATCTGATAGAAGAAGAGAAATTCAGCTCTGGCTGTTCGACTTCATGCATATTACAAATGGAGATGCAGATGCCTTATTCAGGTGCAAACTGAGAGGCAGAAACGTTCAATTGAGTTTACTTACCTGTTTCTCTTTTTAACACGAAGAATAAAGGTGAGATAATAACAGAATTTCAACAACATAACACTGAAAACAGGGCACAATGATGAACAATGTCCTTAGTTTTGTCACTGTCCAGCCACTTACAATCAGACCAGCCTCTCATCCCTGTGTCCTTCTGTCAAGTGTTGCTGGGTTGCCAGTTCCTCTTGCCCCCACCGCTCTGTGTGCTGAGGGCTCCAGGACTGCAGGTGCACAGCCTGTTTGCCCACTACAGGTGGGCCCAAGAGAGAACTCACATCTCACCCTCCTCGTGGCTCATTAAAACCTTCAGCTGTTCCCCTCTCTCCTCCCCTCCTCCCTCCTTAAGCCTCATATGGCTGCTCACACCACGCTGATCACACCAATCAAGCTTTGATTTACAGTATTTACAGCATCCGCCTGTCCCCATTGTGGCAACAGGGAATCTGAGGAATGCCCCTCCCCTCCCTGCCCTCAGCGCAGATTGCACGCTGCTAAATGTGAGCCAATCAGTGGTTGGCTCACATTTGCCAAGCCACAGAGCACTTCTTCCCGTTGGCAGCCTTCCCTGTGGTGGCTCTGATCACAGCACAGTGTTAACAACACGTGACCTGGCCCCGCAGCCCACAGTAATTGAGGTTACATCCCAGGCAATACCTTGATGAATAATTAAAAGGCCAGAAACAGAACTCAGAGTGAGTTAGCCAGCGCCCTGGGGTCTAATAACGTGCTTGGACTGTATTAGGTAATCTATCCACTGGTGCCAGTTAGTGTCGCACACACGCACACAAACACAAACACACACACACGCGCACACACACACACACACACACACACACGCACACACACAAGCACAGAGAGAGTCATGCATAAGCACACAATTGGGCCCAGATAAACACAACAGTATCAGTCATTGTCAGGGCAGAGTGCTGGTTATGTCTCTGCAGGAACAACATGAGGAATTATTTCTGGGTGAGTTGTGTACATTTATCTGGCCAGTGGTGCACAGTAAAACTGAAAATACTGCAAAAATGCTGTTTGGTATTATGTGATTAACAAAGATGTGACCTGTGCAATTATAAGGATGTTTAAAATCAGATTACACACAAATGAAACCTAACCCGGACGATATTATCATTATTCCTTGGAAAAAAGCAAAATAAAGACATTTGGAATGTGCATGTGTATACTGTATAATATATGTGTGTGTTGGTGTTGTGTATCTGTGCGTGAGTAACAGGAACTAGTTTGTGACCTTGACCACACTGAAACCGGAGTGTGGAAACACTAGCCCCATTTATAAGTTGCCATTAAGCCTGCAAAGGTGATAAAGATGTACCGCCATACCAGTACCAGTCGTTAAAGCCACTAGCGTCATTCACATGGTAACGGAGGTCATTCACACTATGCTAAAATATGGCTTGTTTTATGGACTACAACCCTGAGTATAAGATTAGAAACTGCACATCAAACTGAATCATTTCTGTGGTGACATCTCTACAAATAAAACTGTCTTTTTAGAGCAAATAAAATAGATGTAATCATAAATAATGTATTGTGTATAAATACAAGGGGAGGGTACAAAGAAAATGTAATTGTACTATCCAAGACCAAATGAAGTTACAAGGCCACCAAAGTAATTATGAGCCAAAAGACAATTTCTGTTTGTCAGCATGCAGTAAGTACAAAATAATCGCAGGATAAATGGCATCAGGCTGCAAAAAAGTGTGCTTAATACTTATTTAAATGACAGATTTGTGTAGATGCTTCTGTGTATATACGCTGAACCAAACTGCTGTTTACATGTTCTGCGGTGCAGTAAGTTAGAGAGAGCAGTGTGAGCCTTTCGTCTGACAGGCCCCTGTGTGTCACAGCTTCAGCAGTGAGCAGAGGGGAGCTGCCAGTGCAGAATAATTAAGACCTTTGTGGAAGTGACAGGGTCATTGGGAGGTATGCAGCATAGCAAAGCTCCTCTTCTCAGCTGCTTCCTCTGTGAGCTGTCACGGCCGCTGTGTATTTATAGCAGCATGGTGCAGCACTCGCCTCTCCTCTCCCCTCTACCTCCCAGACAGATGTCACCTTCAAGCCACCATCTCTGGGGCTAAACACCGTGCTTTCTGCGGCCTAACAAGCCACACACACAGGCAATCAACAGAACAAGAGTCTGAGGACAACATCAACGATGCCACATTCACGCTGACTTTACTAGGCGGGCAGGCAGCAGTCCGCCTCTCCCATTGGACTAGGCTTCTTTACATAACAGCATAAGCCAGAGCCAGTCAGTTACTGTTACTGTCTGCAGCATGAGGGCCTGAGGCTAGTGACACAATAACACACTCAGTCAGGAAGGAACGTTACAATGTCTGCCACTCCAGAACAATGCTTCAGCCAGCACACAACCCCAAAAAGTTATTCTTAATAATTTAATTCAGTGCTCACGCTTTTGGGTACAAGTATGAGAATTTTAATTTGATTCCATCAATAAATAATAACTTTCAGTGCTTTCTAATCTTTGCGCATTGTAAACACGGCAAACATGTCCTCACGGCAGACAATAGAAAGATTTCCAAACTCATTTAAATTTCAACACAAAAATATATTTAGAGAATAAACATAGGGAACGGCGGAATATCTCGTGAGTTTGTGTGTGTGTGCGTGTGCGTGCGCATGTGTGTGTGTGTGTGTGTGTGTGTGTGTGTGTGTGTTTAATGTAGCTGACTGTATGTCTGTGCCTCAGATAAGGGACGACTGGGTGCCTCTGTAATGTAAGCCTGGCTGACTGAATGTGTTGACATAGCTTTAATTCAGCTTGATACCAGACACCAGTAGTCTGTCTGAGCCTCTGAGCAGAGGGGGTGTTAACCTCTCAGAGATTCTCAAAATACACAAACACCAAGCACGACTGGCCAGGAGGGATTAAAATAACTTTTATGAGTGCCATGCTCATATACTGTTGTTTCCACACTTGCCTTTGGTCAGCAATATAACTTATTCAAACATAGCAAAGGATCAGTTTAATGACGAGTAAACCTTTTAGTTTAATGATTTTTTTTTTAAGACATGTTTTTATAGATATGTTTAGAATCACATTTAAGCCAGTACAGTTGCTCTGCTCCGTGTCTCAAAGAGGCAATAAAGTTCAGTTACAGCGTAACACACATAAACATCTTGTACGGGTAACAGATGCAATTTATGACCGTGGCTATGATTTTATCCTTTAACCTTAAACAGATTGCTAATGTGTCAGACTATACGCCCAGTAATGTGTTCTCAAGGCTAGGGTGACACAGCCTGAGCCTCTGGATGAAGTGTTGGTTACTCAATATGAGCATGTCTTGCAGGTCATAAGCCTGTCACTGCCAAAGTGGGTTTCTTTTACTGCCACAGTGGCGATAATCAGCTGATGCTGGCTGTCAGTTGACGTGGCTATGGGACAGACAGGGGACAGACTCAGAGGACACACGATCGCCCTGCTGACAAGTATCCCTAACCCCAGCTGCTCCGGCGGCTCCTCTGTCATGTGGGAGGCATGGGGGTGGGGTGGGGTGGGGGGGGGTGGCAACAGGGCCCCACTGAGAAGGGGAGAGGGAGAGAGTCTTATGACAGCACAAATTTCAGCACCCCTACATTGCTGCGCACTCCACCCCTCACAGCAAGCATTTCCCCATTCCCTTCCCTGCCACAGTGCTTAACTAAAGCCCCGAGAGAGCGGGTAACCAGTTGGACGACAGTAACCGCCGGCCCCACGATAAGCCAACAATCAGGTGCTACATTGTTTAAGAGCCTTAGCTCAGATTAGAACGCTATTGTGAAATGTCACAGTAGGCTTCCATATGCGTGTCCTTCCTTTCGTACATATATACAGTATACTGTAAATATAGCGGTGGAAAAGTATATTTACTAAAGTATTGTAGTAAAAAAATATAACCTTCCTTTGACCAAGAACGCCTCATTGAAATGAACAATATCTTTTTCAAGGGCGTCCTGGCCAAGATAAGCAACACTAACATGGGTTACAGACAAACAACATTAGACAGATAACAAAAGATTTGCCAAGTCAGAAGTAAACAGAAATGCCATTATAAAACCAACATTTCTAATACAAACATGCAAAAGATTTCATCCTAGACACAACTTAAACGGCACCTTAAAACAACCTCAGAGCTGTCTAAAAGAGGAAAAATTAAATAAAATATAACAAAAATTAAAAAAACATTTTTTTTTACATACTCACATACTGAAATGGAAATTTTTGATCAGAATGCTTAAATTTAGTTATTAAAGAGCAGGATACGTCTGTATGTATATGACTGAACAATTAAAAAATCCTGTTTACAAGTTAATGCCTTAATAATATTAATAATGAAATTGGCACCTTTTAAAGTATATTCTGCTGTTATTTCTGTACTTTTACTTAAGTTAAATTTTGTATATATATAGTTACAAAGGGAAGAAACAAGCATCCTTCAAGTCTACCAACCTCTGCACTCATGTGGCAGTTTTCATTTGGGTTTAGCAAAATGAGGTGTTGGATAGTGTTCCCAGCTGTAAATAACTCTGCCGCATCTAAGATTTAAATATAGAATTTGGTTCCTGCTGCTTGGAAAGCTATGCATTGCATTGAAAAGTTCAGCCCCATTAATTAGTATAAACTTAACTGTGGCCCCTTATAGATGTGGTGTGCTCGCTGTGCGCTGGCCTATACTCTGAAACGCTCAAATGATCCTACAACAACACACATGCGGCAGGGTTCATCTGGAGATCCACAGTGCATGACGAGCTGAGGCTGTGAAAGCATGCTGTCCCCGGAGGGGGGGGTGACCCTTCGGTTTTGATTGGCAGGTAAAGGGCTCAACCAGAGTCTTCTTTCCAAGGAATGTGCTCGTGTCTGTCAGAGCAGAGAGCAGCTGGCAGGAGTAAAGACAGAAGATCAAGTCAGCTTTAAGTGTTAGAATAAGATCCTCACAGCTCTTCCTGCCATTTAACAGCACACCAGACTGTCTCACTTTAGACGCTCATTAGCAAACCAAGAACTTGTTATTGCAGTGCAGAGGGAACGCCTGCTCGGGAACAAGACATACTTTATCCAGTACAACCTAATGCTGTGATTACACTGATAGACCCGCTGCTTAAGGGAGCCTCTTACTCACCAACAATGAGGCATGAAACACATTTTTCATAAACACAACTAATTGCAATTTTGATTTCTCAACTCTGAACATCAGCTATCATTCATAGTAAAGGACTGAAATCTTATTCTGATGGCTCCTTGTGCGGATTCAATGCCAATGTTCCGCTGAGCAGCAGAAAGACACACAGTCCCTCAGTCCCTGCCAATTGCGAGTGTTGAGGTGTTGAGTGTTGATGTATGCATGTCCTCTCACATACAGCAGTTAAATTACCAGTGAAGAGAGCTGAAGTGCACTGCTCTCAGACTCTCACTGCCTCACTTCCCCGACTGAATGAATTAACACTCATGTCACCTCTGATTAAAAAAAAAACCATTTAAGGAAGATTTAGCACCATTTCTTCATAATGAACTCAAAAAGGGCACTCCCTGTATTAACACCTGTGTATTACCACCCACAGTATAATTCCCATTTTACTAAGGAAGGGGGGTAACTTAAGTGCATTGTGTGGTCTGTGACCTTTGTCTGTTTATGAACACGCAGCACTGAAACAGCTCACTAAGTCAAAATATCACATTAGTAATGATGACTGAAGAGAATTTGTGTCAGTGATGAATAAGTAAATTCACTGCATGAAAAGATCTCGAAACCCTGATTGCAGCCATTTGGTCAGATGACTGTTGGCTGCAGCGCCAGACTAACCCTGAATAAACCCCTTTGTCTTCAAATCCCCAAACATTCCTTTAACCCTAATCTATCACCTCAGTTATCCCGCATGATTAATCAGGGGCCTTAAATAACCAAGGCAGGCTTGATTAATCGAAAGGGGTGAGGTGTGGAGATCTGGCCCCTACAGTGAATGTGCAAAGCCAGCACACGCCTCATATTTCTGTGGCCACTGCCATCTGTCTCACAGTGGGACTTGTTCCTCTACAGCGCCCCTCGTGATTATTGAGCTACATTACTAACACATTTCTGACACATATAACAGAGATGTCCTTCTGCTACAGAAGGTCCTGCATTGTAGGGACTCAGCAGACTGTTTGGAGCAGCAATTTGAAAACTTGAACAACAATATAATGCTTCACTGACAGCTGCTATCTCTCTTAGATCATCAAAATATGTAAGCAGCGCTGCAACGTATACATTTATATCTTACTTCATAATGAGTACTAACCTTAAAGGAAAAGTGCATGAGCCAGCACATGTTAACTGTCCTGCCCAGTGAGAGCTGAGACCGTGGCAGAGAGGTCTGCTAATGGTTCTTCTTAGGCAGCAGCCCTGGTGGCAGGCAGACAGGTCAGACAGGTGGCACACATTTGGCTGTGGTAAATCTCTGCTCAGCTGGCAGAGAGCACGGTTCTCTCCAAGCTGCAGTAAATGTGAACTAATACTATATGCCTTTCACTCTGAAGGTGAGACAGGAAATCGCTCCCTGGAGGAGCTGAGAGGGCGTTTGTTCAAAAGAGGAGTCACGTCTGTGGTGTGTGTCTGTCTGAGTCTATGTGTAGATGTGTATTCATATACCATATGCACATGCATGTGCACATGCAACCCCTATGTAAAACCCTATCCACTTTAGTACAGTCAGTCCAGCACTAATAGAGCCAGATCGAGGCTGATCCTGTCACAAGTCGCTGTTTACAGGCCCCTGATGATAAATGTGAATGCTGGGACTGTTGCGCTTTACTTAGTTGGGCCAAAACACATAAAGTACCACAGTACCTGTATAATAAGTATCTGTGGTGCTTTTGTAAGTACATGTATGCTCTGGATCAGTGGTTCCCAAATGTTTCTGCTTGTGAGCCAGTATTATGAGGCCATACTGTCCTCACAACCCCTTGTCATAGGTTGCATGTCTATGATTTGTAAGCAGTTCAAACAATAACTTTCCCTTCTCATATTGTTGGATTTGAATATTTTAAGAGGCTAACAGAGAAAAAAAATATAGAGTATTCGACAGGAAAAAAAACAAGATTAGAGAAATGTCAAAAATATAAATAAAACAACCCAACTTGAGGCTGGCAGCCACTGCTGCAGATTATATGTTCTTGCACCTTTTTCTTGGCTACACACATTGCCTACATGGACACTGTTAAATCTGGGCTTGGTATGCTTTGAGTCACTTTGTACTTCCTCTGCCTAACTGTACTACTAATAGTGTTTATTGATAAATAAGAAGCAGGTTGAAGAAGGCCTGTAATTTTTATGATGCTGCTAAACAATGAATGGGTAAAACATAAAAAGGGCAAAACTATGATCATTCTCTACACCATAGGGATCTAATGTAATTACAACAACATCCTGAAGAAGTCTCTTGTCAGATTTGGCCAAATCCCCAAAAGGTACTGTGTATGGTTAATAATTGTGGAAAGGGGGTTAATGTATATTTTTCTAAGTTAATGAGGGTGAAAAATGCTTGACACAGCAGCATGAAGTTTTCTCTGTATACTGTATGTGAATCAAGTTACTTTGGGTCGCTCGATCATAGAAACACATTTTACACTCACGTTAACCAAGAAATCAGGTATTCATGAAATTGACTTCGGGAAAAGCTTACACTTATTTACCAACTCTGGAAAATTTATGGAAGATCAATATTCCAATATAAGGTCAGACAGACTATTATACAGTGTGTAGGTACTGAATCACAGTGTTTTCTGTCTCTCACGGTTGTCAGCTAGACCAACTCCATATTATTTTTATTGTATCACTGTTTGTAAATGGTTCGTCTTGTGCAGTTCTATATATATTTATTTTTTGAGTTTTATGTAATTTAAAGGCCCATTTAGGGACAGACTTTGCCAAACAGCTTAGGTTACAAATGCAGCGGTATGAAGTATTGGTTCATGCTTGTCCCAGTACACAAAAAGATTAAACACATAAACTATTCTCATTTGTACACATTTGCAGGTGCATTGACATCCTCCTGAATCATGCAGGTGTCATGGCACTGTATGGACACTGGGCCTTTTGATCTATGATGCCAGAACCTATAACATTAAGGTGATTGTCGCTGTAAAATTTATGATCACCATTGGAAATCCCTGTTATCAATTCGCAGCATCATGACCCTTGTTCTTCTAAGTACCTTCTCTGTCACATTTTCCACTTTTGAAGGTCATGTGAGCCATAAAATAGGAGATATGGACCTCTAATCACTGTACTCAAGCTATAACTGTCTAACCAGAGTAGACAGCAAGGTTGCAAAGCCTAGTATGCGGCTCTTGTGCTTGCATAATCCAGGAAACAACACCCTAATTTAATAAATATAACAGACAACAAATAAGAACATCTAATCAGGGCTACAACGAATTTGTATTAATTATGGCTTGTTTCACACTGGACTTAAACCTCTCTGCATTATTTTAGTGCTACATTTTCCACCCATCCAATAATGGCACCCCATACTGGCCCAATGATATTATAAACACTGCAGTTTAATGCAGTTGTTAATACAAGAAGTGCTTTTTCACCCTGTCTTATTAATTAAGTACTGATGGAATCTGACAGAGATCTCCTGGGTTGGACAGTAGCACATTATTACCGCTGGCTTTCACATCTTAGGACAGTAAACACAAGCTAATCGCAATGCACTCCCCCTCTGCCTCAACAGTCGCCATTTTGTTTTTTCTGCATGGCTAGCTATGTAAGTTAGGCTGACACAGAGGTATTTTTTGTCTTCCAAATGGCTAGGACAAGGCCAGTTTCATTTTCTGTCTAACCTTTGTTCCCTCACAATGCAAATTATGAGATTGGCTTGGGTAAATACATAACTTGGGGCTCATACCACATAGAACAGCTCAATTACCAGTAAAGCAGATACAGTATGAACTGTTGATTTATGACAAGTCATACAAAGTGATTAAGATATTATTTGCACTTACATATTGCTTCGTATTGTATAGCGTCTGATCTGCAGGTTTAATTATAATACAAACATAGCAGGACCGCGCTAATAACTTCTCACTTATGATAGCAATGAAATGTCTATATCAACATTTCATTATACATTTATACTCTTCCTTGCATAGATATAATAAAAATTTACACTTACTTACTAATATTCTCACTGCTATTATCTTATCATTACACTGATGAAGAGTGCAGCGGCTTAACACAGTTTTACTGGTCAGTGTCTTATTTTCCACTGCAGGGGGAGGGGAGGAAGTGAGAGGAACATTCTGTTAATTGGACATCGAGTGAGGCTGACAATAAGCTATGCGTGGTGAGATTTGCCTCGGAGAGCTGGGGTAAGGATTTGGAAGAAGAGGAGTTATAATTGGCCGTAAGATGAGGAGCTCAAGCCAGCTGTACACGTTCAAACTGTGACAGTGGACTCTTATTCCCCTCTTCTCCGTGAAAATGAGCTCAAGATTCGGAGCCTCAGGAGACATAATACATGTCACAGCCTACAATAATGGTTAATTTGAAATCATGTAGCACCCCTCTCTCTTGCTGTCTCCCTCATCTCCCCCTTTCTATTTCACTTCCTTTCTCTCTCTCGCTCTCTCCCTGAAATAACCCATTCATCCTAAAAATGGTTTTCATCATTTTTTGCCTCCACCCCCAGCCCACCCCCGTACACCATTAGTCCCATCCCTCCATGCTCTAACGACCAAATGCATTTCCTAGATTTTCTCTATAGCAACCCTTATTATCCTGGAGCTAATGTTTTAAATTCAATTGCAACAATCCATATCCAGGCCAATTTACTGTCTCCTTTTTAAAGGCGGCCCTCCCAACACAAGCTTTAGAGAGCAAGTCTGTGGAGCGAAGATAAAGGCAGCTGGCTCACCATAAATACAAACATCCCATCCCAAAACAACACCACGTTTGTTGGTAATATATTCACACAGAATGTCCCGGCAATACACAACCACCTCCTCCACATTTATAAAACACTAAAGCAAATGGGTTCAAAGCATGCATGCACATCCGGACATCCTGAATACACATGCATAAATGTGCTCCCACACACACACACACAGACACACACACAGACACACACACACACACACACACACACACACACACACACACACACACACACACACACACACACACACACACACACACACAAACTCACACAAACTCACACTCACATGACCTGCATTGCTCTCTTTCCAGCTGTAGGCAAACTGCAGCAATGGCTATTAATGTTTCACAACATAGTGTATCTGTGTCTCTGTCTCAGTTTTTTTTTTCAAGGGCACACTGCCAGAGGGAAAGCGTGGGAGGGGTTTGGTGGAGGGTTGGGTGTTCAGACACAGACAATATTTCCCTCATCTCTTGTGCCTCAATGCTTCACTGCTCGCCAGACTCAATCACATGTGCGGTGTGCTTTCATGAATTAATAACGGGCACTTTGGAAGCCTGGCAGGAACATGGTGACCACACGCTGATGGAAGTTTAATGAGCAGCACGGGGACCGTGCTGCCATGGCACTGGCGGGTCTCTCAGCGCACTAGGCCATGTCCCCAGCCCTCCCCACAGAGCCACACTGTTTGGGCTCTCATTACCTAGATAAATATATCTGCCCTCTGGATCAGCCCACAGGCCCTGCCCCCCCACACCTCCACCCCCCACCCTCGAGAGATGCTATCACGGCCCTGATTACACTTCCCTGCCCTTGGGACAATAGCTGGGCAGGAATCACAAGAGCACAAACATCAGTCTCAATTCACTCCTCTGCTAAATATCAGGCCTTAGCAGCAGCTCAGCCACAGCATGACATAGGCTTAAGATTGTCCAGGCAGAGATCACTGAGACCTGTGACTGCAGTGAGGTTCAATAGCGTTTCCAATAGGCAATTATCTCAATTGGATCAAATTAGGATTCAGGCAGTAACACAGGGTAATTACGGAGGTCAGTAGCTAAGAGTGTAGCCCTTCCCTCCTCCTCTTTCCCAATGTCTATCTCCCTCTCTCTGTCTTCCTCTCCGTCTTCTTCGCTACCCAGGCTCTCAGGGGACTGTCCACTGATGAGTCTCTGAGATGCAACACAGTCATTGATTTAAAACCCGCCACAGGCATTGATTTGAAATGGCTGAGGTACCAGGGTGCAGAACACCCTACCCGTCCTAATGACTAGATCAAATGCATCACACCTCCTCAACTCGCCAATCCAATACTGACTACATTCCAGACCAAATACAATCACAAAACTAATTCCCTTTTAGACTCTCAAATTTATTCTGTGCTCCCGCTTTGCTTTAATCCATAGGAAGTGATTTGATCATCGATAATTTACCATGAATGAAACGTAGGTTAGACTGCTACAAGAAAACAGCTCACAACCAGCGGTAAAGGGGCACCCCTGTGGCTTAGGGTTTAAGACGCCACTCGTGAACCTCAAAATCCCCAGTTCAAGTCAAGCAGGGGACCTGTGTTGCATCTCTCTCTCTCCCTCATTTTCTCTACTGTCTGTCTGTCTGTAATAATGGCACAGAAATCCCCAAAAAATACTTTGAAAAGAGAAAATCCAGCGGTTTAATATAGCTAAGTACATTTTTTGAAGTACTTATACTTATGCATGTCAGAGGGAAATATCTTTTGTTTTATTTTTACTACACTGCATTTATTTGAGACCTATAGTTACTGAGCAAATTAAGAGTTACATACACATACATTACATGTATCATATAAAATATGATGCATTATAATAAGTGGTTAAAATTAGCCTTGCCTCAAGCAGCTACAACTTTAAAATGCTGCTTATAACAAATCATTTATAAATAATAATTTAAAGAGTGACAGGGGCCATTCTTCATAATGACTACTTCTGCTCTACTCTAAGTACGTTTTGCTGATAATACTTTTACTTAAGTAACATTTTCAATGCAGGTAACTTCCTTGTCAGAGTATTTTACAATGTGGCATTGTTACCTTTACTTTTATGTAAAGCATCTGAATACGTCTTCCACCACTGCTCAAAACAAGACATGCACAGTGCACATTAATATATCATAGTGGTCTGTTGGTGCAATTTGTATTCAAAGAGTAACTGATGGCTTTGGAGGCAGATGTAATATGCACTTGTAATGAAATGGAAGGGCCTCCTTGAATTCCCTGGTGTGGAGGGGTCTCTTCGTTTTCTTGCCTCTTGCACCTCTTGCTCTCATGTTTATATAACAGTATAGTCTCAATCATTCTCTCCATCTGGTTGAAGGTTACCAGGGGCAAGAGGGGTAACAAATGGGCTCTGCGCACCATCTGAGAGATAGCAGGCTGAAGGCTGGATAATGGCCTGTCATAATGGACAATATAGGCAGAACCCTCCTGAGACCAGGAAACCAAAGAACAAGTAGGCTGAATTATTCATGGTTACCATGGCGGCCCGCACAGCTGCATTACATTAGGCTCTTCATTAGCCGTGCCGTATTCTACAAAAAGCTTGAAACTAAAATATGAACAATATTTCCCATTGAGGGAAGACATTATCATAAGCTCTCAAGGGGGTTTATTCCTGCTTAAATGTGCCTGAGTGCTGACCTTCCTCACCACAGTAATAATGTGGCGGGGATTAAAATGTGATTCCATCCACGACAAGAGCTTCTCATGCTTATTTTAATGATGGCTGCACTGTGACAGCTTGGACTCGTCTGACACTGCAGTCATTTCCCACTAATAAGACACTTAACACAGGGCCTCTCGCTCCTCTCCTCTCGTCTCTCTGAATACTGCGATGAGGGAAAAAACAAGTAGCTGAGAGAAAATTCCACTCAAGGTTATATTTGCTTTTCACCTATATGTACAAATCTGTCTGTCATTCACATTACATTTAGAAGATAACATGGAGAGTGGTATAACATTGCTTTCTATATGCTTACACAGAGGGAATGAAATAAGGTTTTTGCCACATTTTTCAGAAAGAACAAGTTCAGAAAAAATCACTCTCCAAATTTGCAAGTTAAATTAGGCAGTGTATTTTCAATCCTAGGCAGGAATTTATGCTAAGAATTTGTTTATTCATCAGGAAATTTCCGAGCCTTTCAGCCAAACACCTGAATGCTCCATAGTTACTGTCACATTAAAATCTGAAGACTCGTTGCTCAACTTATATGAATTCTGCTCTGCTATCAAAGTGCCGACCCTCAAAGTTGTGAAAACAGTGTTAGCGACAGGTGGATAGCTCTAGTACCTAGCTAATGGAGCACCACTACCAATGAACCTCATTCAAAAATTAAATGTTTTGATTTCCATGCAAATATACCACCACTGCCTCAGGACACAAGTGCTCCCCTACACAGTGATGAAGAAAATAAAGAGAGGCATTTAAGTAATTTAGTAATTCGGCTTTCAAACGATACAGAAATTTCTGTCCATGGGGCCACTGGGCTTGTGGTTCTACCCATGGCCACATAATGAAGTCACAAGTTTCAACAACAGCTTATAAGTAAGTGTTCAAGAGTTAGCCTCAAGTAACATTTGGAAATAAAGTGCAATAACCCAAATAAAAAGGTGCAAAACTCAAAAATGTGGATTTTGGCCTTTCAATAAATAATAGATTCAAAGCCACTATGTGTAGAATGTGGGTGCGATGACAGCATCTTTTAATTTATTATTATTGAAAAATTGTGTAGTAAGAACAAGACTAAGTCATACTGGTGGCTATATGAGGCTGTTCTTAGGGTGGTGCTTTGAACTAAATAATAATGTCAGCGTGCTACAATTGACAGTGCTGACATAACTTTTACCATGTTCACCATCTTAGCCTAGTATGTTAGCATGCTAACATTTAGCACAAAACCCAGTGTAAGTGAGGGGAATTCATCCTCAGGGACACATGGATCAATCCGATAGTTGCTTAGACATTTCACTCAACACCATAAATGTCAACCTCATGGTGGCGCTAGATAAAAAGTCAAGGGATCACCAAATTCAGTAGGCTTTATTTTCCGGGACCACAAATGCCTGTACTAAATTCTGTGTCAATCGATCTACTGGATGTTGATGTACAGTCAGGTCCATAAGTATTTGGACCGTGAAACAATTTTTGTAATTTTGCCTCTGTATACCACCACGATTAATCTGAGAAAAAGCCATTGAGATGTGATTGAAGTGTAGACTTTCAGCTTTAATTCAAGGGGTTTTAAAAAAAAAAATCACATTTACCATTGAGGAATTAGTGCCATTTGTATACATAGTCACTCATTTTCAGAGGCTCAAAAGTAATAGTAACTGATGATCAGTTTTCCCAAATTATTTCATGACAAATTAAGCAGATAAAAAGGTCTGGAGTTGATTCAACAACGGATTTGAAATTAAGCCATCAAGATGAAAGTCTATACTTTAATGATATCTCAGTGGCTTCGTTTCAAATCCACTGTGGTGGTTTACAGAGGCAAAATTACGAAAATTGTGTCACTGTCCAGATACTTATAGAACCAACTGTATTTCACACAATAAGTGAAAAATTTGACCTACTGGTGGCACTTGTGGAAAAGTCAAGGAATCACCAAAGTCACGAGGATTCCTCCTCTGGGGACCATGAATGTTTGTACAAAATCTCAGTGATCCATCCAGTTGTTGCTGAGATATTTCAGTCTGAGCCAAAGCTTTGGACTGACTGACCAAAAGACTACCAGAAGAGCATTCCCATCCCTAAAGCAATGGCTACAAAAAACTTGAAGGTGAATTTCGGCTGGAAAAATGCCATGCTTTAAAAATATTATTTTGTGTTTAAAAACATACCCATAGTAAAGCAAAGCAGAAAAAGAGACCTTAGACTTTGAAATGATGACATACGTCATACATTCTTCTACTTATATAAAGTACACATTGCTCTCTTAGGCAAACTTCTCATAAATGATCCTGTTTAGGTAAAATTCTGTGAACAGCTTGCACCTCGCAGCTGTTGAAACTGGGGAGAGATGAATGCAGTAGCATGTCAGCATTGCTGCTATCATTTATTCATAGAGGGTAGTCTATCAGAACATGGCTCATGTTGGCCACTGTACCTCCAAACCTGCACCTAAGGACCAGTGAACAGCAGGGCAGACCGTTTAAAGGGTCATATGACTGCTTTAATTTAAGCAGCTGGTGAGATATTTGAGAGCAAGACTGGCGAAATTAGTCATCTCATGGTTGACTTAATTCTGTAAATGGGACCCTGACACATGTTGACACACACATGTATACACACATACTTATCCCTTCAGCCTCACACAGATGCCATGTGGAAACACAATGCACACATGCTGCGTGCAGGCGCAGTTATGAATGCATGACCTTTCATACATAAACAAATGCACACACACACACACACACACACACACACACACACACACACACACACACACACACACACACACACACACACACACACAGAGTTAAGGATCCATTTTCCGGGGGAAGCAAGATGATTAGCACTGCTGAAACATGAGCGGTTATTAAAAAGTCAATACATTGTCATTATAAGTGAAGATTGATCCCTCAGAGTGAAGATACTGATCCATTCGTGTGCTTACTGGTCATCGACCTGGCCAGTAATTTGCTCCCAAACAGATTTGAGATATGGCGTTTCTATTCCATGATGGTTGGTATGTTTGTCACACTCACAGAGCTGAAGGCTTCAACAATGAAATAGTTTCAGTGATTTAATACGATTTAAATATGGCCCAGGTCATAATCCCTTCTTATCCCTATCTTCTAATCTTAATAAGAGAAAAGATAATGCAGTCATGCATGACACATTACTTTTTAAAAATATATATAATTACTTACTAGTTTGTGAGAAAACAATCTCATCACAAAGTCCATCTAGTAGCTGTTCTAGAGCTTTCAATCATACCACATAATTTTCAACAGCAGATGGAGTTTGCCCAGTTGTGATGGAATTTTACATTATAAAGTACACTATATACTCTTACTACTAGTCACCCTGTGCATATGTTTTGATACTAAGAGAGAACTTAAAGGAATAGTTCAACATTTTGGGAAATATGCTAAATATGTGAAATGTGGAGCTAGAGCCAGCAGGTAAACTTAGCTTAGTATAAAGACAGGAGTAAAAACAAAATTTCTATATTTTCTATCATGTCTATTAATTCTTTAACCTTTCCTTAATATATATGACCGGTCCTGATTTGAAAGACACAGAAACAGGGTGACAGCTTGCTGCGTAATTAAAAAAATATTAAAAATGGCTTCATTCTATGTAAGTGTCCCAGGAAACCATACACAATGAGGATGAGCTGGGCCCTGAAAATGGCAATGCAATATTGAGTGCAGGCAGTACTGTTGTAAATTACACCTGTGCTTTTCTGTATATGACATGTCAAAAAGTCTGCGGCGAAAACACAGGTCAGCATTTAGAACAGATACACATAAAACCCACATAGTTACATGGTTACATGTGGGGTGTTATTGATTACAACTGTGCTTCTCCAGGTACAAAATGTCAAAATGTCATGGAGAAGGTCTGTTGCTGAACACGGCAAAGTCAAAGTAAATCAATTTAAGTCCCTCATCTAGTGGAGTTTCTGCTTATACTTTCATGTGTTTCTACCAATGTTTAATGTTTTACAATGTTTAAAAAAAGAAAACTATCTGACTGCACATATTCAAAGACACTGTATATGGTACTTAGCAACATTTTACATTTTACTTACTTGTCAGTTTTGTTTGCTGTTGTTTTTTTTGGGTTTTTTTTGTGTGATGATTTGAAGACTATAGTAGAGAAATACCTGTTACTATTTCGAACAAGCAATTAAATAATTTAATTTTGCCCACACTGATGGGTGATGACAAAAGGGACATGTACGGTTTCAGGAAACAACACTTGTGCTGTCTTTCAAAACTCAGCAAAAAGCTCCCAAACTGTTTGATAAAATGAAGCCCTCTGCAAAATCAGAGCAAAGCAATTATCTGAAGACTTCCACCTCCTGTGCTTTCACCCAGCCTCTGTGACATACCTGTTTGTCTTAGAACCAATGCATTATTTAATTGGATATTATTCAGAGGTAATTCAAATGCAGACCTAGTCATAAGAGAGACCTTGGAGATTTATGTTTGCTTAATCCTTCGAATTTGTGAATGCTATGTGATTCAGCAATGCACTGAAGCAAAACCCAATCATTTCAAAAGAAAAAAAAAAGCCCTCTTTAATATTTATAATCCCTTTTGAACTGTAAACTCCATCTGTAGTTTAAAGTGATGACTCATTCAAAGCATAATCTTAATCCTTTTTTACGCAGCTTAGTTCTGAAACCAAAGGGAACTGGGGGAAATTGAAAGCTGCCATCAATGCAATAAACCAGAATCAAATACAACCAGAAGGGCGCAATCTAATTCTCATAGGGCAATGATGCTGTTCATCTGTGTCCCTCACTGCAAAGCAACGCATTGTTACACAAGCTGAGAAAAAAAATCCGGATCTCTACATTAGAAAACTAGCTTCTGTTGAATTGTAAATAATGTAAGAATCCAGCAGAAACAAACCATAAAACTTTTCAGCAGTAGGTCATTATATTTTTGCTTTCCCATAGTTTGAATTTTCCTGAAACTCCCCTGGCTTCATTCATTTCGCTTTTCCTTGCTGCTAATAATTGCTGTCAATTTAGACCATTAACATGCACTACAATACTGGGATCTAATCATTGTGAGAGTAAGGCAAGTGTCACATCAACGCCTTAGCCAGGTTCTCTTACTCAAATTAAGGCCATTTTAAGAGTGACAATGATTTGATCAAGATAGCTAGGTTACTTAACAAAAATTCTACGTGGTAAGGCAAAATAATAACAATTCTCATTATTATTATTAGTAGTATTTAAAAAGTGAAAAACAATAAACACCAACCCAGGGTCAAAATGAGCCCAGTATCCCTAGGAACTAAGTTCATATTGGACGATTCTGCAACTTATGATTTATGTCCAATGCCAACAGTCAGTGCCAACGCAGAAAGTAGTGTGAAGGGTGCAGCATGCATGTTCAACTAGCTTACAGATACTATAACCACAATCTTTCTCTAATGTTAACCAAGTGTTTTGCAGCGTAACTGTAACCATATTTTGTTTCCCATAATAAAATATGATGATCCATCCCTAAACTTAAAGATACTGTAGCTGCCATGCTAATTTAAGGAAGCAAGATTTAATACCAACAATGTATTAATTAATATGAGTGTTCCCTTCATGATCATTGCCTATGCTAAAACTGGGGCTAAAACAGTGAAGACTCTTCCGACAGAGTTGTCAGGTTTGACGAACTGGGTTATGAGTGAAAGTCACAAAGCAATCAACCAGAACAGCCAGAGTCAACACGACGCTTGTCTAGTCACTACATCTCATATAAGACTTATGCAAAATATTTTTGGCTGCATAAATGCAAATGACCAGAAGAAGCCGTTAAAATAAACTGGCTTTCTGAAGGTAAAGTGTCGACTCTTTGGCCCTCTACGGACCCAGTGTCTTATGTCTTTACTGTGTCTAGATCTCGCTGAGGAGGTGGACTGCAGTTCACCCAAAGCATTAAGAATGTTTCTGAAATGCGTCTCGAATGACCACTTGAGTGACAACTCTCCCGCTGATCATGCAAATACCCAGTTACACCCTTTTTCCCCCACAGATCAGAGTTAACACTTAACATCAGAGGTCTTGAGTGACAGCTTGACAAACAAGGTATTTATTGCAGGGCTGCTGTACTGGATTACAATATTTACAGTATATACATATGCTGTATGTGGATGATATTGTTGCTCTTAATCTGACACCTGACCATTTCCTCATGTGATTTAAGCAAAGGGAACCTGAATTGTCCCTTTTGTGTTTTGGATGCAAGTGCACTGGTATTTAGAAATCCCCAATTGTGATGAGAACACCCTAAACATTTTGTTGTCTTTATCTGTTATCTGTTTTCAGCGCTGAGCGTTATGGATGGGTTAATTACCAGTGAGAGCTCATCTCATTAGACAGTGGATGGCATCAGTGCTGATTCAACAACATGTTGTCCGAGCTCTGATGACAAAATCCTCCACAGACCTGCTTCAGCAGCTCACCATGTTTACTGGTCTGTTTATAGGCGGTGACCACCTCATCGCTGAGACACATCATCATGCCCCTGCCTCTATATCACACTACACTAACCTTACAAAATGAACTGATGCCTAATTTTGTGACAATATATATTTGTATATTCCTGATGGAAAGATTTTATCAACTTACTTTAACTTTGACTTTGCTGAGTGACTCCCCCAACAGGTTTCAAAACTCATTTTTCATTCGTCTGTTCCTTTATTACAAACATATCCCCAAAACTTTAAACAAATTATCATAATGCATGACTTACTGAACAGGAGCAGAACATTTCCCATATAATTATAGAGTACAAGAAGAGAAAAGAAAATATGCTTATAGAAAAGGTTATTGTTTTTCATATTTAATTTCATTTAACTGGTATCATGAGATGTGGTTTCATATTCCCATAATCACCACATATAACCATATTGCTCGCTGTGTACAGAGGAATGAGCACAACCAGACAGACAGGTCAAAACAGGGCCACCAGTAAGAGGCCTGTATCCTTGATACAGGACACTGATTGTGCTGTAAAAAGAGATTAATAGTAGGTTCATGTAATGTGTCTTAAATAAAAATTAACCTTTGTTTAGAGTAATTGCAGGGAGGTTTGATGCTTAGAGTGGCATCTTGGCTCCTCTACAAATAGAGTGTAAATTTAAAAAAGCTTTTCTCAAAATAAGGATGATATGAATAAGGTAAAGGGTGTGTTTTAGAAGCAAAATTCAGAATTACCTAAATTCTTTCAATTCTGATTTTTAATTACAGAATTTAGAATATCTTTTGAAATAACTGCAAATTAAACAATTTTGTACAATCAAAATATTTTAATAAAATGTCCAGGGTTACTGAACAAAAGAAAATAAAAAAACAAAACTTGCATAATTGTGAAATAATACAAACACGAAATGTACCCCAGACACAATTATTGGCAGCCTTCCCTAATATTTGGTTGCAGAACCTTTGGCAACAATGGCAGCCTCTAAACGTTTCTTCTAGCCATCTAGAAGCTTCTTGCACCTGTCTGCTGGTCGTTTCTGCCACTCTTCCATTTCTGTTTCAAGCTTCTTTAAGTTTGCAGGAGTCCTTTTTGAAATGGCAGATTTCCAAAGGTTTTCAATGGGATTTAGGTCAGGACTCATTGCTGGCCAGTTTAAAACAGTCCATCCTTTCCTTTTCAACCATTCTTTTGTGCTGCTGGATGTGTGATTTGGGTGGTTGTCCTGCTCAAAGAACCAAGATCTTCGCCTCAAACCTAGTTTTCTGACACTGGGTAACACATTCCGCTCTAAAATGCCTTGGTAATCTTACAATTTCATCATTCCTTTGATACGTTCAGTGCCTCCAGTACCAGAGGCAGCAAAGCAGCTCGACAGCAAGATAGGACCTCCATCATGTTTTACAGTAGGTAGGCTCTTCTTTTCCTTATGGGCTTCATTTCATTGCCCCTAAACAAACTAATGCGCTGCATTCCCAAAGAGCTCTACTTTGGTTTCAGCTGTCCATCGAACATTATCCCAGAAAGACTGAGGCTTATCTATCAAAGTTCTTGCAAACACAAGTCTTGCTTTTTTGTGCCTTTCTTTCAATAGTTTTGTCCTCCCGAGCCGCCGCCCATGGAGATCTACTTGGTTTAGTGTGCAGCGTAAGGTGCCAACTGAAACCACCACTCCAGATTGCTCCAGGTCAGCCTGAAGCTCTTAAGATGTCTTGCATTGTGGTTTTTCAACAATCTGCATCAACCTTCGCGGACTTCTCTCATTGAGTTCCGTCTTAGCGCCACGTCCTGGAAGCATCTCAACAGTTTTATGACCGTGAAACTTCTTGATAACATTACAAACTGTTGAAACAGGGATTACGAGATCTTTGGTGATTGCCACGTAGCCTTTGGAATTGATATGTTTTTTTGATAAAAGCATTTCTGATGCTCTCTTGTCTTCACCATTGTGAAAAAGAAACTGGAAACAATCAGCCCCTTTTTGTACAGTAAGACTATCATTCATGCGTTAATTCAGTTGAGTTTTATTTGTTTTTTATTTTGTTTGAGGAACTAATTTAAATTCATCTAAAGGGTGCCAATAATTGTGTCAAGTGTACATTTCATGTCTGTTTTTTTTTTTTAATTTCACTATATGAAAGCATTTTTTTCTGTGGTTGTTAAGTAAATTTCGACATTTTATTAGAATATTTTGATTACACAAAAAATACTTAATTAGCATTTATTTCTGAAGATATTCTAAATTCAGACAAGCCAATAATTTCAACCAGGACTTTATCTTCTGTTAATAACAAATTAATGACCAATCATGCACTGACAGTGACTTTGTGAACATGCCTTCCCGAATTTTGCAACCTGCCATTTCAGTCGGTAATACATCAATTTAAAGTCTAATTTCAAAGGAAATTTTCCCTTATTTGTACTAAAGGCTATGTTTCTGATCCCATACGATAGGATGAACTGCATATTGCGTGGATTTTTAAATTCAAGTTAATTACACACAACTAAAAGATTATTCTTACTCACTAAAACATCTTACCCTAACAAAAACTAAAATATTGCAACCTATCCCTAAAAAACTAAGATGAAATTGAATCAGACAGATGTGACAATTCTTGGTATTTTATAAAAAATATTTTTGAAAAATAGGTCTGTCACTTTTCATGGATCTCATATCAGAAATAGTGTTTACACAGGATATAAAAAAGAAAATTATGAACTATAAGTCTCAAGCACTGAGTCTGATGATGGCATGTATTTCCGCTAAAAACTTCTGTTCTTACCGACTGATTTTATTCCCACACATAGATTCCTGCATAAATGCTCTGACATCAGACGCAAAGTGCCTCCAATTTAGAATCTAATTAAGTTTGATCTAAGTGAATCATGGAGCAGGTGTGAATGCCTCTCCTTCCACACTGTCTGCTCATCTTTGACACCAGAAGCAATCCAGCACCAAGCAACAGTCACATTTCTGTAGCACCTTGCTAACAATTTACACATCTTAATAATTTAATGATTCTGGCAATTGAACATTATGTTTCTTATTTTCTAATCAGGAAAACCACAGGAGTTTTCGCCATATTGGTCAAATACAGATCATTTGACAAATCATCCCTCCTACCAGGCTTAATGTCTCGTGCATATTCATAGCTTTTTCAGATTTCCAATCAAAGTGGCTGGAAGGTCTCTGGTGTGAGCTGCGCCTCTCACTCCTCTATGAATCATTCATGCTGTTTAGCTCGCAGTTGCTTGGGTGCATCTGGCTCGGGGAGGTATTGGGTTGGCCAAATGGAGAGGCCACATGGTGGCTCCAGATGTTTTTCTTTTGTATATGCACAGCTCATCAAAAACAACAAGCAGTGCCACCCTAGAGCCTTTGCCATCTGGGGGAAACCAGACAACAGCTTCTCATGTTCCCTGGTGAATTATTTGAGGGGGCTTTTGAAAAGATACAAGTTATTTTCAGGCAACCCTCTAAGGCCATAATCAGCAACTATGAAGAACTATGAAGTCTACTGTTGTTAAAATTTTGGGCAGCAGGCTGCTAATTTGAACACAATTGTTCAGCTGGAGGGGCTCAGTTTAAGAGAAAGCAAGCATCCACACAGCTGAAGTGTCCTTGAGCAAGACAGCGAATCCCCGCAGCTCCGGAAGATGTTTTGTAGCTGCCATGTGTCTGACCTGCCTGTGTAAGTTATCAATACAAAAAAAATGATTTACTATTCTGTTCCAACACTAACTTGTCTTTTCGTTTTTACTAAATTGCATCACAACACAAATCATTCAAAGTAATGAGAGAAATGTTTGAGAGCTGAACTTTTCGCACAAAGTTTTTGAATATCTGTCAGGTCACAATATTCTGTCTGCTGCGTACTCTGTTCTCTGCAGGCTCTTTGTGTCCAGCCCCATGTGCACATCACACCCATCCCCAGATCCCTGCCACTCTCAGTAAAATCATTATTTAGTCCTTTTGTAAGCAAGCAGGGTCCCAGATCACAAATTAATCTTTCATATGTTTCCAAGATCTAGCCTTCTGTAATCCCATCTGTATGAGACACAACAAAGCACAGCGAGAGAGCGTCTATGAATTATTCATACATTTCTCATGAAAGGCTTTCGTTATGTCTGTCATGTTTCACTCTTGCAAGAAAAATTCATTGATCCTTGCCTTTTCTCCGACAACAAGAACAAACAAGCGACATCACATGGCTGAACATTTTCTCACACTCCAACAAATAGATCTGAGAAAAATGCATCGGCAGTAAGGCAAAGTATAATATGCATATGTGCATAATGTGTACACACATTACAAATGCTCACTCACACATACTGTATGCACACCACATTAAACACATCACCATGCTCTTAACTAATAGCTGCAAGTGCAACCTCAGGGAAAATGTTTGAACTAGAACACAGCGAGGCACGGTGCCTTGTGTCACATGTGCCTTGCCAGTAATCACTTATCGCCAGTAGTATTATAATCTAATGGGCATGTCTTCTTTCTGACAAGTTGCCTTCATAATTCAGTGCAACAGAATAGAGAAAACAGCATTGTTAACAAGAAAAGGCTTTAAATCACAAGCATGGAGTACATTTCCTGTGAAATATTAATGTGGAAAGTGTGTTTGTGTACAAGGAACAAAGGGCAGAGTGTTGTACATCAGTGGGCTGACAGTGCTGCAGGCTCCACAGACTGGGCTCTGCTTACTCCAGCTATGGCACACTGTGTATGTATAGGGGGTTGGTGCATGGGGGAAAGAGAGAGGGTCATTCATAATGTATAGACTTGCTGTAGCGTGAGGTGTTGGGTCTGCTTAGTTTAGTGTGCATAGCTCTGTGTGGCTGGTCTTCACCTCACTCTGAGCACTTGCCTTATTTACTTTAAAAGCTTTCCTCTGGAGCCTTGTTTAGAAACTTGGGAAGCTGGATGGATAAGACCGATCCAATTCACTAATACCTCCATTTTTACAATGATTAGCCTATCGCCTTACAGGATTGGGAATACGCACAACTCTCTCTTTGAAAGTCACACAGCCTTGTAAGTCCACATTAGTGTCTTGTTACCTGCAATGTAATGAGGTTAGTCGGGCGGTTGTCTGCAGGGTGCTCCACTAATGCTCTGGGCTTTCAGGTCGGAAGAATCTGACTGAATCCTATTAAGAAAAACACAGTGGCATTTTTTTTCCATTTACAGCAATGAAAAACTAAACAGCGGACTCATTAAAAAAAAACAACAACTTGTACATTAACTGTACAATTGCCATTAATGCAATTGCACCTGTAGCTTGTTCTTCTCTTGTCACTCATGCTTATTTTATAGTACACTGCAGCTCTGATATGACAAGTTGCTTGTGCTGATTGTGTGTACTTGACTATGTAGATTACACAGCAGCTTGCAGGATAAGAGTGCTGTTGTTGGCCCAGGCTGCCTCCTCCCTGCCTGTCAGCGCCAAGCGCAGATGAGCTTGTGGCCCGTTCTGTCTGCTGTTAATCCTGCCTGTTCTGCTTTGACAAAGCTGCTGTTTGAACAATGGAGCTGTCTTCTTGTCTGCTAATTTAGGAACAAACATTTGCCCGCGTAGCAAAACAAGCTCTCCCAGGAAGTGCTATTAATAGGATAATTAAGCAGACGGTAATGAGCAGGATTACTGCTAATTATGACAAGATTTGTTTTGGCATTTGCCTGTGAGGCAGCGGAGTGTTAAAGTCTGCATAGGAGTTCATCAGTGCACCGAGCGAGCAGGCACCTGAGTACACAGACTGGGACTCACTGGGGGTAACGGTGTGCATGTGTGCGTGTGCTCGTGTGTGCTATTTGTTTGTGGGTGGATAGGTGGGGGTGCTGGGATAAACAGAGGGGAGATAATAGCAAAAGCAAAGCAATGCCAGGGGTACTGAGAGACCAGGCTGTCACTTTGAACAGGGTCGATCCAACCTGCTTCTGTGTGACTTTATGGCTGTGAGGGGCTGACAGCTGACCCCGACAAAGCATCCATATCCTGAAGCTAGTGAAAAAATGCTCGTCACAATTTCCCAGAGTCCAAAGTGAAGTTTTGAAATGTCTTGTCTTGTCTGACCCACAGTTCAAAAACCAGAGCTATTCAATTAACAATTATTAGCGAGTGTTTGACATTGAACAAGACTTAAACAATGAATCAATTATCATAGTTTGTCAACTGACTAATCGATTAATCAAGTAATTGTTTCAGACGATTTCCCATAATACTTGGACTGATAAAAATTATGCTCGATTAATTTAATAGGTTAAAGATATAAGCACTTTTTCTGCCTTTACTGCGACTATCCACACACAACCGTTCCCTCTAAGTGAGGACTGGTGAAAACAGTAAGATATTATGGTAATGAAATTTGATAACATTTGACGTACAGACAGATTATAACAGACAACATATTTGATGAACTCATTAGGCACAGTTGTGGAACATCTGCTTCAGTTTTCCTTGTTTGTCAGGACAGCATCTGACAATAAAAGACGCTTCTAATTAAAAATGGCTGCCACACATTGAAATCACAAATCTTAGGTGTGTTTATGTTTTCATTCAGATCCCATTATCACTGTCCTCTCAAAGCCACGGTAGAGGCTTGAATTAGGACAATTACTTTGCTGCTCCCTGTACAGCGACACTATTTTAACCCCACGTGAATACTTCTATTTTTAGCTCTGTGTGTAGTATTAGCTTCATACTTGTGAGATACAATAAAGTAAAAACATACTGACTCAGACTTTCTTCCTTCATAATAAAATGTCTCACTGGCAGGGGAGAAGAAAAAAATGCGAGTGAAGAAGAAAGTGCCTTTTTTCAAAATATTCTGCACTTTCTTTTTTTTTTACAGCTAGACATTTGCTCTGCCATTAGATGCTTAAAGAAGTAACATTTTGTTTGAAGTAAAACTTGACTTTATTCCATGAGTATAAAATGTGTGATCATTTCTTTGTACTAAGGTTTTGCTCCTTTGGAGCTGAAAAGAGGGTAAAAAGGTGAATCTTTTCTTTTCCACTAGATTAAAAGTTTGATTATTTTTCAGCGTATTAGTGTATTATTAGTTGCAGTATTATTGTCATTCTCTCACATCATAAGGGATTAAATTAGACTGTTCCTTCCTGGGAACACAGTAGTCAGAAGAATTAAACCATGGGCTGACTTTAACCAACATGAAACCTTAATTCACAAGATTCAATAAAAAACTGACAACAAACCAGCCTAGTTGAGGTGAAGGGGAATCTTAATGCGATTGTAGCTAAAGCTCAGACAGTGAGCCGCCTCCATTAAAGCATGCCGCACGGCCCAGCAGCTCCAGATAAGACAGCTGAGTCTGGGATTTAGAGCTTTGGCTTATCGTCATCTTCACACCACTGTCTCACCAAGAGCAAAGAACATGGCCCCCAAATCCTCTCCAACAGGGAACCAAGTTTGCCTTTGGGCTGTAGGTGCAGTCCAAGTCAGGCACAGGTACATTAATGGGTTATAACTCTCAATTAGGACCTTGATCTCTTAGCCTCCTCAAAAAAAAACACAGAGCAGCTTTGGCACGCCAGCAGGACTTTTCATTCTGTAACAGAAGCTGCGATAAGATTATAGAGAGGGAGAGCTGTGTGGAGTACTGTTTCAGAAATAAAATTGCTTTTATTCCACCCAACATGTGTTCAGTGAGATTAAGGCATAATCTTACAACGTTTAATAAGAGCCCGTTTGTGGCCTTCCGGCTGAGGCAGAAAAAGTGGAGCATGCCTGCTCTACTTTAAATCCTGTTTATTGAATTATAAAGAACCTTAAAGGATCAGGAATGTGACTCATACATTTAAATATTTTATGGTATTTTCACGTCAAAGCACATCATCAAGTAAAGTATGCACTGTAGTGTTTAGAAAACTTTTTATATCTAGCAATTTAATTTTCTAAATATAGCTGAACTGCATTAACATAATAGCGACTATATATGGAAGACTTTAGGGTACAGAGTAGGACTTATTTTATGTAAATTCATGCAAAGGGCACAATATCAATTACCAAAAGATACTGGGTAGAACACAAGTAATGATCACTAAAGATTCAACAGTAAAGAGACAAAATGATAAAATGCAGAGGATTTGCCATCACAACCTACATTCAAATCCTGCTCTATTCTCTAACATAAGGCCATATTGGAAATCCCCAACCTCAATTTATGTAATCCAAAGCCCTTGCATGAACTTCAGCTCGAGCTCTGGCTTTCAAGAGGTATTTGGAAGTTAAAGTCTCAGATCAGATTTGGACAGATTAGAATTAAGAGTTGGAAGTCTGGGAGGGGTGGATATGAGGATTTGCACTGCTCCACGAGACGGCCTTGTCAGTGATAAGTTATACTGAGCCACGGGTAAGAGGATTGCCCAGACTAATCCAAATCAAAAGACATACCATGTGAATTACATCCCGAAACAGGTTCGCTTACAGAGATTAGGAGCCTGCATGTAAATCCTGTCATACTCTACTTGGCGCTGGAAGATGAGCCAGAAAGAACAAACACAAACATGTGCTTTGTACCCTGCTGCAACTCCTGGCACCAGGTCGGCTACCAAAATGGTCGGTTTCCTTGATTACAGCTTTCTTTTTCATCGTCTTTGGAAGATTAGATGTCCATTGACGAGACTATCTAGGCCAGGCACACTAATTATTCAAACCACAACTAAGAAAGTGCTTATACTGAGGGTTGAGAATAAGTCCCTCCTAGTGAACTGACACCCACAGACACCCACATAGCAGCGTGCTAACCCCTCCCTTTCTCTCCCTTGCCATTGCTCCCTCCCACCATCACTAAGCTAAGCTCTAGTTCAATGAAGCATTTATTTCTCTTCCTGTTTGACATGGGTGATTCTATCAAGGCATCTGGCAGCAAGTGCTGTAATACAAGGCTTTCTGTTGAGACGTCAAAGAATGTTACTCTCTGCTGTAGTGAAAGAAAAAAAATAGCTTACATTTTTCTTTTTTTTTTTCCTCTCTCCAGAAGTACTGAACAAACAAGACTTGTATCCCTGGCCCAGAAATGCTTCAAAGAGCACATGTCTGCTGGGACTGGCTGTGAAATATAGAGTAGTGCTGGCTGCTTAGCTTTGCATTTCAGCCAGAGCAAGCTCATAAGAGCACTGCAGAAATTTGGGCAGATCTGTAAACCAGGGAGAGTGGAGTACGATGCACAACCTCTCTCTCTGCAACATCTTCAGACCGTGGAAACTGCAATAAACTGTTACTGCAATAAAAAACAACTGCAGTTTCATAACTTATCCACTACTCACATATTTCATACTCTATGTACTGCACACTCATTGCTGCGGGTGATAAGACACAGTGACCCCAGTAGCCTCTGAGTCACACAGAGTCATAGGTATATGTTGCTGATAAAAAACTGATGAATAATATCACATCTTAAAGATGGAATGAATCTGTTGAGCTCTCATGTGTACAAGGGAGATATACTATGGTAATTACCCTACACATCAAACCTAGTGAAAAATGCAGCAAAGCAAAGCTATTTTGTTGTAGATTGAATGGATGTAAATGCTTTAGGGCACAGTGTAAATGGAAAGCACTGAGACGAAAGCAGTACGAGCCGGCATAAGAAAAACCATCAAGCGGTGGTGCAAAACTCTCTGCCGCGCTATGAAGCATGCCGAATAGAGGTCTCTCGCCGCAGTATAACGGCTCATAAAGCCGCAAATGGTATTTCCACTTCATTCAGTCTCGGGGCCAGGTTCCAAGGAGCTCCTCAACGATGGAATTGAACCCATTAGCAATCGATTAAAGAACCAGCAGGCAGTCACCACTCTGCCTACGGGGAGGATGGGATCTGGCGGGGGTGGGGGCCTATCGGCCAGTAGAGGTCCCTGAGGACTGAGGTTCAAATCTTTGTTTATGTAGAAATAGTGGCAAGCACTTTAACCTCAGATCCCACCCCTGTGGAGCAGATTAAGACAGTCAGATTGTGAGCAGGATGTTCTCAGAGATGCAGAGCATGGCAGCTTTTGATTGACACATCATGTCACTGATGCACAAGGTACAACACTTCTCTGAGATAAGACAGCACCCAAAGGACACCTGCTACTCCTCAAGAGACGATGGGTTACCTATTTGATGAGCATATTCATAAGTCCTATCGAATGTTTGAGACGTGGATGTTTACCCAGACCATGAGATATGAATGATGAACAATTTGACCTTTGAAACAGATTAGAATTTCAATCAAGTGACCACAAACCAATCCATAAAACTATATGAAAACGGAGAGCAGAGTCATGTAATTACCTCAGGCTACAAACATCTTAAAATGATCCCTCTCTGTTTATACTAGTCCTTTTGGAACATAGTGAGCATACATGTAATAAGATATAAATTTATACAAGTTCATAAATCAGGATTTATTCGTTATTCATCCCTATACTATATATGCTCCATACATAGCAGCCTGTCAGCTTTTATTCTTGGGGCCAACCTTTGTCTGCATGGGCCTCATAACTGACATTTTCAATTACACTGCAAACAACTTATCAATATGCATGGATTTCCCAGCCAATATCAGAGCAAACAGAGTCGTTTGGAGAGCTGAGTCTGTCAGGGGAGAGAAATGGGGCAGACATGTCAAGGTCAGGATTTTGTTAATGAGGGACGGGCCGCTGAATAATTGAATGGGCTGAGCAGTATCGACTGTTGAAGCAGAAGCGTTTAAAGCGTTGGCGATCGTTAAGGAAAATCCTCCCAGCACTTTATGTTCCATGGCAGTAATTTATGCACGGGCATCCAAGCGGGTGCCCTATGGTTCACAGCACTGAATGCACAAAGCAATGAGTGGATTAGCAAAGCACACTTTAGAAACAGCAGCCAAGCGTGCAAGTCATTCCTGTGGATGAAGTGATGGCTCTGGCAGTGCAATTATTCAGCTGCGCATTTTAAATACACAGACAAATGGCAACGAGAGAACCGCTGAATATCTGCTCTGTGTACCTAGCAGAAACATGGAAAAATAGCTTAATGTGAACAGAATGTCAAGGCTGAAAGTGATCAATCTGCAAATTATGTATCACAGAAAGTACACTCAAATACAGAATAGCTGCAGCAACGACAGAGGGTGAACTAGGCAAGGGGAAACATACCATGTGATTTTATGCTGTGTACTCTGTAAACAGATTCCTAGAGAAAAATGATCTGATGGACGAATAACCTGATGACATCAGCTGGGGCTGCTGGATTCCCTGGCAGACACAACTGTAATATTTGGCCACAGGAAACAAATTGTAATAATTGTGGGATCAAAAGCAGCAGATGTAAATGCATGTAAACAAGCTAAGTAATACTATTTCCAAATGCCCCCCCCCCCTTGTTTTTTAGCGCAATCTGAGCCATTTTTAATCTGCACCAAGAACGGCTCAAGCTGTTGTTGTTGCAGCAACATACTCAAGCAGTTCTCAGGCCTTTAAGCCTCCACCCCTCTCTCTCCTCTCTGCAGGTTGGGAGCTTTGGGGGGCTTCTAATCCCTCTATGTAATTACTGCTCCCTGCAATGGCCAGACCATCTCTGTGTAAATCAGATTAGCTGACCTAAATCGCTCTCGTTTCTCTCTACCCCATCAAACAATTCCTTATCTACACCCAGAGAGCTAAACAACACACAGACACCACTCCTCCAACCTCCCGCCCCGAAAGACATGGCCTGTTTATTTGATCAGCACAGGAAAGCAAACAGTTTCTCCATGATACACAAACAGGCTGGGCTGGGCCGGCCCTGCTGGGTGGCCAGAGAGGGTCTGGGGTGGGGCTGAGTTGCTGGCTGGGCAGAAGACATGCAGATAACCACCTCTATCACGTCCGCAACTTCCACAGCAAGCCATTAAAGGCAGAGGAAGTGAGGCAGACGCATAACACGGACTACGATGTTGCTCAGTGCGCGGTAAATAAAGGTCACCGAACATGATAGAGATGTATTACTCCTCTCTGTGCTGCCGCCTCGCCTCCTTCCCATCCAATTTATTCCTCAGGTCATACATTTACAACTTTGAGAGAGGAGGAGGGGGGGGGTGTATAGAGAGGAAATGCTGCTCTTCAGCAGGAATAGAGACAGGCTAAAGGAAAGAGGGGGAACAAATGAGGTCTGTGATCCTCCCCCCCTCACCCCCCAGCCCCCCTCCCCCCAGCCCCAATCAGGCTGAACCACTGCTCTCAGCGCGACAGCCAGGCCTTTGTTGCTGTCTGAATGGAGGTTAAATATCCCTCGAAATCAGAGCTCTTTGGCTCTCTGGACGCATAGTCAGAGACCCAGTGCCTTTCACATGCTAATGGCCGTGTTTTTTATTTCCTTTGTAACCATGGTTAGACAGCAGTATCATGCTAAAGGGCGATGAATAAAGCGAGTGAATTTTGTTTTTTTCTCAGCTTTTTTCCACTCTCCTCTCTTTTCTCCTATCCCTCCCCCCTTTCCCTCTCGCCCTCTTTTATCACCATCTTTTCGAGCCAGCCCACATTCCATCCCCCTCCTGCAGGGGTTTAAAAAAAGCACAGATGGTCTCTCCTGACCTGCTATTCATCATTGTGTCAAAAGCTTTGTCAGAATAATGCTCCCCAACAACAAGCTGAAGGATTTTATTTGTTTCTATTGATGAGGCCTGTTAATTTCACAGACGTCTCATTAGGCTTAAACCACCAATTAATTTCTTTTGTTCTCATTAAATGGCTAATTCTAAACATGAACCGCACTGACAATGAGTGCTGCTCAGAGCCAAAGCCAGACAGCGCTGCTCCCGCCACGGAGCTACTGGAGCGTGAAGCAGGCAGGTAGAGGGATAAAATTGAAGAGCAGGAGGGGGCATGAGATTGGAGTTTGTTGGGGGGGTGGGTGGAGGGGTGGGGGGAGATGGGGGGGGGGTGGGGGCAGGAGAATGACAGAGAAAGTGGTGGCAGGAGCAGAAAAGAGTGAGGGAGCAAAGGAGAATCCTGACAAAAGCCTCTGTTAATTTGTAGACACCCTTAACACTAAGCATGGATGACAACTCATTAACTGCTTGCAGTTTTTTTTTTTTTTCCTGTCGGGGGATCAAGTGGCCCTCAGGAGTAAAGGTTGCAATCATCTGTTGGTGGCAGCACCCAGCACTCAGCTCTGAATAAAAACGAAAATAAAAATGAAAGCAGAATAAATCAAAATACAAATGGGAACAAAGCAAAAAATGAAAAGCACAGACTGAGAACCAAGGTAATAATTTTTCTATTGGAAGTGTGCTCACAAAAGCTATCTTGTGCCTGCACTCCATTAAAGCAGTGCAAGCTGTCATTATGGCCAAGGATATATGGAAGCCTCATAATATCCAGAGATTGGTAGTTTGTTAGACAGCACTGTACAATTTGCTGCAGCCTTGAAGGATCCTTGAGCCTCTCTTGACAATTTACCAAGGGAATTGCCGGAGCGTTGCCTTTTGTCTGCTGGAGACACAGGGGCAATTATCCAGCCTCCTGTAATGTTTCCCTGACTTTAATCTCCTAGCTGAGAGCATAAAGCAGAATGGGTAAGGTTTCAGAGTGCCTCTGGGTTCTATTAACACACAACTGCTGTTTCTGTTCAGGCCAGGCAGCCAAGAGAGGACTGCAATCTGACAGACAGACCTCCCCTGGGCTTTTAGGGAGAAAACATGATTATGTCATAATATATTTCGAAAAGAGATCCATTTGAAAGATTGCCCCTCTGTCTTTTCAATCTAACATGGCTCTGCTTTTGTCAGGCACAGTGGGAGCACTAGGAATGACAGATGCTTCAATGAACCAAACAGGAATGGAAATAAAGTGTTTTACCAGGAAAAAAAAAAAAAAGATCACCAGAGACCGGAAGCAGGGGCAAGAAAATCCAGTTTCACTAACAATTTCATCACACAAATCTCTTTAGTCTGGTGTCAAAATTTTCCCAGGTTTTTTTAAATGCATTTTTTTCAGTAAATTAGCAAATACCCTGCAGAGCTCTGTTGTTTGTAAACTCTGTCTGTGGTTTAACTCATAAATAACGTCACAGTTAATAAGAAAAAAGGCATATTTCAGCAAAATATTTGAACTGCAACAATAACCCCAATTAGGTGAGTAAATAGATCAACAGAAAATTAATTGTAAACTATTTTAATAAATCGATTAATCCTTTTGGTTACTTTTCAAGCAAAAATGTCAAACACTCCCTGGGTCCAGCTTCTTAAATGTGAGGTGTTGATGCTTTTCTTTGTAATAAATGAAAGTAAACTCAGTATATGTTGGGTTTTATGCCATTGGTTGAATAAAACAAGAAATATGAAAACATCTCATTTGTTCTCAACGGGCATTTTTCACTATTTTCTGACACGTATAGACGAAAGGAGTCATCAATTAATCAAGAAAACAATTAGCAGATTAATCTATGAAGAAAATGATCTTAAATTACAGCCCTAAAACAAATTATTGATCACTTATGTGATAAATTACTCCAGAATGAAACTGGAAACTGTTTTTAAAAAAAGTTTCATTCCTGAGGCCAAGTAGGTGTGCCTGTCCACTCCACTAAATGATAGCAAACACCTCACTTTGTGGCAGAGAATGACACTTGAGCTTCACAACAGAGTATTTTGACGGGGCTGAGCTCTCCAGCACAGACATCATGCAGCCACTTCATGACTTATATGAATAAGAGCTTTCCAAAAAGCCAAGAGACAAGGGTGGGAAATCTCGTCATCAAAGTATCTGCCTTTTGGAGTGCAGGCTACTCTCTGCACCTCTCTAGTTTTGACTAGAGTGTACTACAGCAACAGCGAAATGAGAGTATCGCTGTGAGGAAAGCGTAAGGTCCAGTGTTTCCTGACAGAGTATGAGACGGTTACATTGCTAAGGTAAATATCAAAATAATCAAAATATGGCCTTTCCCCAAAGCTAGTTTAAGCTACTGTGCTGTCAGAACATGACAGGAATTCCTGTGAAATTATAATTAGGATATGTGTCCTGAAGAATACTATACTAATCAATAATTCTTCAACTGAAAAGAATCAAAGTAGTCCAATAGTACATTGATAACTTTCACCAGTTTGTACAATGAACACTTTTAATTAGGGCTGTTTTTGTCATGTTTATCTGACAGCAGAAGATCAGGGCCCATCATTTTTGTTTTTTTTTATTTGAAAAACAGAAGTGTGTATGCATATATATATATATATATATATATATGTGTGTGTGTGTGTGTGTGTGTGTGTGGGTGTGTGTGTGTGTGGGAGGGGTATCGATATTTACAATTTTACAAGTGAAAACAAGAAAAAAAATGATGGTGCAACATAAACATCCAAAAGTTTCACTATTTATCATTCCTCTTTCTTTCTCTTTTTAAACCTTTAAAAATAATTAGTTTGAGGGTCTCTGGTCGATCTGCAGCACGCTACAACTACACTGCTGTTTCTTTTGTTTCAACTATATTTTTAACCTTTCGGTTTCTGTTTTCAGAAATATACAGTACACTCAGTACACACTTTATAAGTTACACTGAGCTAATCCTGCAATAAATCCTACCGTCATGAAGTTTTTGTTGAAACTGTTTTAGGGAGGTGTTGATTCCACTGTATGGTCATTTTGTAGGATTACGTTTGTACTGCTGTTGAACTCTATCACCTTATACTGAGTCCTTGTTCTATTAATTTGTCCAGCCCATTTATATCAATGAGGGTAAGGTACATAACTCTTAACAGTAAAGTGCAGTTAAGAGAGTGCTTTTTCTGCAGAAAATCAAATATGATGTTTGAGGTTATGATTATATTATGATTATTATAATCAGAGTGAAAATCTGTTTAAATCAATTTGAGTGAAAAAAAGTTAAAAATATTGAGCCACATAATTTTTTTCAACACAAAAGGAACAATTAATACAGAGTGTATGAAACTTTCTGAGGTCCTCAGAGGTATTTAGCTGCTTGATAAACACAGACAATACTGTTTGATACTGCGGTGGGAAACTTAAAAAACCTGCCAACATCTACTTTGTGATGATGGTGATGTTATAGTGGTTCTCAGTCTGAAGAACTAAATCAACAATGTCTTTTAAATTCAAAACATTCTGCCATGCGGGTTCATCTTCAGAGTCCTGTTCTCTTTGTCAAATCAAGATTACTTAGCTAAGTGACTTAGTTTGACTTGATTGTTGTTTTGATTTGATATTTTCAGTACTTCAAAACTGGATTAAAATAACTCACCCTCTGTAAACTTGAAAGGTGGTGTTAGATGTTAGGTTTCTAGTTTTTTTCTCAATGGGAGAAGCAGCTGTGGTTAGCTTGATTTCAGTTACAGTGTACCCCAAATGGTGACAACTTTTAACATCATAAAAAAGAAAGAAAGAAAGCACCAAAACCTCCATGGAAATTATTCAAATCTCCACTGCTCACCTGTAAGATCAGTGTGTTGAGAGCCGTCATTATTCTTGTCAAAATAAAGCTAAATAAATTACTTCCGCTGTCGATTCAAAAACATGCCGGAGGGAGATAGCTAATGGTTAGCAAGATGGCGTTTGTAAGATGGCACAAACATAACTAGAGTAAAGCAGCAGGAAGAGTTGGCAGGTTCACAACGTCACTGGGATAGATACAATCTTGAGCTGGTAATATTTACATTGATGATGAGTGTATGGCTGCATTTACAGTAGGCTATTATTAATGCATATTTAGGCTTACAGGATCACTGTCTCAAAAACATCAAGGAATTTGTACAGCATCTTTATTAAACTAAAAGACTATGGTCACATTAAAGTTGAATTGATTGCAGAGATATCAGCAAACATTTTCATTTGTCCAACCACTTTGCAAATTTTGTGAAAAGTTAGATTGCAAGTGGAATATTAGCTTTAAAGTGTAGGTTAGTTTAAAGGATAAGGCTGGTAATCTCTGTGTTTCACTGTCAACAAATCACAAGAAAAGACAAAAACTAACAGAGAATTTCTCTTGCTCGCAAGGATTACCAATGTATCCAAAGCCTGGTATACAGTATCTTATTTGCCTGTGCCATAGGACACAGTTGTTGTTCAAATCTATTACAAACGTCAATGGTTGGATTGGGCACTTTAGTGTATTTCAATTAAATCTCACAGTCCTGTAGCTGTAACTATTTACTCCTCTTTGAATAGCATTTGCTAAACACCAAAGTGCAGCTGATTTAGGAAATTATTTGACCTTTTTTTAGAAAATAAATATTTTTAAATATTTACATATTGTGAGTGTAACACACAATGTAATGAAGTCAAAAAGTTATGAGAGATGGACTAACACATTTTTGTGTTTTTCATGGAATTTGCTTGTAATTAGAAAAAAATACAGAATAAAACCAGACCCAACCTTCAGGTAGAAAAGACTGATGATTGCATGTTTTCCTTGAGTTAATCCATAAAACAAGGCGGAACCACCACATAATATTCCATGAATATGTCCGACATTACATGGACATATGAAATATCACTGTAATAGTTATTATAGTATAAATATATAAAACATGATAATCCCATGTTATCCAACAACAACAACAGACAGAAAGCACCATTTATGTGAAGAAGTGAAGAGTTACCTGTGCAGTAAGGGATATTTTGGTCCTAAACTGTATTTATGACATGGTGTTGAATTAATTCACTCAATAATTATTCATATAAACTGAGATAAATCCATATTAACAATTTAGGAAATATAGGTCCACAAACCCTAAATATTAAGTGGACAGTTCCCCTTTTTGAACTTAACAGTACGTGATCAAGCTGTTAATCAGCTTTATAAAAACTAAAGGATATCTTAGAGGTAAACACAGCCAGAAGAAGGGGCCAAAGGGAAATGCAGCTCCCACCACTTTACTTCAATAGCACAATTTCTTCTGTAATTAGTCATGTTGCTCATACACCTCCAGCTGTGCCTTAATCAAAGAATGTGTGTGGAAATATAATTAGTATGTTAGCATAATGCACACGATAAAGAAGTACTTGTAGTTGTCTTGTTCTCAGCATCAAAGAACATGTGGGTTCCTTCTCAGGGCGTTGGTATCATACAAATTGGGTATTGAATTATTGGATTTTAGTGGACACATAGAACAAAAACAAAGGAATATCCCAACAGTACTTCGGCCTTTCAGTGGAAAACAGCCATTACAAAAAGAGACAACATACTGATAATGTGTGGTTCTGTGCTCCTCAGGACACATCAGGAGGAATTTAGTTTTTCTAGCTTCACGGACCTCCAGCTGTGGTGACACAAACCTGCCCAGTGCAGACAGTCCCTTGACCTCAATATCTAAAATAGCATCCAGTCCATTAATGTGGCTGTGTCCTCTGACTAAGCTCTGAGACTCCACATGGTGAAGTGCAACATCAAGTTCAACACAGCCGCGGCAGCAAAAGCAGCAGCAGTGGCGGTGGCGGCAGCAGCAATCCAGCCTAATCCAAATGAATCCGGGTCTCCGAGGTTTGTTCATCCTGGTTCGAGGGTGATGACTGCTCTGCTCTGCTGGGGTGCTTATCTGCTGTCAGTGGTTGGTGGCTGTACAGGCTTCGTGTTATCAGGGCTCAGCCTGCTCAGGGATTGGAGGGCCCATGGAAAGTAAACATAGAACCTGTCCTATGCTTATCTATCCCAGGAGAGACTGTGTGTGTGCATGTGCATCTCTGTCAGGGAGAGAGAGATGCAAAGAGAGAGAGAAGCTTGTTTCCATGGCAACCTCCTCCTTTAACCCCCCCATCCCCACCCCTCCCCTCTAGAGGAGAACCCTGGTGGTCTTTGTGTAATGCGATTCCACTAGAATGCACTGTGGATTAGAGCTGCACTGCCTTCGGGCCCTAGGCAGGGCAACAGTGAAGACATTATTACCCAGATCAAATGCTGTAATCACTAGGCACTGGGGGCTTTCACATCCATTGCAGATAAAACCTAGGACTGGCAATACTCAGGTGATTAGGGGATTATTATTCTGCATTTCAGCACGGTGCCAGTCCCTCGCTGTTGGAAAAAAAAAGGAAAAAATCCTGATTCTCTGTGTGATGGATGGGGGAGGGTGGAAAACAGAATGCCAGCTAAAAGAGGCAGCCAGAATTCTGGTGGACTGTGATCAATGCCTGGCAGCTGAAACCAAAAAAAAAAAAAAACATTCACACAGTGGTTTGTATGTGCAAGCCCACATATTGGCATTACAGACCCCTTTGATTTTCTGTAGGGTCTTGGCTCTAACAATTAAAGCAGAAGTAGAGAATTGGACTCTTCTCTTATGTTTAGAACTGCTGTAAAACACTTAGGCCACTCTAGTTTCTTAGACTGCACTGTAGCCATCTTCTAAATAAAACAGGGCAGCATGGGCTTTCGCATGAGAAACCCGCTGAAAGCCCTTCATTGAGAGGTAGATCAGTGGAAGGCGAGACAATGACCCCTCAGCGTCCAGCAATAGGCACTCAGAGGTACAACCTTTCATCTGCAGATATTCTACTGTTTGATTAAGTGAGGAAGAAGATTCTACTTGAGCCAGCAGCTTAAGATAAAAATTCACACAGGAAGTACACACTTCAGCGATGTGGGAAAAGAAAGACTATAGCCTTTAACAAATGAGCCCGTGAGAGCGGAACATGGCGGCTGGCTCCATGCTGAAAGCATCCGGCCCTGCTTTTATAATCTAACAACAACATCTCTGAAGAGGCAGCCATATGAAGGGCTCACAGCTTCACACACTGAGTCCTAGAAGAGCCTTGCTCTGGAGTGGAAGGACTGGGCCATTCACCTCATCCTGCCCAAACGTACTCAACTACCAAAAGACCACTCAAGAGAACTCAAGAGCAGTGTTTGCGTCATATTTCTGAAGTGGTACCGCATAAAATCTCCACCTTATTGTATCACACTGACTTGGCTGTGCGGTTTTAGTGCTTACACCATACATGAATGCTACCCTAAATAAAGTGGTAGATGACAGTGACCACAGTCACTTACAGTACATGACTTTGAAAGCTGTACCAACATGATCCCTCAAATATTAATGCAAGCCCAGTCATTTTCTGAGTTAAAGCCATCACCACAGGTCCCTAGCAGTCTCTCTAACAGCACCCAGAATGTCTTCCTCTCATGTTTGCGGTTCTCCTGAGACAGTTGTCAACTCCTATCTGGATGCATTTACAGCCATTTACTGATGGACTTCAATTTACTGTCATGGAGAGCCTGTGAGTAAGTCTGCATGTACTGTAGATACAGACTAGGGTGAGGGAGAGCCCACACAAGCAGTGCACAGGGCAACAGAGACATTTAAGGACACATTTCTGGTTCTCAGACAAGAAAAGTAGAGCCAAGAAATATTCAGCATGTTAATACAAGCCAGGTATTTCCCTCAGGTACTGGTGAACTCAACAACAGTTACTGCTTTAGCCAGGTTACGCTCCCTGTCCCACTGCTGGCTGCAGCACAACAACAAGTATTAATCTGCATCTACAAATCGAAAACCACCTTTCCTAAAGGAATAGTTATCGCAGATGTGATTATTCGCTCTCTTGCAGAGAAGAGCAACACTGCTGTCACATCTGTATAGTAAATATGAAGGTAGAGATGGCTAACAGCTAACGTAGCTTAGCAGAAAGACTGAAAACGGGGAAAACAGCGAGTCTGGCCCTGTCCAAAGGTAACAAAATCCACCGATTACCACCTTTAAAGTACACCAATTAAGACAGTATTGGTTGTTTAACCTGGACAAAAACCAAAGTGTAAAAACAACAGATTTTGGTTTTTTAGCAGGTTATTTGTCAGACTATTTCTTGGTCGGGCACAGCAACTTTCTGGAGTAATCGCTGAGTTTGGCTGCCAATCAGCAGAGAAAGCAGGAAATTAATGAACCCAACCAAAAAATAGCAGTAATAACTGTTCACACTTATGTCTTTGAACAGATTAAATAAACAAGACATAACGTGTTAATTAGTGAGTTGCTGGTGGATGGATATCATTGCATTCAAACAGTCTGCCTAGCTGTTTCCAGGCTTTATTCTAAGCTAAGCTAACCAGATTCTGTTGGTAGCTTCATCCTTTGGTACAGACAACAGAGTGGTATTGATCTTCTCACTGACAAAAATGCAAAAGCATATTTCCCAAAACTTCAAACTCTTACTTTCAAATGTGCAACAGTAGCAAAGCACCAGCACTATAGAAATTCAGTCAAGATAATTTTATATAAAAACAGTTTATTGATTTATCAACAACTGTCAACTGTACAATCCTTAGGGATGATGACACGTGTATGATGCACAGTCTAACGTGTGTTTATGCAGAGACCAGTCCTGTTTATGAGAAGATTGCTGTGGAATATTATGAAATACTGAAGAGAGCAAACAGAGAATACCCAAAATGTCAAATGTGGTGATGGCTTTGCCTGCCACCTTTATGAGTAACCATGTAATTCTTGCACGTCAGTCACAGAGAGTCAAACAAGAGAGACAATAATTAACTCTTATAGACTGATGACTAAACTTTGCTGAGTGGAAAAATGAAGATTCATACAATAGTCTAGTCAACAGACTGAACTCAAGTCACAGCTGCTTCTTGATAAAACCCATCAGGCCTCCAGTTGATAATTATCCATTTTAATGTTATGAAAGCAGCCAGTGTTCAGGGATAGGTCTTCATTTCAAAGTTGAATTTCTGCTGATCAGGGCCAAAGGGTAGAAGTAACTGGAAACCCTGATTTTCTCCTTCTTCCAGACTGAAAAAAAAGGCATTTCCAGAATTCTCCACTGCTAAAATCCATTGGACAAACGTCTGTGTTCTGTGTTACAGCAAATAGCGAAGAAGAAAAAGCCGTTGTCAAGGAGAAAAAAAAAAATCCAAATTAGATTTCCGAAAAGGTCATTCTGGACAACGAACATGAAAAAAAAGCAGAGGAGGGAAAAAACTGAAATAGAATATCCTCTTACAAAGTCCTAATCTAATTTCCATCCCCAGAGGGGACAGAAAATCACGGAGAGAACAAGAAAGAACCATCACAAGCGTAACTGGACACCAAAATATAAATCTATAAAAGGCCTTTTATTACTCCATTATGTACACTTTTCACAGGACCTCCAAGGAGAAGCTCCAAAGTGAAGCGCCGCTTCTTGTTGTGTCATGGAACTTTATCTCCTCATTAAAAAGGACGAATAAAAAAGAAATATCCAACAAACAGAAAAACAGCAAGACATTATTTTCTTCTTAGTGCCTTGGGGAACTGCACTCGCTGTACATGTGTTAGCTGTATGAGTGAGGAAGGGCAGAGCCGAAGGACACGGCATCCAGGGCCACAACAGCACCAACGTCCATTTCAGTCTGGCACTGCCAAACGTCCTGCCCATCCACCCCGGGGCTGCAGGCAACATCCATGCTGTCTGTGTGAGGGAAGGTAGATGGAGGAAGAGTCTGTTGTTCCTGAGCATGAACATGCTCCGATCCATAGCAGTCTGCTCTAGTAGATCACTTCATATACAGTGGCCTTCTTATCACCAGAGCCTGTCACAATATACTTGTCGTCTGTCGAGATGTCACAGCTCAGGACAGATGAGGATTCCTTGGACTGTTCAGAAAAAAGAATATGTAAAAAAAAAACATTTTAGTCTTGGAAGGAGTTAACATGCTAAACCACATTTTAAGTTAAGTGGAGAAGATTAGCTGACTACAGGGCAAGATTAGATTGCAGTGACATCAAGTTATGGCCTGATGCCCCTCAAAAAGATTCTCTGTCAAGTCAATAATTCAGGCTCAGTTTTCACTGATAGGTGAGTCCTGTCAGGCAGCGGCCTCTGTGCCCTTCCTCTCACAGACAAGTGAGCACACTTTTGGACTGGCTGCAGACAGACTGTATTGATCTGCATACCTGGAATATGCTGGCACCGTAAGGCGTCCTCCAAGCATTCAACAGATTGTCCTTCCCAGTGCTTACGAACCATTTACCTGAAAAAGAAAACAACAGTGCAATCAGACCTCCTTGAACTAAGAAGTGTTTGAAAAAATACCTACAAATGAAGAGTTGCCAAGTGTGTAACCTTGCAAACACAACTGACATTCAGACTGTAAAAAAGGGCACTGCAGTTTAGCACTTAATAAAATAGATCAGGCTAAGGCTCCTCTGCGGATAGTACAGTCAGCATTATCTCCCCCTCCGTTTATGTGCGTGTGTTCATACCACAGTAGGCGAACTTGAGAGAGAGGACGCAGCTCTCGTGCAGGTGGAGCTGATACTTGTCAGGCTTTGAGTGGTGGAGCACCTCCACGTTGCTGCTCTCCATGCCCACAGCAAGCCACTCTCCAGTCGGACAGTAGCCCAAGGAGAAGATCTGGAAACGGGACAGAACAGTAAGTAGTGACAGTTCTGGGGCTAAAAGGAAGCCACCCTCCACAGTAGGTCTGCTGGTGTGGGTGTTATCCATCTCTTCTATGTTGCTGATATTCTTCTGTGTTTTACCTGTGAAGTGAAGTCATGCTGCTGCAGCTGTCGACCCTCCCTCAGATCCCAGGAGCGAACTGTGTTGTCAAGACCGCCTGTCCACAGCTTAGTGCCATCATGGGATATATCAATACAGCTAGCACCATCCGTGTGACCCTGGAACTGCCTATAATCAAAGTCAGACAGCATAAAACATTTATCCTCTTTTAAAAATACTCACACAGCAGCAGTCCTGTTGTGGGGCCAAAGACCGCACAGAGTGAATAAGTGTTTTCTTCCAACCTAACGAGAGTCTGGTTGTGCAGGTCCCAAACGGCAATGTTTCCGTCACTGCAGCAAGAGAAGCAGACTTTGGCGTCGGGGCTGATGGCCAAGGCGTAGCACGCCGGGGCTGAGGAGGTGAGCTCAGCCTTGATGCGGGGTGTCTGAGAGGCCAGATCCCAGATGGTCAATGTGCTGGCCTCGCCTCCAACAATCAATGTGCGGCCATCAGGCAGTAGCTTACAGGAGCGGATGTAGTTATCCCTGTTCTGTTGCACAGAGGACAAACCAAATCAATACATGTTCAGGGCAGTGGAGCTAGAGATAGATTTAGGGAGAAGTCGGTGGGAAAGAGGATGAAAATCCTTCTGTCATAATAAACCAGCCTACGGGTATTCTCAAAACTGGTCTGAAACTAAGTTTTTAGTTTGTTGCATTAACACATTTATTCGGTTAGTTTAACATTTGAAGTGTAATTTTTTTTGGAAATGTGTGATGTTTATCATTTTCTCCCTTGGTTGGTGCTAACTTTCTTCTATTTCACACAAACACTGAGTAAAAGCATAAACTGCATTTGTGTACCAGTACATTTGCTGTCAAGCTGTCAGTGGGACGTGTGCCTGTTGTGGTCCTCATGAATAACAAAGGCTGATCCTGTTGTTAATTGAATGACATTGTGTATAAACAGTTCATACCCTTTGAGACAGCTGCACAAAAAGAACTAAGCGTAAAAAAGTTCAGAGTCAACTGTGAATCAGCAGCCTCCTCACCAGACAGTCCAGTTGGGACACGGGACTTTTGCTGCCGGGTTGGCTAATGTCCCAGATTTTGACACAGCCTTTGCCACCAGTGTAGACATGGCGTGTGGGGTTGCTAATTGTAACAGCGCACACCACTTCGCCGTGGCTCAGTGTGTTGATCTGACGGGCGTGGCGAGGAATACCAGGGCCAATCAGGGCATCGGGTGGGAAGGGCACAGGCTGCATCTGACCGTCTGCGCTGACGTGGAAGGAGTAAGCCCTGCAGGAAAAGATGGAGCTCTGTTAGTTTTTTTAAATCCACACTGTTTTTAAAAATGTATAAAACACCTTTGGTGAGACACTTACGGTTTGCCGCCAGAAATGGATGTGAGGCTGGCTGGAAGGCCCGGGGCTCTCATGTGGGTGTGAGGATCAAACCCCTGAAAGATGAAAACAAAAGATTTAGATAATGGATCTGTTATTGATCATTCATAAGAGCAAAATACACACGGTACTAACTATGTGCAGTGTTTCTAGGTGAGCCCAAATACAGCTAAATAAAAGGGCAGGACAGTATGTTACCATGGGGGAGCGTCCGTAGGCTGCAGCTGCTGCAGCGCTCATCTGAGGGGAGATGTGCAGACCAGCATACACACCAGGACTAGTAAGGCCTCCATTCATATCATGATGGCCCATCATGGCAAAGGGGGTAGGATAAGAGCCTGCGATGGACAGAGGTGTACGCAAAGCTGGGGCTGCTGCAGACAAAGTAAGGAGAAGGATATCGGTATGTTAACATAACAGTACGTTGGAAAAGGATTATCTCAGTTTCTATAGAGGAAAGAGAATGGTACCAACCGAGAGCCTCCATGCCTGGTGGTTTGCCCAGGATGGGTCTGAGCCCAGGAGTGGAGCTGGTGCCAGGGGTAGGGGCATCATTGCGGGGGGTGGGGGTGTTGGACTTGAGGCCAGGAGTGGAGGATTTGTCATTCTGCCGAGGGAACGAGAGAGCAAGCACATTCACAATTCCAGAAACCAGGCACTGTGCAGGCTGACAATTTGAGAGCAAACTGAACTTAATCCAATCTAATTCTGACAACCCTCATAGTCCTGCAGAGCCATAAACTGCTATTTATTCTAAAACCTATTATGGCCACAATGGAGATGGGCCGTTTTTATCCCCTTACTACTTTAGCTTTAATCTTTTAGTCAGGCAGAGGGAAAAAAAATCCTGGAATAGTTAAATACATTGAGCTATTAACAGAGAAGACCTGACTGATCCTGATGCAGGACAATATTATCCCTGACGTTTAGTCATGCACTGAAAGTACCGACAGCCATTCCTAATCCACTGCACATATCCCTTTGCTCTCTCTGCAATTCTCATTTAAACCCCTTTCTGTCCTAGTTTGTTGGTAACTCTCTTGGTGTCTTACATGACTGAGCTCCTTGGCCTTGGAAGATGGGGTGCTTCCAGAAGACGCCACTGATGCAGGGCTGTTGGGTGTGTCCTTCTTTGGAGGCCGAGGCTTATCAATGCCGTTTTCAGGTGGCGAGTGGGCTGGGCTTGCCCGTGGAGTGGCAGGGTCCTGAAGAAACATAGCAATAAGAGTTTCACATTTATGTAACAGCTTCATCTCACATCTTATCACATGTACGTATGCCATTTACAATTTCGTGCTGCACTGCTCACCTCATTAGACACATCTACCACCAGGTCATCACTCTTCTCTCCATCACTGTCCTGTAAAGATAATTGGCATATTAGTCACCTCAAGAAATCTTTTTTTTAATAAAACCTTTGAAATTCATCTCTGACCACAGGAGGGCTTAAGGAATACTTAAGTCTATTTCCCAAAATGTCGAACAATTCCTTTAATGACTTACATATCTGCTCATGCTGTCCTTCTCTTCTACTTTGCGTTTCTTAGAGTCCAAACTGTAGTCAGAGGAGCTGCGGTGCTTCTCACTGGCTGTGCGTAAGCTTTCTGATGGGGATATAGAGTTATTCTGCAAAGAGAAAACCAAACACTTTATTACCATTTCATCTTCCATCGTAAAAGAGAGCAGTGACTCATTCATCCATTACAAATTCGCAGAGAACACACTGTGCCAATCAAAACACTAAAAATGCCTCATTCACAAAACTATGGATGCCGCAGACTCTTAAAATGCAGCTGTGGGCCAGCTCCAAACAGTAGCCTGACACCAGCCAAGCCCAATCTCGCACACAAGCCTGTCCCTGGCCACACAACAGAATGGGCCGTTATCTGTACTGAAAGGAGGAGGGCTTGTTTTCTGAGCGGGGCTCCCTCGTCTTCATAACTGGACAACAAACAGCCTCACAGGGACATGAGCAGTGTGTTGTGGCTGAACAGAGGCCCTTTTCTCCGGAGTCAGTGAGGCTAAGCGTGAGAGCGAGAGGGGAGGAGAGACGGGGTGGGGGTGGGGGGTTGTGGGCATTGGGCATTGATTGCCACAGCGCGCTTAGGCACCATGTCAGCTCAGGCTTTGAGCTCTGATAAAGAAAGAGAATCTATATCCTGCCAGTGGGCACAGCAGCGTGGGACTGACTGGTGCTTCTTCATGGAGCCTGCCTGCCCACACAAGCTGGAACAGCTCGCCCCAGACGCTAGCATAATGGGAGGAACTAGGCAGGTGTCCAGCAGCTTTAAGAGGAGTTTGCCATTTGCCTGTAGACTGCCAAGTTCTCCTGATTTTCTCTGTCCCTTCCTCTGAGGACCAAAGCAACAACATGGACTAAGTCAGCAGCAGCCCAGAGCAGGGAACAATGGCCGATGGACTAGCAGTCCGGGCAAAGGGCCACTGTCTGCATAATGGCTGACTTTTAAAGAGATGCTTAGCGTGACTCATTAACCAAAGTCACCACTCTGCTATCAGATGACCTGGGACAAGAGCACAGAAACAAAACAGGCCTGCTAATCGCCCCAGGAGTTCCATTTCTTCAGACATGACTGCACCCATTCAGCTGGCCCAGCCTACAGAAACACAATCTCACAGTCCCATCACAAGCCATCAGAGATCACAGCCATTCAAATAAAATGCTTTAGCAGTTCCAGCCAGACGGGCTGGGGAGAAAGAAAACAAAACAATCCTCCATTTTTGTTCATAAATATTCATCACATGCCAAAGAGGAGAAAGAGTGAGCTGGTAAACAAGGGAGACAGTAGAAGGGATCAAATAAATCCTTTAAGAAGGGGAAGTCCAAGTCTTTCTTTAAATGTGATGAAATTACAAGGCTTCTAATCTCTCCAGCATGATACCAGTCATTTCCCTTCTGGATTAAACACACAGGACTTATATTTCAAACTTAATTTCTCATTAATAATTTTACTGAAGAAGGTTACAACAGGGCACGAAATCCACGGTAGCATGTGGGTAGAAAATATTTTTACTTGACATTTGCAGTGGAGACAAAGATGTGATGAAATATAGAAGGAATTGTAAAACCAACAAACCCTGCAAAAAAAAAAAAAAAAATTGTTGCGGGTTTGGAGACTCACCGTGTTCTCTGCATCACAGACATAACAATGGTGTCCGAGGTGATGATGAAACCAAGTGGAGCAAAGAGAAAAACAAGTCAGTTAGCGTATCATAACAGATGCTTCTGGCTGAACGTGTGAGAATCAACTGCAGGGCACAAGGCCCCTCTTATCACCATGTGTTAGAGCTGTTGAATAGCTTATACAGTCATGGGCTGGGAATGTACCAGCTCATTAACCACACAGAATGTGAACAGACAGGATGTGCTCCTCACCTAAGGGCCCTAGGATTCTGCTCTAGAGAGTGAGAAGCACTCCGCGCAAAATTGGTTTTTCGCTGTTTAACATCTATGTGATCATGTTAAAATTTACACACATTTCAATTCTTCTAAACAAACTGGTTAAGCAGCTAATGCCTTATTGGACAGCCATATGCCTGAGTTTCACTCCTCACCTCTGTGTTCGAGGTCATGATGGTTTTTCTCATCCTTCACTGGGAGGTGGGCTTGGCTGCCCAGGGCACCGAGTGCCAGCAGGCCTGATCCAGAGCCCGTCACAGGGGGGATGCCAGGCGGCTGCAGGCCTGACGGGTGAGGTGGCAGCTGGACCGGAGGCCCGTGAGCAGCGTGGGAAAGGTGCTGTGCCTGGAGCTGCTGCTGCTGTAAGTAGACAAGAAGATAGACAGACAGACACCGAGTGGGTCGGAGGGAAAAGGCAAGGTGAAGCTACACACTAAACACGAGGCTCATCAGTTAAACCCCAAATGATATTAGCACATTCACACATCTATTACTGTCAGGATCAGACGCAATCCCCCTCAGTGCTATTTCCATAGCAGGCAAGGGTGGCAAAAGCCCTAGATCTGTGCTGAGGAGAGAAGAAGTTTTGACTCACGATCAACTGCTCAACACGTCTAACGCATGAGATGCAGGGCTCGAGACACTCAGACACACAGCATTAGTTGAGCGTGAAACAAAACAATAGAAATATTTTTCGTTCTACATTTATGACAAAGAGCAAAGCAAAGTCTGATTCAACCGCTGTTTAACACAGAGGAAACATTTCACCTCAGGTAAACTAGCAGCACCTCAGCACTCCTATGCCATCAGTGAGTTGAGCAATCCTCTTAAGGAACATGACGCTGTGTAGGAATCTGTCAGCCTGTGGGCTAAACAACTACCTGCTTTTTAAACGCTTCAAAAACACAACCAGCGTCTATTTACTCCTCTCATATTCACGTTCCTGGATTAACAGAACATGAATCATTTGCACACCCAAACTTTAAGAGACTGAGGGAACACTAAGTGCTAGAAGCTGGCACTCCTCCCCCCTCACTCTGAGCAGTCGAGTGTGTATGTGTGTGTGAGTCTGGAAGGCTGCTCCGGGAGTCAGGACCAGGGGTCCCGTGCTGGCACTCAGTCAACCCTCCAATATTCACCATCAATATTTGAAAGGGAGAGGGAAATGGATGGGAGTTAAAAGGCACTCAGCATGGAAGTAAGCAGTTTAAAGCAAGGTTAAATAATACTTAGCTGAGACACCAATAAAAACATCAGCAATTTATTACCAGTCTACAAGCCAGCTGAATTATTCAGCTGCTGTTACAGCATGCACCTCCTCTCTTTTACAAGATCGACTACAATCAGATACCAGTTATGGCCATTTCAGGAATATTAGGCACTTTGTAATGACTGGGTAGTGGTACAACACATACAACAATGTGGTGGATGTGCTTAATACATAGTTAAAATACATTAACTCACTAGGAATTCGCTTTTAAAATTCCCTTTTTAAAACTCTCAGGTCAAATATGTCCTCAAAAATCATATCTGGAGGGTGTTTTTAATTGCTTCTTGCTTTCTGGATTATCTACCCTGGGGGCAGAGAGGACTAGATTGGAAAATAGTGAGGTTTTTAACTTGCAACTTTGTCCTTTGGCTCAATAGGACAGATGTCAATCCAATTACAAAAAATACCCAAGGCAGAGAGAATGAGAGAGAGAGAATGGAGAGCAAGAGAGAAAGCGAGTGTGTTATAATATTGTGTCCATGAGGGAAATTAAGGAGCCAGTTCATTGGCAGGGGAGAGCCATCCTTGCTCATTGTGTTTAATGAGGCACTGATGGGTAATACGCATGGTTGATCAGCAAGAGCCCTCATTAGAGGGCCATAAATGAAGACAATAATAAATAAAGAAAGGAGTCTGGCCTATTTCCTCTAATTTAATATTCCAAGATAAAGACCTACTCTTTGCCCCTTTTCTCTCAGACTGAGTGTAGCTACAGGAGAAAAAAAAAAACACAGGCAAAATTGAGCAAATGTATTATAGTAGTCTCTAGTGTACTAACTAAACTAACTATGGTGAGATGCATAGCACTTGGGCAGGAGAAGTGCCATGCAACATGCACAAGCCCTTCAAGCCCAGATATGTGCACAAACCAAGTCAATTAACAACAGCATGGCACATACAGTTATTTGTGGATGCCACTGACCATGAGAGCAGGGTAGGCAGCTTGCTGCTGCTGAAAAGGAGGACAGAAAATAGTCAGGGCTACGGGTGCTCTACCTGCCGTCTCTCCATTATTACATACTGAAATTGATGGTTTTACACACAATTTTTTTTTTTACTCATTGTTCAACACCTTGTCAAAACAAGGCATTGGTGTGGGCTTATCCAGGTGGCCACTTGCTGGGAGAAAGGTGGGCTTATCTGAATATTTTTATGTGTTTTCTTGTCAAACAGGAAGCACCACCAGTCAGGTTCATCTCAATACAAGCAACTGCCCTAGTTGCATCCTATTAATGGCCTGCAGCTCCATCAATAAGGCATGCAGCTGGCTCCTGGACGGTGTCTGTCTGCCTGGCACGCTCTTTCACCCCACCTTGCTTTACAATATGCATGAGGATTTTGGCATGCCTACAGAGCTTTTCCTCAATGAATAACGAATGGAGGGGTATTCGTAAAACATACAGTAGCTACCTTTCCACCTCCTCTGACACGAACAAACAGCATGACTGGGATGGAGGCTGGTTCAGGTGCCAAATAGGACCATATACTAAAATCATGAATGGGCTTGTCAAATATTTCATAAAATGTAGATTTTTAATGCTACTAATTTTAAATTATAGATAAAGACCAACAGAAGATCAAAGTAAAAGGATTATAGCTACAAATTCAAAAGTAAGGCAATATTCCCATATTATTTTGTTCCAAATGGGAAAACACACATACACAGGAAGGAGCCACAAATCAAATGAGCTTTTCTTTGGGAACAACTGCCGCTCACAGCTGCTCTGCTTTGGTGATAGTGTAATAAAGCCTCTGCTTCAGTCCAGAAGATGAAAAACAAACAGCTCTCCATCACCTAAAGACACCTACTCAGACAAATTCTAGGGAGCAATTATCCTGGAACAAAAGGTCACCAAGGGGGCATAAATTGAATTCCAATATGTGCCTCCAGGCATCAAGCCAGCCTTTTGGACTGGCCTTTTATGCATGCTAAGGACTCTGCAAGATTCAACTGTAGTAATAAGATCACTGATAGCTTGCGCTTTGAATTGAGTGTGAAACCAATCACTTTACTTTTAGAAGGGCAGGGTGAGTACAGCTGATCAATGAGGAGCAGATGGGGTTTTGAAGCAGTGATGAACACCATACATTACTGTTCAGTGCTGTGGTGTGCAAAGAGAACCGTGCAGCAGGGCTGTGACTGCTGACTGCCGTCTGTACTGTCTCAGCGAGCTTGCAGCGCTGGCTGTGTTCTGCTCACTCTCAGCCTTCTAATTCCCACAGCTATCCAGGTCAGCAGTGAGGGATGAGGCTCCTCGTTAAAACCTTAGCCAATTAAAGCAATACGGGCAGCGAAGGGGATCTCAAGAGCTCTCAGGCTCGCATTTATAAACACACAACAAGGCAGTGAAGATGCCACCGAGACCAAAGCTGGACAAACAGACCAGTTCTTGAGAGCTACAATAGTTGTGTATAGAGTTTAAATTTATTGGTTAAGAATATAGCGCTAAACTGAAAAAAATATCTTAACACATTTATTTCAAGAGGAGGCAAATCTGCACTCTAACTTTAGCGTTAGTTCATGACATTAAATCAACAGTTCAGACTACTTGGTGCATGAAGAAGACATGGACATTGAAAAGTACTTTTTACAGTGATCATCTTATGTGCAGGTTTGCCCCTAGCCAAGGTCAAATAAAGGAATAAAAGGGGGTATACACACGGTGAGAGGCAGATTGGGAAGTCCACGTACCCCGATGATAGCATTCAGCTCAGTCATAGTCACCTGCTTAGCCCGCTCCACTGCCTGAGCAACCTGCTGTTGGTGCTGTGGGAAGAAATTTACAAAAGATGATTGTGACAAGCTAACATATGTCACACACCCAAACCCACTTATCCCATCTCACTTATCTGTGAATTTCACACTTAATTTTCATAGCGCTGTTGCAATTTCAAAAGCCAAGGCAAATGCCACACACAATTACTCCAAATTGCTTAACCTGAAAATCATTTGAGGTAGTATCTTCAAAAATAAGTAACTTTATTTTAGCACTAAACTGTGACACTGTTTGGGAGTCACATTCAAAACTCACCTCTTGTGACAGGAAAGGCATAATTTGAGCTAAAATTGCGTTGAGCCGTTTGGCAATCTCCGTCTGCAAAACAAAAGAGGAGCAAAATGAGACGGTAAAGTATGAAACAGACAGTGACTTCACAGAACCCCGCCTTTAATGTTTACACCGATTAAGTCAATTGCTGCGGCAATCAGAACTGCTTGACTCAACATCCTCTAAACAGCGTGATATTGACATTTGAAATATTTAAAACATTAGGAGAGCCCAGGGGGATGGAGCACAGCTGTGCTGAGAGTGCACTCCATGCTAAACGGATATGAGCAGGCAGATTGCTGCTGTGTTGAGAGGATCCTCTCTCACTCTGCCCTCCTTCCCCTCATCTGCAACTGCGCTGTCCTGCAGTTAACCTCTGAGTTAAACCACACACCCAAACCCCAGGAAGTGAGGCCCGTTAACCGGACTGCATTGTTTACTTACATTTGACAGTGTTGGCAGTTTACATTAAGGGTTATAACTGCAGATTGAGCAGAGATTACAAACCATAATGACCACGGGGGTAACACACCTCAAATCTATGATCAATACCATTAGAAGACAACTCCCAGCCTGTAAATGTTAAGAGTGCAGTGCTAGAGTTCTGCCTCTCCAAGACTGAAGGCCAGGCCATTTCCCACTGCAATCAGCTGCCCAGCCCACCACCCTCCCAACCTCCCATCCACCCACAGAGCCCTGCCTCCATTCTTCTGCTTGTCTACCAACTGCCATGGCAACGGCTGCAGCCCTATCTTGCTGGGATCATTATGCAAATGGCACCTCTGTTTGACCGTAACAGGCTTTAAAATCATATTACGTGCTTGGAGGCAGGTCATTAAATTGAATTTTCAGCCTGTCGATCACATGAACGCAGCAAATGAATGGGGGATAAAAAGAGCAATGGGAGGAGGTGTGCAGAGGGTTTGTGATCCACCCCCTGCCCTGAAAAAACACAGCACAGCCAGCTTGCTCTGCCTCCTTTCTTCTAGGGATGGGAGATGAGACTCTCAGGTTCAAGCTCAGAACTGGGAGCAGAAAAATAACAGTGCCAAAGCTACATCGTCTATGGAATTTATGAGCTGCAGTTCAACCCAGGGCCACTGCGGAACACAAACACATCACATGGATTTTCTCCGATTTTTCATTTGGAGCAGCACACACACAATGTTCTTTGCAGACTGCCAGCTTATTTATTACACATGGCAGAAATGCCAGGCAGTTTTGGCAGCCATACACATTACCTCTGAGCAGAGCCAGGGAGATTGGAGAGTAATGTCCAACAGAACGAGACCTGCTGACCCAAGCTGCAACATGGATAGCCACTTAACCAGGCAAGCCAGCAGGACAAACAACAAGCTAAAGATGAAATATCAGATGAAACCAAGTAAAGCCTGGGATCAGAAGCAATAATGTGAAATGAATACGTATGTGGTAGCATGTGCTACAGAAAGTACAACAGTCCATAAGATAACACCGAATATAACTTGATTACTGTCTGCAGACAAGAAAAACAATGAACTCCAGCCTCTTCTGACACACAATAAATGTGACCTACAACCAATGAAGCAATGAAAGGATTAGATAAAGGTTTTATGGGCATTAGTATTAATGCAATGTAGTAAGTGCTCTAGCAACAGCTCAAGAAGGCCCTCAGAAATAGTAGAAAAGGTACAGAGCCTGTATAATCCATGTTTGTTGAGATAAGCCATGTCAATAGCAGTCGAACATTTGACAGGATTTGTGAAAAGGCCTTGAGCGCACAGTCCATTCCTCTGTAGCTTAGTGTCATGGTGACAGCTGGCCGGAAGAGGTCAGGGGGTGGCTGATCCACTGTGCCCTAAACAACTGGCAGCCTCTACAGTGCCACAACACAACATGTAAATACATGGTAAAGGCAACAACTCAGCGCGCCACTGCTGTCAAAATAGATACTGTGCAGTGCTGGGAGGATTTTTTTTGTTCCGCTGGCAGATAAAAATGGGGTTGTTGCCACTTTAAGTAGATGACAGCTTGGCCCTTGAGAGGCCAGCTTTGCGCTGCTGCTACACAATTACAGATACTCGGACCTGTGTAGCACCACTTTAAGAGCACTCTCAGGCTGGCTTGTCAATGGTGTGCAGAAAGGTATTCGCCTGTTGCTATCAGCAGTGGCAAAAGGAGTCGAGACACTGATGAGTATTAAATACAGGAGAGAAAACAACTGGCTGGTCACATGATCCATCTAGAAACAACACTTGAATAGTCAGATTTAGAGGGGCCTCCGATTTGTCCAAGATGACAGCATCACCCATTTCCTGATTTTTTTTTAGTTGGATGAAAATTAGACTAGTGCTTCACTAGTGGCTTCTCTAGGCCAGAAAGTGACGCATGTTTCCACTAAACTGAGATGTTACAAAAGCCTAAGAGCCATTGTTAACGTGAAGCAATTCCAGAATAAATTTCTATTTGGCATTTGAAGTTATCAGTATTGATCTGAGTCATGCCAAAAGTTTACCTAAATGGATTCATGAGTCATTTCTATGAGGAAGCTTGTCAGCTGCAGCAGTCAGTCAGGTGATGTTCTTGGCCAAAAGATGACTGATCTTAAAGCAATAAACGTATTCTAACAAAATGAGCACAAACCATAACCTCCTTTATTATGCCATATCTTAAAATACAATAACTTTGTTTATATAAGTGGACCTGACACCCAACAGTACACAACCTACAATTATTCAACTCCAGTCCAGTCCCACATGACAAACTGGGGATATTGGAATGTTGATTGCTTAGAGAGCCACAGTTTCTCAAACCACTTTTGTATGAGCACTGCTGACAGTTGGCTGGCTTTGACCCTGGGTATGGTAGATAGGTTTGCTACTTAGCAAACGCCTCCCACAGCCACGTGTCTCAAGTCTGTGTTACAACTACAGGTAACAGCCAAATCTGATTGAGCCTCACCCTGTGCAGCTCTTGGAAACAAGCACCAGATGATGGTAATTACCGGCTGACATCACGCAGCAGAAATTAGCCGTTTAAATCTACATACTGTCACGCCTGATAGAGAGAGATCAGATAACCCTGCCACATCAGTCCGTCTGAGCTTTGTCAGTGTGTGCATTCAGAAATCTGAATTATGTCCCTGCACAGTAATGAAAAAAAGCACAGTTAAAGGAATGGATTTTCTCACTATGGAATCAATCTCCTGGCAGGAAAATGATATGCCTATGTGCATCCAATAATCCATCTCAACCCTGCCTGTTAACCACCCCTCATCTTCTCCTCCTCCTCTGCCTGAGCGGTAAGCTGGGGGAGCCGCATGGATGGGTCCACACTGTTTGCTCACAAACACTCCGTTCAGCAGGTTAGGGCCCCACTGATGAATTATTCAAGTGCTTCCATCAGCTCTGTTGAGGTTCCTGATAAAAGTCATGTGCTAAAATGGATCAGTCGATTAACCTGTTTACACAGAGCTGGGCTGTTGCCCCTCCCCCGGCTCTATTCTCCAACTTGTCTCCAGCTCCCATCCCCCTCCTCTTTCCTCTGGTTGGCGATAAGTGCCTGACAGAAGCTATCAGAGCGGCCCAAGCCCTGACAGACATGTGGCATTGTGACACACGGCCCAGACACTGATGGATCACCCTACCACACCAATCCACCAAGTCTCCAATGCTGTCATTAACCGAGCTAGGCAGGCTCAAGAGAGGGACAGCCTCGCTGGTTTAAGAGCTGCGTGCATGGGAATCTCAGGATTACTCATTCATACAATCTTTATCTCTTCAAGCATCAACGTGATTGATCTGTGGCGCAGTGCGAGATAGGATCTTTTGATGAAGATTAGGGCACAATAAGTGACAAAAGGACTTTTGCCCCCCTCCTGTGATTACTGTTCATCTTAAAAAGAAATACTGATCTATCAGCAATCCTCTCCCTTTAATCATTAAGGCAAAGGCCAAGCATGCCAAAGTCTACCTTTAATCTTATCAAAAGGCTGAGACAAATCCCGTCTTCACACCGCTCGCAAATTTCATAAAACGGTGACAGCAATTACACAAGTGGTGAAACAAGTCTGCATATGTACCGCCTTGTTTGTTTGCAGTAGATCCATCTGTTTATAGCTTATTACCTATACTCAGTTCAGTTCACAGCCTATAAGAGGTTCCTCCTGGGTCTGACATCCCCTGACACTGTGGAAAACCAATGAGCTGAAAAATGTGAGGAACATGATGGTACCTACCTGTTTGTGCATCTCTATATTCAGCCCATAGGACATCTCGTAATACTGAAATAGAAGCAAAGATTTAATTATCATCAATGAACTCGATAAAGTCACATTCACAATTAAGTTGTGCTATTAAGTTGTGGTGTGTATTGCCACAAATCAATATTTTAATTGATCACTATACTAATTACATCATCACATTATGATTGAAACTGAGATACAATCCAGCTTCTGTGGGCAAATATGATAAACTACAATCAGACAAAAAAGGAGTTCTCCGAGCAGCTGACAGCGAATATTCAATAAATTGATATTTGTTGTTTATAGTGTGGGCACAGAGAGGAAAGGATTAGATTTATTGATCACCATCTTAAGCTCTCAGATCTTCAAGATGTCTGTTTACTTAGCGTAACGCGATTGCTCAACACTCTTGATATTTCAAGCCAGGTCAGTCTGTCTGTCTGAAATGTAATCCGTGGAGCCCACAAGTGGCCGGCAGGGCAGAAATGGCTTTCCAGTCAGCGTCTATTTGATGAGGCCAATGCATTATTCAGTCCATTAGCTTCTTCGAAAATTACTCTCAAACAAGAGAGCCATTCTGTCTGAGATCAGAGCCCGACAGCCGTAGCGTAACCTGACACCCGGTGCTGGCTGTGGGATACTTCCCTACATGTTTATCTAACCTCCTCCCTGTCAGGCTGACATGTTGTTTTCCTCTGAAAAGAATGTTTAACTTAAGCCTGCATGTATTGGTTTAAGTCATCCCTGGTGTGTTTACCTGGGACAACAGAGTGTACCGCCACAGAAGAATCTTCTGACTGCATCACATCTGAACTAGATTCCTTCATCATAGTATGTTTTTCTAAAAGTCTTCTAAATTAAAAGCTAATTATTAAGGTTTACACAGAAACTAACATCGACTTATTGCAAAGTAAGCTGCAGCAGGTTCCAAGTCCTCCATTTTGTTTGCCGTGGTGGTGCATTTTCCCACACACTGCTCTGGCCCTCCACCATCAGCTCACACCTAATTTATGGCCATGCATAAGTCTGAGCGTGGAGTCTCCTAGGAGAATAATCAGATCAGCACACACAGAGGGCAACGCTGGAGTCGACCCTTGGAGATCAGGGACACACTATAATGGAGCCTCAACCCACTGCCGCCTGCCTGTCAGGAAGAGCTCCTCCGTAACAACCAGCTACATCAAACCCCCCTGGGGGCTTTCACAGGCCTGTACCTGACACTCAACCCGCCCTAACCACCACCACGCAAGGTGATCACAATAGCCTGTCTCACTCCACCCCAACTAGATCTTGAACAAGCCTTGCAATTTGGGACCATAATTGCTCCCTACTGTAATATAATCTTACCATGACATAGTGGCGCTGCATCTCTGTCTTCTCATTGGCCAGTTTGTCATACTCCACCTTAAGACTAAAATAGAAGACAAGGTGTCAATTTCAGGCATGTCTATCACTTCAACAACACACTTAATCACTTGACAGCAGTGTATGGAAGATTTTAAAAAAAATGTCATTTTTCATTCCTGCAGAAGTCAACAACCACATATTAGCCTTAGCCTTTACTATTCAATAGAGAGTAAACGCTGACTCTGTTGTACTTTGGTGATATTCTTTGTAATCATTACCTGTGATATTGGGCTTGCAGGAACTGAAATTCATCTTTAATCCTGTCACAAGACTCTGCTACGGTGAATTTGAAGCCAGGCTGACCGGGCTGATGTGGAGGCTGAAAGGTTGTTTAAAAAAAAAAAAAAAAAAAAAGATTACATCAGTCCAGTAACAGTAGAGGGATTTATTCATCATTTTCTGCATTATGTCCCCTGCTGCTGAAGGGAGCTGAACAGTTCTCCCATTAGACTACTCTCAAGATCATATCTCCTCTGCATAAGCAAGACATCACCACACTAAGCAGGTGTGTCTGCTTCACACCTACAGAAGCTAATAACGTAACATAAAAAGGCTTTCTCTCTGAAAATGAAATCCAGCTCCAAAAATGAATTAAAACCACCACCTGTCCTCATACTCAGCAGTCATGTCAGTGCAGGGCTGAGTAAATATCTCCAGGCATGGAAACCATCTGCATCCATTTACCACTAAGTGCATATTCTGATGTTGCATAAATGCATTGTAATGTAACCATATAGAAATTGGATGAGCCGCGTTAAGGGTGGAAAACGCTCTGCGGGGCAGATTCAGAGGGAATCGGCACAGTCAGGAGCCATGTCAGCATCAGTGTTGTCAGATAAATATGTAAGCTGTAGTAAGTATAGAGGAAGCGCCACTTACCGGATGTCGGCCTTGTGGATACATGTTGAAATGTATCCTTTGTTTATCTCTCCAGTGTACAGGTCCTTTGGCAAAATGGTTCAAATTTGCCTCACAGCCACACCAGTCTCAGCAGACGAGGGTGGGGGGTGGGGGGGGTGGGGGAGGTCGTGAAAATCCTGTGTTGAAAAATGACGCGGTTTAATCTTTAGACGACAAAAAAAAAATTTAAAAAAAACCATATATGTACGTGTAATAAAAACAAAACAACACAATACAGTTCACGTCATTTGCTAATAAGTAGTCGAAACAACAAACTAGTCCCAGTTATTGCAGGCAGTTACATCAATTAACGAAAAAGCAGCACTAGTCCTGAGCTTCTGTCTTCTTGATGACCTTATTCGGTCAGTGGTCAGTGATAGACTCGGTATACAACAATATCTCAATCTATAATTTAACCTGATGCAAAGACAACGCGGACCAAACGAAGAGGCGACTTTTCCGCCGTAGAATTCAAATGTTTGCCCCAAATCCTCCCGTTCGTCACTGTGATCTCGGCTGATGTTCGTCAAAATGACCGAAACCCCGATCTAGGACGTCTACGGGCCGGCCAGAGCCGACAGCAGCTGGCTCCCACCTACTGTTTGACTCCGCGGAAAGCGATGGAAACGGTGCGCCGCTGAGCGTACGCCCAAAAAAAAAAAAAACACACACTGAGAAACAAATCAACAGCTCTGGTAAATACATACCCGTGCGTGCTAACCGTCCGTCCGACTTTTGTTCCTGAAGAAAAAACAGAGCAGGCTGTAATTCATGCGTTTAATCCCTCCTAATGTAAGCGTGGTGGACGCAGATCTCGACAAGCATCCCCCCTCTCTCTCTCTCTCTCTCTCCGTCTCTCTCTCTCTCTCCGGAGCGCACCCAGTCAGACTGGGGGAGCAGTTGGGAGAAAATTTGGTGCGGTCGGGCTCGATTAAACTACTTTATTCTCAGCCGCGAACCTCCGAGGAATGTGCGCCTTTTGTGACTGGTTAATCCCAAGAAGAGGAAAAAAATAAATTATATATATATATATATATACATATACATATATATATATGCTTCCAAAATCTGTCTTCCGACTCGAGTAGGTTGGAGATTCTTTAAAAGCGTAACATGGTGCTCTCCACAATCTCGCATTTCCCCCGGTTGTCCAGTTTACCCCGGTTGCCACACACAGGCAGCAGGGCTGAACTGCCGTGAAAGCGCCTATCTGTCCAATCGGATTACTCGGAAGGAGTACGGTCACATCTGCCTATCGGAGAGCGACGGCCCCCACGTGGGGCGCAACGATACATGACATCATCCCACGGACCCACAAGGCATCATCCGTCCGTCCCACCGTGTACAACAACAGCAGGCATTGATGTGCCGACGGTGATATCCAGATCTGACAGACACAGCACAAATTCCACATCCGCGCTTCATTAGGGTGTTTGCTATATGTGTGTGTGTATTTATATATATATACATATATACACACACACACATATATATATATATATATATATATATACACATTTTTTTTGCCGCCTAAATAAAGTTGATGAATTTTCGGATGAGACCACCACCAGCGGGACGGGGAGGGAGGGAGGTGTGCGGTGCAACAAGCATTCTTGAATTTTTATCCCCATACAAGGAAAAGGGGGGGTGGGGGGGGTGTCGGTTGGTATAACACGTGTGAAATATCCAAAGTAACCACCAAAACTAGAAAGCAACGGGTTTAACTGCCCCCGACGCGCACACGTACGCCGTGAAGGACACAATGATGACCAATCGATCGACGACACCCACCGAACCGAGGCAACTGGCGCGACTCCACGTCGATTTTTTAAGTTTCTCGTGATTCCTGCACGACACATCCGCGCGCCTAACTCTCAGCATTCGGGTGATAGTTGCACTGCGGGGGGGGGGGCGAGAGAGGAGATGCCTTTGTCTGATATGAACATCAGCCATGTCTGAGCGCAGCCTCGCCGCCTTGTTTTGAAAGGTTCAACTCTGCCCCACGTGGGACTCCGCTGCGGCTTTAAGGCCTCTCGTCCAATGGCGGCGCGGTGCACTTACTCGCCGGCCTCCCATTGGTCGGCGGGCGCCGGGCCTGTCACTCACGGAGGAGCGTTGTCAATCAATACCACGCGGGGTCAAGCGCTGACAAATGCCTGTGCTCCTCGGTCCTCTGCCGGTGAATAGAGCCGGGAATGGCTGCTTAATTAGCTCCGAATGGCTTTTCTCTCCAGTTCAAACAATCTGTTACCACCACGTGGTAATGAGAGTCTACATTAAACAAAGGAAGAAAGGAAGCATGCAAACAGTTGTAACATTACAACCTGTAGTTTTCCTTTACATATGGGCCTATGAAGGAGCACGCTAAAGGATCTTGTTTACCTTCATCACAAAGACCAATCGACCTGTGCTAACGTTAAACACGAACCCGATGTTAAATGTTACGCTGTACGGATGGATGTACTGCTTCCACCATCAAAAAAAAAACAACAACAACCCAAAAATAAGACACTTGTCTCCTTGTTTTTATCGTGGACACAAAAGAAGCCCTCTGAATCAGTTGTAGGTTGTTTGTGATAGCAGGCCTGTGAAATGAAGAAAAACAACAGCAGTTGCACAAAAATGGCAGACCAATGATATGATCTCCACTCTTCTAATATATAACACACATTCAAAGCTGCTTAATTAGCAAGAGACATGTGGAGTCTTTACACGTGTATAATATGTAATCTGGAGTCTTTATACGTGTATAATATGTAATCTTATGCAATGCTGTACTTAATCATAGTCATATCCATTAAACAAATTTAAATAAATGACATAAGTCTGGTCTGTATAAGCTCTGTGCAGTATATACAAACAGCCGGCTTATATACGGGCTGCGCAAAAGAGGATGATTTGTTGCATCTTTGATTGTAATAAAATAACACATTAAAGCACTGGATATTTAAAACCATTAAAATGGTCAAACACTGCAAACAGGCTTCAGTAATTAGCAGAAAGTCATGTGTATCAATGTCTGAAAGGGCCAGGGACCAGACTACTTGCAGGTGTTTGAGCATACTAGAGACCGACGTAAGTACAATACTGGGCTTAGTCAGAGCTCAGTTCAGATTCAAAGATATGGTGCTTCTGGATCTAAATCTTTTCAGTGTGTGGAGGCTAAAATTTGAAACAGCCGACCAGATGACATGAGAGCCGCTGAATCTATTATAGTTTTTAAAAATAGTTGCAACAAGTTTTTATTTAAAGACACGGAAAGAGGAGATATGGTTGAATGAATTTAATATTCTATCTGCATGTTACAACTTTTTTAACAGTAGTGTAGCAGAGACACAGCAGTCTTTGTTGTTTTGGTGGTTTGGTGCAGGCCTGGACCACTATGAAATAAGTTATTTGAACTTTTAGTGTCGTGCTTCAGTTTTATGAAAAACACTTTGTTTGATTTGTATGCTGCTCATGCTTTGTTTTGTAATGTCTTTCTTATGCGTATGTTGCATGTTGTATTGAATTTGTGTTTTTTTTTCTCTCTTTTCCCTCTTTTGAATATTTGTGTTTGTGGATTTTGTTAATATGTGTGTTGTCTTATGATAAAAATAAAACCGAACTAATAAAGTGACTAAAACAATAGTCGCATAGCAGTAGCTTTTTGGGAATGCTAAGGTCATTTTGTCATGTTAAGGTCTGAGATTGCCCAGCAGTCGTCTTACTTGTCATTCTTGTCAGCCACCTTGAGGATGTGGGATAACTGTGTTATTTCCAAAAGTATGGAGGCAGTCTGTGAGAAACTCAAGCACACACAAGAGCTGGCAGGCTAATCTCAGCCAGGCACCCCCTCATGCTTTTCAATGGAGAGTGCTTGGATTAAAGGCAACAAAAGGCCTGGCCAAACCCCAGGGAGAGGGGGCCCTCCGCCCACTGAGACCCCCACACTGTTTATTTACACGGAAACCCCAGCCTCAGTGAAACTCCCACCCTCAGGCATTACACACTGGCCTATTTGCAGAGGTTGCTCTAATTCTTGACAGAGCAGGAATTGTCCTCCCTCCTGCCACTTTGAACTGAGTAGCAACTCACTTTCCAAATATCTCTGATATAGCTAGTGAGCAAATATTTTGACTCTGCTACAGAACAATTACTGTAGGGTCATATTGTCCAAAGGTAGCTATAACTGTCATACTGTGTATGTATTTCTGTGTAGAAAACTGGTATTACTCCACTGAGGTTTCATGGTTTTGCAGCTGGAGATGGAGGCAAAGATCATCGGTATGGTGGAACTTATTATCATGAACCTGTATTGGATGTATTTGGAGATCACACAGTATTGGCCCATTAACGTGACTTCCAGTTAATAAATGACTTGGGTATTTATCTCTCCCCTTTATTTTCCTGTCCATGAAGCAGAAAACGAGGGCCCTGTTCCTGCAAAGGCTGGGGTTTGTGTTGTTAATGACTTTCACATCACTGTCCTGGCATGTTGTTTATATGGAGATGCACCCAGACTTACATACTGTACATTCACAAACCAACACACACATGCTGTGTTATTCAGGCACTTCATTCACAGGAAGGAGGCTGAAATTCACAAAACACACACACACACACACACACACACACACACACACACACACGCACACGCACAAACACACACACACACACACACACACACACACACACACACACACACACAAACACGCGCATGCTGTGTTATTCAGGCACGTCATTCACAGGAAGGAGGCTGAAATTCACAAAAACGCACACACACACACACACACACACACACACAGACACACAGACACATAGAGACACACACACACGCAAGTAGAAGCACACGCGCACACACAAACACACACACACACATGCATGCACATGCACACATATTCCATGCAACAAAGGCCCTACAGTGGGTGTGTGGAGAGATGAATTGCCTGTACTGTATTATCAGGATGACTCATCAGACAGTAATCAATGAAAACAGGATGAAAGTCCTTATCAAAGGAGAAAAATGCAGACATGAAGAGTGTCTCAAAACAAAAAGACAAGGTTTTTGGCAGGGATCCCGAGCTGTTTTTAGCTTAAACATAGAGCCAATTGCTACTCTAAAATTATTATTCTGCGCTGTCAACAGTCCTTCACTGATAGAGATAAGTACAGACATTAATAACAATAGACAAAACTTTGCCTGCAGATGTTGCTTAAAGTTTATGTGATTTTGCTTTAGGATTAAGAATTGGTAAACATATATGTTATGCTTATGTTTTAACATAAGTCATAACATTTGCACAGAGAACTGTCATTTTTATATACTTACATTTTTATTGGGGTTTTAAATCTGGAAACAACAACATGTCATAGAAGATCTAATACAACACAATATAGAACACAATCATGAGGCACTCAGAGATATGTAGCGATTCTAATTTGAAATTAATTCACTTGTGTGGTGTATTGTTACATTTAAATCATCCACTTTCTTTAACTTTTCAAAATTCACCGTTAACTACAGAATCTTGAAAAATAATGATTAAAAAATATTATTTAGTCTCAGTGCATCTGCCAAGCTCTTTATGTGATATTATTGGCCAGGATTCTTCTCTTCTGTGGCTCTATATGAGGAGTCAATTCTGTCACAACCAAATTTATTCAGAGAAAAAAAAAAGTCATCTGGTTTGCGGAAAGAGACCTCAGTCGGTGGTTTAACATGCTAACATACATACTAAATATACCAAAGCAATGGGAAAAAAAAGAAAGCAAAAGTTAAAGCAATCCACGACTTTATGAATTCATCTGACACAACTGTCAGAAAACTAGCTGATGAAATTGACAGCACATTGTTAATATCCAGAGAGTTCACGTGGCAATAAAAAAAAGGGGTCAGGGTAACAATAAAACTGTCTTTAGCATTCATTGGCTGTGTTTGTTAACCTCGCCATGCCACTGGGAAGTGTGACGTCCTCGTCTTTCAGTTAAAGTTTAGTCATAAAAATCGCAGTGTTTTAATTCAGCACACGGCTCATGATATTCACGAATCTTCATGTTTACAACCTGAGACCGTACAAATACAGAGCGGAACTAAAAATACAGAGAACCTCAGAAAGTCTGCTCTGCATTCAATCTGTAACACGTCTCATTGCTGAACCAGCAGGAATCATGCAGCTGATAAGTAAACTCTTCCTTTCAGGCTCATCCTCACACACAAAGTTGTTGTCTTGTTATGTTATTGTTGCTCTGTGAAAGACTACTTTCAGAGAGGTTATGTTGGCACACGGTAGTCCCTCCGAACCTCTTAACACTGCATAATCAAGAATCAGAATCGCCATAGTCAGAGCTTGTTCAACATACCCTTAGCTCAGGAAATGCATAGCTGCGTCATTATTACTTGGCAACAAACTGCAGATTACAGCTAGTTATATGCTAGAGGCTCACAAATCCTACTGAATGATTTCCCGCTGACAATCTCCTTCTGGAGTTGCACCATAATTCAGGGCAGAAATACTATGAAAAGAGTCAACATTAAACTGATCAGAGGATCAAGTGGTACCAGTTGATTGAAAAGGCCCTGAGCTGCTCAACAAAGATTTTGTTACTCTAATCCAGTTTTCTAAATGGCTAATGTGATTAAAAAGATTCTTTGGGCCTAAATTCAGTTATGGTTCTTGATTACATTCACATGGCATGGGAATGACTTCACATGACTGTCTTGAAAGAAAATATGTTGTCAAGGTAACAGCCCATGCAAGAAAAGCGTAATTTCTACTGAGGTCAGAGTCTGTGGATTGTTGAGTGTCTCATGAGGGTGAACATTATATTCACTTACGTCAAACAGAGATGTACCAGTATACGGCAGGGCAAAACCTCAACAGTGAGAAATGTGATGTAGCAACAAGTGCTGAGCTGAGTTCATCACAGAGCGTAATGAACGGTAAGCAGAGCCCTTTAACTAGCCCCATAATGACAATGTGAGTCGTGTAGAATCTCGGAAATCACCTTGTGAGACCGCAGACTTCTGTCTTCATATACCGACTTTCACCACTTCTGCCTCACTGAGAAGCATTTCATATTCCCTGGCACACAGTAATATAGCTCTACTCCTCCATGCCAAATTGACTCCGCAAGTCCTCCTACACCTGCTGACTGACACACGCGTGCTGAAAATGATCCCTTCACCAGCAGCCAGCATTGCTGCTTGCTCTGGAGGGGTACTTGATTCCATTATTAAGTTGAAAAAGAGAGACAGAGTGAGGGGATGGCTGAGAGAAAAAAAGCTTGGGTAGCGAAAAATAATAGAGAGCTGAGGAAGTTATCAGGGCAGGGGAGAGCGAGCCTGCTGTCTGACAGCAGATCCGAGAGCTCCTCCAGCTGGAACCCCTGCTCATGAGCCCAGCAGAGCAGAGCCCATCAGTCGACTGGGATGATGAGCTCTGCCGAACGGGACGGGTCAGAACAGAAGCACCTATATACTGTAGCATGTATCAACTCCACATCTACACCACATCACATCATCATCAGTGGTGGAGGAAGCATTCAAATCCTTTACTCAAGCAATGGTGAAAAGTAACTAAGTACATCTACTCAAGTACTGTGTTCAAGTACAGTTTTGTTACTTACTCGAGTATGTTTATTTTATGCTACTTTATATTACTCCACTACATGTGTTCGACAGCTTTAGCTACTCATTACTTTGCAGGTTCTGGTTTTACATAAAAAAACAACATTTTGGCAAGCCTTATAAAATACAGGACATTGTTACATATTGAACCACTTGTTCTCAACCTTTTTTTGGCTCGTGAGCCCTTACAAATGATCAGTGTCTGTTTGGAGTTCCTTGTCATGTTTTCAGATGTCTGAGTTTTTAGCACTTCCACCACAAACAGTATATAAAGCAGTGAAAACTAGCTGCACCTGGGCCAGATACAACAGTAAAATGCTGGTTATGAATTGCTGCATCAGTATTAACAGCCAGTCTGACATTTTTCTGCAGTTTGAGGAATTTTAATATTTTATACTTTAATTACATGTTGCTGATGATACAGCTCTGCTTTCACTCAAGTATGGTGTTGAATGGAGGACTTTTACTTGTATGGAGCATTCTTGCATTGTCGTATTGGTACTTTTACTTAAGTAAAAGATCTGAATACCTCTTCCACCACTGTACTTGAGGAATGGTATCAATACTACACTGAAAATGTTACTAAAACGTTAAAGTATATAAGTATTATTAGCAAAATATACTTAAAGTATCAAAAGTAAAAGTACCCAATGCAGAAAAATGTCCCCCTGAGTGTTATACAATATTATATTATATTATCATTACTGATGCATTAACCCTTGAGCAGCAATTTACTTTTCCAGTTGGCTGAGCTGAAGATAATTTTAACTACTTTATATGCTGTTGGGTAGTTTAATGTATAACAATGTGTCATTTCTTATAAATTGATCCTATTGTTTGTATGTAAAATCTGAATTGGCAGTTATCAAACAGATTTAGTGGAGTAAAATGGGCAATATTTCCCTCTGAAATGTAGTGGAATAGATGCGTAAAGTAGCAGAAAATTGAAATACCCGAGTACAAGTATCTCAAATTTGTACTTAAGTAAAGTAATGGTGCTCAGTTACATTCCACCACTGTTCGCCGTTCACCAGCTTTCATATCAGTGAATAGTTTGGCAATCAATGTCCTATTCCCATATCATTAGAGTGATTGATTTCACAGGTGTGTATGGTCCCCAGAATGTTGCTATCGGTGTATTTTTGTTCGTTAAACAAGGACACAAAAGGGTTAAAGAATTTTGGAGACAGAAGCCCTGAGAAAGAAAGTGAGACCAAATCAGCAAATTAATGCCTTTCCTACGAGAGGCTAAGCCTCTTATTTTTATTTCAAATGAAGATATAAATTGACTTCCTTATTAAATCTAATTATTAGCCAGTGCCCTCCAAAAGTCTTTTGAAATTGCCTGGAGCGGTCAGGCTATTAGCATAAACACCACCACTGGCAAGCTTAAAACAAATGGTATATTTAGTCAGTGTTAATGGGATTAAAGTGTGCGGGATTCAGGAGCAGTTCTACTAACAGTGAGCATCACATCTTCTTTATGGATGCCCTGACTTCTCCATTTCCACTCTCTTTGTTTGCATTTCATTCCACTCTGCTGCCTCTCGCTCCTCTCAGTTATTCAGCAGATTGTGTTCAATCTTGATCCAAAAATCCCAGACAATCATAAATAATAAAGGATTACACCAATCTCTGAAAAGCTGGTGGCTCGCCAGCGGCAATGCGCACACAGAGAAATAATTGTTGGCCATCTGTGCACCAGATTGGTAAGAGAAAGGGTAAACAAAGAGCATAGTCTACCTGCTGAAGCTTTCTGCTCTTCCCTGTCTCTCCCTTTAGCCGGGGAAAAGGAAAGGCTTTGGTGACACTCACCCCTGCAGAATCCACTGGCTCGCTCCAAAAGACTTTTTGATTAGGGAGGTTTCAGAACCACAGACTGACAAGCCGCGCCTGTCAAGAATCTAACAAGGCTTGGGGTTATCTCTCTATCAGCAGCCAAACAGTACTGAAACACTGCACAGTGCCAGCCAAATAGAGGAAAGATGAAGGATAAGTGACCAGGCAAATGATCACATTTACATGTCAGATACAGAGCTCTCCAGAAAAGAAACTGAAGTCATGAAAGCTTACCCTCTGCAGTCTCATAAATAACCTCTCTGTGGACTGAGATTGGATTTACTGGCACAGTTTTACTTCTACACTGCCGGAACCACTGTTGGGGATGCACACAGAGAGCATCACTGATCCTTATTAGGGAAAATGGATCTTGTTGTGCAGGGGTCAGTCAATGCATTTTGATGCGAGCTGTGAAGTTAATAGCGGTATGCTTTAGATTTATGGGTCAGAGAATAAATCAATATGAGGTGGTTTTCACACACATGATGATTTCACACAGCCTGATTGACTCCAATTTACTGTCTCATGATTAAGACTCATTTGATATGAACCATCACATTTACTGTTTGGATAATTAATGTCAAATGTTGGATTTTCCGACAAAACACACACCAAACCAGAGCAGTTTCTACCTTTTAATGGGAAGCTAAAACAAAAGCCTGCATTTCGCATGCTTTTGCTGCTTCACAGTCTGTGCAGGGAGCGAAAAATGACCTTACGGTTTGCCATCCTTCCCAACTGGAGGACCCTCATTATGGTGTGAGATTTATACATGTATATGTAGAGACAGATAGATAGAGATAAATAGTGTTGGATCTTGGAGCGGGGAGGAGACAAAAGACAGGGCAGATTCATAATGAGCTGTATTTATGTGCAGCGTTGCTTGGCCTGTTGACAGCGGTTAATGAAGTTACAGTTAGTGGGGGGGATCTGCTGGCACTAATTAAACTCACTGTCATTAGCAGTGTTGGAATGAGGAGTCGCTGCGGCAGGAATGGGAGGAGCAGACACAGGCAGATCTATCAGAGCAGCAGCACACACACAAACAGAAGCTATATTTGACAAGGGGGATTAGATATAACTTTATTGTATACCGGGAACTCCTGACTTTGCATTTAAGTTTTATACGATGATACAAATCCTCTTAAGAGCTGACTTAGTCAAAAACAGGGGCTACTTTCTTTTAAAGCAAAAGATTAACAATATTTCCACTCCTACAGGAAAAAAACTGAATATGGGCATATGAGGTATAGGGTTACACATAATATACAGTACTCAATTAAGTGTATAAAGAAATAAAGTCAACACAGATTATATATATATATATATATATATATATATAACATTATACAGCAGATGCAGGAAATATTTTACACCTAACTGAGCCTACAGTGTGGATTGGCTCCTGTAGAAGCCACATCTCTGACATCTGGAAATGTTGCAGTCACCGCTGAACTGTTAGAAAGTGGGAGAGCGCTCAATTGACTGTCACAGAGTCTGAGTGGAGCTCACTGTGTGCCATCAAAACCACAGCTCCATCGTAGCCTGTAATCCGACTCACCACCAAAGCCACCGCTGTTGGCCGCCTGCGCAGACCAAGCCTCACTGTTTGTTTATGCAGCACGTAGACCCGGCCATTAAAAGTGGGAAGCCTGTCAAAAATAAAAAGAGACTTTTCATGTTTGAGGGCTGCAATTGTGGCTCTTGTGTGATGTTATTCCTCCACACTGACCCCTTGCTTTGAGGTCGGGAAGCCGCTTAACTCTGGGCTGTGGAGCCAGCCGATTGGCTAGGCCAAACGCAGTATTTTTGAATGTGGTGGCGTGGTGGGTACCTCCGGCAGAGGTACTGTGGTTGTGTGCAGTGACTAGCTGTGCTGTGTAACCAAGACAGCCTACACATCATTAGAATGGCTCCTCAGGCAAAGAAGCCAAACATCCCTCATAAATATGCACATCATTTCCCTCATTATGTCCTTGGTACCTCTCATCGTGTTCCCTAATCCTCACTACAAAGTTAACCATGTAACTAGCTGAGCAAAGGCTGTGGATCGTACCATTGCCAAAATAAAGGTATAGCAAAATTCTTGTACTGAAATAGTTAAATAATCTGTGTAAATACCTTTTGACAACATGCACCCCCCCCCCTATATACAGAAGCTGCTTACAAATGATACAAGCTGTTTAAAATAGCTATTCCCAGCTCACAGCCCTTCAAATACTGAAGCAGCACAGGGAGAATGTGGAAATTTGCTATGTAGTTAACTTGCGACAGCCACCAATTAGGTTTACGATTCGGGCGCCTTTGGGCCACTGTCGCCAGGCCTCAGTCTCCCTCTGATGTCATTACACAAATCTGCTGCAGTCTGACAGAGCAACAGGGCTGTAGGACACAGAGGGAGAAGGAGAAGGAAAGTTGGCCTGGCTCCTCTCCTCTGATAGCAGCAGATAAGCCGGCCTTGGGGCCTCTTATCTCATCTGTGGATCCTGTGTAAATGTAAGTTTTAGTCTGGCAGATTACATCAGCAGAGCCTGCTGGGGACAGAGGCTGGCCGCCGGGGGACCATGATGACTCCCCTTATGCGACAAATGCATCCTCTCCACCCTTCATGGACTAACAAAGCAGGACTAGAGTTTACTGTGGGAGACGGCTCCTCTCAGCCAGTTAAAGTCAGTCCCCAGAGCAACTGGAATTAAAACTGTCAACTTCCATTTAGTCCAAAACGTTCACCCTATAGCATTTGTTTTCGCTGTCAGCTGCACACTGTGCACTGTACGCTGATAGTGATATTGGTGGACAGCATGCATCACTTTGGATAAACAGCTGTATTATAGCTATGTGGAGGTGTGTGTCCTGACAGGAGAGGAACAGACCAGCTGACGTGGGACAGGCCCTCTGCGGTTCAGAGGCCACAGAGGTGCCATGTGACTGAGAGAGGTTCATTTTGGGATACATAAACACATCCTCCTTGTTTGTCTAAACGTCTCCCTATCCATCAGACAGACAGAAAGGCCACATCTGGTGAGCAACCAATGGAAGGCTATCCCCCTTCCATCTTCTCTCCCTGCTCCCTGCATCTGTCATCCCACCCAGAGAGGGGAAGTGGTGAGGTTGGAGTGGTTGGCCAGACAGGGCCAGCTGTGTGACCACAGACCTCTGAGTGTTTGTATGTGGGAGGGAGGGAGGGATCCACAGGCCTTATTACAGACCCAACTACACACTGGGCCTCACAAACAGCTACTTTACAGCCAGCAGCAGCCGCTGAGTAGCAGCAGTAACACTGAAAGACTGGTACTGTGACAGCATGAGAGTGAATGCCTGTGTGTTACTATCAGTCCCAAGCATATCTAGTATCTAATGTTTTCGATGAATACCTAACTGCATGGCTGGCTCATTTCTACATAGAAAAATAAAAATAAAATTTGCTGTTTCATAGACAAATTAAACAGATTGAGTCACTGAAATGACCAATGTAGTAAAATGATACAGATGTTAAACAACCCTGGCAGTTTTGGATGGAATGTGTTTTACCACAGCCTACTACCAACTCATATCAGCTGAAAGCGACTGTTGCTGACTGCGCGGTCAGCCAGATCACAGGACGGAGGGACTCAGAGTGATGATGTCACTGTTTTGCCTCGGTCCCCAGGGCAGTGATTTATGAGCTAATCTGGGTCTGTCTCTCCAGATTCCAGGTCTTTGTCTCCCTGGGGAGCTGCAAATGGGACAGTGGGATGGAGCCACCATGCAGCAGAAGTCCTCTCAGCTCACAGGACCTGACATCCATCTTCATGATCACACACCAAAGGAAAAAAAGAAAAAAAGAAATAGAACAAAGTTGACTTCATTTTGTTGCACACACAGATGTGCACACACACTTGCAGGCATGCACAGACACAATTGCAGAACAATGCACACACCCTCGCACACAAGCAAATACAGAATAAATTAAGTATTGCATATATAACCTTGGCTATTTGCAATTTGTCATGAAGCCCAAGAAAGATAATTGAGGCAACCTCCCAGTATGCAAATAGAATGATAATTAGCCTGCGCCACTCTGCCAAACACATATGCACAGAAAAAAACAGTTACATTGTTAGCAATTTCTAATAGAGGACACCTATTGACCCATTTTCTCTTGGAAAGCAATTTGTCCCTCCAAAATAAAACTAATAGGTGGCAAGATGAATGGATTAGAGTGGGCTAGACTGGGTGCACCGTGCCACAAGGCACTAAATCACCAGATTATTAGTTTTATGAGCCAAGCCCATGAGAGAATAATTGCTAATGTTCCCAGAGTAACCAAGGGAAATAAAGGTAATGGAGCAATTTATAAATTCTGATTGGTATACATAGGGAACTTCCAGCCAATCTCCTTTGTTATTTTACTGCTCTCGATAAAATATGCCCCAAGCCACACAAACACTAGGGCCAGCTATCAAAATCAATACAATCACAGAACTGTGAGTGCTGCTTCTGCTCCTTTGTTATTTTTAGTGCAATGCAGCCTGACTTGCAGTTACAAATCAAAATAACGTGGAAAGAAAAAAAAGCACCTACATCAACTTCAATTTCTTAACTTCATTTAGCCTGTCTGGGAGACATACGGATGATGATTCACCCCCGACACACTCTGCATAGGTGTGTGTTAATAATCAAGACAGGCTCTGTCTAAAATGATATATTGCAGTTTGGCTACATCTTCCAGAACAGTTAAGATTGTAGTACAGACAGACAGAAGAAAGACAGACTGCTGATGTGGGCAGGTGTTCTGTTTAATCCACCCAGTTCAGATGAATAACCGTCCTTCACTCATCCTGTTTTTCTAGCCACAAAACTTTCCATCATACAGACCCAAATCCCTAATTTCCACCTCTTCACAGCTCTCTGATGTTTAAATTGTAAGTCGCACTAAGTCCAAACGTAGTCTGAAATGTTCTGCAGATGTAGGCCCTTCTAATGTGGTTCATGAAAGCAGAGATTTATCTGGTTAGACAGGGCTCGTTGCTTTGCGGCCACAGTCTGACTGCCTCATATTCAAGTCAAGGTGGGTGGTCTCAGCGTCTTCTCATGTCCATTTCAGGGGAGGATAAACAGCACGTATCCTGCAACAATCAACTCCTGTTGTTATGTTTAAAACAAACCACCCAATTATAATTTCATTAGAATTGAAACAAGCCAGTTTGCTGTTTAAACTAGACGTGCAGCTATAGCCTCTATGGCAATTTGATCCACTGCTGTATTGAATTACACATTGAAGTCAGGGTGACAGAAGGTAAAACAGATTATGTGGAGAAAACAACACGGCTGTATGGAGGCAGGGTTAGAGTGTTGTGTCATCTCCTCGCCCTGAGCTGCTTGTCTGTTGGTGCATCTGTGATAGATTTGCTTTACTGGAGTGTTTGCAGCCGAGCGGAGCTGATGTCTTACCATACACACCCTACTTGACCTTTCAACAGCAGCGATGACAGCTCACAAACTTCTCTTGTAACTGAAAATCTCATCATATACTTTCCACCCACTTCTTGTTTTTTTTTGTGGTGAAACTGTGCCGCTTACTTGTGTTTTCACTTCCTTTTCTTACAGGTATGAAGTAACACTTTGAACTGTAACAGCACTATCTGTTCAGACTTGTTGACTTAAGGTGAGTGTCCTTTTTGTCGATTTAACATTCATTCCTAAGTGGGAATTATTCAATGGAGACAATTCCCCGCCGTCCTTAGGCCGATATGCAGAAATTTTTCAAATCCAGACTCCCACAGATCTGCACTTTGTCATCCCATCTGTACTCCTATAGTCCCACAGGGAGGGTGTTTGTGGGTCAGATCGTTGGTTCATCGTCACCTCACATTTCCTGTTATGAAATATCATGACACCCGACACAGTGTAAAACAGAGCTTAACAAACCATGAGAGTGGAAACTACGTAGGATGGAACTTTATCTCAAAGTGAGAAGATTCAACTGTAGTGCTTTTTTTTCCCCGTTTTTTTATGCTGACGCTAAAGCATTTTATACTGTCTTTATAGTATCATTTAAATCAAAGCAGGATTTAAAGTAACTCACTATCAACCTCAAATGTCAATTTAATTCCAGACACAGCTTTCAAGAGCCACTGACAGCAGGACGCAAGCTCAGACATGGAAATTGATTTTCCAAGGGATTGATTCCACCCCGGATCTTGCACTGATCCACAGAGAAAGAAGCAGTAATGACACATTCTGTGATCCCACAATTTCTATACGATGCGGTTAGTTTTTATCCAAATGCGACAAGGCCTGTAATAAATCTTGTCTTCTTTCCATCAGCTTGCCAGCAGCTGGGAGCCGTCAAGGGAAGCCACCCCAAAGAAAATGTTATTCCAGCTTGTTAGTGTTTGAAGTCACAGCAAGCTGGGCTGCAGAAGCTGCTGCCTGTGGTTTATGGCTTGTAGGGTTGCTCAAGATATGGAGTCTCACTTTCCAAGTCAGGATGTCTCACAGCCATTGAAGCCACAACTGAAGCTGTGAGATAACGCAGGCACGTTGAGAAGAAAGGACTTCAGAGCAGACATGTGATCTTGACTCAGTGAGTGACAACACTACAGGTTTGCGTGTGTTTGTGTGTGCGTTTCCCTCGGTTCACGTTGTTTTTCCGCATCCGCCTACTGATGCAGCACTGAAAAACCCTTGCTCAAACACTGTTGCCCCCTCTTCTTTCTACTTGAGTTTATACACTTGCCAGGTTCTTCTATGGCAAAACAGTTTTTATTCTACTTTTCATTCAGACAATAAATTAATTACGCTTTCCTGACAGAACTGGGGAGATACATTTTTTTGTACTTACACAAACACGATGAATAACGAATAAAAAAATGGATATGCAATTGTGCTTCTGTGCAACAGATGAGGAAATACTCATATTCCACGACAAGGTCACTAAGCCACACAGCTCCTTTGATTTCTGAAATTCAATAATGTCTCGAAAATCTTGGCTCAGATCAGCGTTTCACTGATTAAAGTGGTTGTATTTCAGCCACAACAGGTCAAAGGTTGTCAGACAGCCACCCAGTGTATCCAGTCCTCCAGTCTGATTTTTTTTTTCTGTAATCCCTCATTGTTGCACTGTGGGACTAATCCTTTAGATTCCCTCACAGTCACAGCGGTGACCCTCAAAGACTATGTATAATCAAACAAACAACTAGTGCTTAACAGTTTACACCCGAAAGCACTTTTACTGCACAATATGAGTGAATATACATAGAAAATTAGTGGTGGAAAAGGTATTCAGGTGCTTTAATTTAAAAAAAAAAAATGCCACAAATATCCTGCATTTAAAATTATATTGACATACAGAAGTTGAATGAGCAAAATATAACTAAATGTACTAATTATGCAAAAGGACCCCTCTCAGAATATTGTTATATATAATATTAATGATGCATTTTATAGGCTGTATTGGGTAGAGTTGGAACTCATTTTAACTACTTTATACATCGTTGGGTGGTTAAATCTCTATCAGCGCGTCATGTTTTATAAGATGATCATATGATTTTAATGGAGATTATTCAAAGTAACTTGTATATCTTATAAATACATGCTATGGCATAAAAAGCACAATATACAAACCTGTAAAGTTACACAAAATGGAAAAAAAGTACAAATACCTCAAAATTGTTCTTACTTACTTTAGTTACTTTTCTATTACTGTAGAAATTTGCATTTCGCAACAACAGGACCGTGGTGCTAGCCACAATTTGCCTTAATATTGTCATCAGTTAATCTACATATTTGATGCTTATTTTCTTTTTGTTTATAAAATGTCAGAAAAAAGCAACCAAGGGTGGCGTCTTCAGATTTCTTTTTCTATCCAACCAACTGCCCAAAACCCCAAAACATTCAGTTTACTGTCACAAAAGACAAAGAAAAGTAACAAATCCCCACTTTGAGAGGCTGTAGCCAGAGAATATTTGGCATTTTTACTTAAAGAAATTACTGAATTGATATATCGATTATCAAAATACTATCAATAAACTGACTAGTCGTCTCAGCTCTGGCTCTAATAGATAAGTGTAACAATCACCTGTCTGTGCACCCCGGGCTCTTTGGGATGAATTCTCTGCAGGACAGAGGCAGCTGGAAGAGAGTCCGCTCTTTGAGAATGACAGGAGAGGATGTGAAAATGTCTCCCATGTACTACTATGAATAAACCATTAGAGTTTAAGTGAAGGACATGCAGATACTAATTGGATATGCTTGGTTGATTCTATTACACTATGAAGATAAGGTTAGGCAGAAAGGTCAAGAGGGCAATGTGATGCTCAATCTGATTCAGTGGTAGTTTTCTCCCAAACCTCTCTCCCCCACCCTCACACAGACACACACACACACACACACACACACACACACACACACACACACACATACACACGCCCACGCACACACACGCACAGACACACACAGAAACATGACCTGCTGGGGGTCAGCTGTCATGGCTGCTTCTCCTGCTTGTCCCTTAGGGACGGCAGGCAGACAGGCTATTGATCAGCTGGACTATTATCAGAGCTGAAGCTGTTTATCATGCTGTCTGCTCTCAGGAGGGAGCCTCCGTTGCTAATGGACCGTGGTACGGCGCTCCCCTGCACCTGTCCTTGTCACCCCTACACCTTAAGCACCATCGATCCCCACATCACCCGCCCTTGTCCCGCTGGTGCCCCGGTCTCTGGGGGATGGTGGCTACTCCTGACTCTCCTGTGTCCTTTTAGAAATCACCCTGGTAACTTGGAAACAGTGATAAGCATATAATCATACTCTGACCAATGACATATTCATACTAATCATAATCTGATAAGAGACATAAACCAACAAGAAAAAAATCACAATTTTCTGTTCATATGTTAAAGGGCTACTCCAGCAGTCTACTCCCTCAGTTTCATAAAGTTTGGGGGCTTTGGAGAGAGAGATTTGAAAAAAAGAATGGTGAAAATTGAAGCAGCAGAGGCCAAAAAGGCCCTCAGTTTTAGTCCCCAGTATGGACCAGGATTCAGAAACAAGCCCCAGATGACAGACTTTGAATCGCTCCTTCTAGATCCATAGGAGACATTATGAAACTGTTCTCACAGGGTGAGTAAGACTATCCATTACCAGTAAGCTGATCTGGATGTGTAAAATCAGTCAAGTGCCCCTTTGAATTTAGCCAAAATCTGTACTATAAGTAGACCAGTGTTCAGTAAGCTTGAAATCTATTTTCAACATTTGCCCCTGATGACAAATAGAGAGATACAGCCCATGTTTGCTGACAAAGCTTGAGTACATTTTCCGCTGACGGTGGGTCACCTACTATATGTGCTCACTTGATGGGTTAAAACCTCGCCCAGTCACACGCTTTGAGGGAGTGGTCAATATCAGTTCCTTGTACAGCAGAGCTGTTACACTGGCCTATTAAAAAAGAGGCAGTAAATGTCAGACACCAGAAGCCGGAGCCATAAACAAGCCAGTGGACAGTGGCTATTCAGAGGTCACGCAGAGTGCTCAGTTGTCTGTGGCGGCTGGCCGGGGAAACAAAGTGATGAGGATTTAATGATATCCAGCTTTGTGTCTATTGATAGCAGAGTCAATGGACTGCACTGTGGGTGTCTCTCTGATACACAGCAGATTAGCAGCTCTGTGCCAGATGAAAACGTCAGAGATCAATAGGACACAGGGGAGAATCAATAATCGTCCCACTACTCTGTGGCTCTCATTTGGTGGATTGCTCTGGTCCTTTATGGCCTGCCGTGCTGTCATCGTGCCATTAACTGCATTCATAAAACATGCATCACATATCTGTCACGGGCATCATATGTTAATGCCTGCTGCTAATGAATATGAATGCTCTGTTCATAAGCAAGTCTCTCTCTCATTACATTGCTTTACGCCTCGCTGAGCCCGGAGAGCTCGCCTTGGATGAAATGTAAATCACTGCTTTATTGGGGTAAAATGCATGACTATCATACTAAAACGCAGTGCAGGTGAGAACAAAATACACTCACTTTGCAGCAGATCGAATGCTTTGAAGCCAATAGTCTTGTAAAAGTGTGAGGAATGAGTGGGCTAATTGCAGCATCATCATCGCGCCTGGGATGAGGAAATAACTGAGAATATTCAGTCATGTCCTAAATACTATAATCAGCATTACCTGGCTTGTCGCGCTTCATTATAGTCCAGAGATCTCAGATTAATTAGCATTATTGTGCACAGTGAATGAGACAATTGGACAGTAATTACATTAACCTTTGGGATCACACCTTGTCTTTTTACAAGACGTGTCTAAGCAATAAAAGATTGCTACTGCATAGATGATTACTCTTATCCTTGACAGTGTCTGCCTTCCAAATTGATCCAATTAGCCATTCAGGGCTAATTTAATTACTTGGGGCTGCTATAGCCTCTCTATCTTTCTGTCCTTGCCACCAGGATAATCATAACTCTGAGCACTGGAACAGATTACCTTTAGCACACGCATGAAGAAAGCAAATTTAATCTGATATGGGAAAACAAGAATTAACAGTCCCTCTTAAAGTAACTGAATGCAAGCAAAAATACCTCTCGTTATCCTGATTTCTCATGTATTAATGTGCTCTAGAGCTAGCTTATGCTTCAGTACTGACAGACTGAAGCAGGAGAAGATAGTGAGCCTAGCTTTGTCACAGTTATCAGTCAGAAGTCTCTCACTTGGGAAACTTCTGCAGAATATCAATCAAGTAAAAAAAAGTACGTTTCATTTTAGACACTAATGAAGGTGACAGCCAGTTCGTACGAAAGAACGCATCCATATGATTAGTATGCATGGGACAGGCTCATAGTTGATATTAGGTGAAGCCGTCTTAATGCACACAGAGTAATCTCATCTACTTCATTTTGAGCACAGCGGTGGGATGCGGCACACGTGCCAATCTTCTCTGCTCTGGGGACAGTATGGGTTTGAGAAATGAGAGGTGGAAGCCACAGCGTTGCCAGCCACATCCATAATTGGCAAACTGAACAAGATGAGAATGAACTCTTGGCTTGGTTCGTCTTTGATGTAATTAAGATGAAGTTCACCAATCATTTAAACTCACAAATGGAGGTTTGACAGGAGGCCAAGAGCCCACTGAAATGCCATTGGCCTTGCAGTTTAGGTATTTATCTGTCTCTGCAGAATGGAGGAATCAGTATTTAGGTTTCTTCAATCAACAATCAGGATTGGGATCAAACAGTAATCCATCACAGAAAGCAGAAAACAGTTACGCCATAATTGAATCTGAAATTAGATGCAGGAAAAGATATGCAGTTGTGCAAATGTAAGATATGAACTTGTCTTCCTGCACTGTACATGTGAAACTAATTTACAGAATATATCTTGTATCATCTGTTGAACAGTTTGCATACGGTAAGATCCACAGGAAACAAATCTGTTGATCTTCTTGGAGAATGTTTCTTTCTATTTTTGTTTCTGTTCTATCTCTTCATCTCTCTGTGGATTCGATTCATAAGCATGACATGTTAGATTCAGGCCAAGTTTGGGAGCTAATGAGTTGAAACAGATCCAGAGACTTGGTGATCACAATAGCCAGTGGGAGCCACATTAAAGACTGTGTTCGCAGCTCTGCTCATCCTATGGGGGCTCTCTTCAATGCCCGTGTGTGAATCTCACTTGGTCATGAGCGGAGTGTATAAACAGAGCTTTAATCAGGAAATTGTTTGGGGAGAGTTCTTTTAATCTGTGATTATAACACCAGATCAATGAGGATTCCTGCTATGAGCCGTGTCAGTGATAAAAAGGGGGATTTACATCAAATATTCATAGCCCAGCTTTCCCAGAGGATTCACCACCACAGACAACCACTGACTTTTATTCCATACAGAGCAGATGGGAAACCAAACCACCAAGTGAATTCTCTGTAAAGAACAAGCTGGTCCAAATTGGTTCTTATGTAAGGAAAGTTGCAAACTGCGGTAATTATCTACAAAGTGCTGCTTTATGTTTTCAGAAAAGACAGAACTTTAAAGAGAAAAAAATGGGGCTCTCTTGCCATCCTCCCTGCAACCAGCGTTTGGATGGCAAGTGAAAAACATGTTAAACATGGTTACACAACAGTATTATACAGTCAATGAAAGCAGTCCCCTTAGACCAACTCAGCCCTGTCTTCAGAAAGTATTTGGTCGTTGCTTCACATCTCCCTCCGAAGAACTGAAGAATAACTTAAGTGTAACAGCAAAATGAATAATAAATGATCACTGTATTACCAAAGTGAAAAGTTTTGGAGATTAGAGCAGTAGTTGCTTGTCTTTCATGTACTATCAGCAAATTGCAAAGGCATTTTAGACTAAAATGAGAGTGTTAGTGCTTTAGCTTTTTTACATACAAAATTATGCAATAATAAGAAGAACACCTGTTACTTTTATTGGTTATATTCACTCATTTCTTCATTATTTATTATTAATTAATGCATTAAACTGCACCTGTTTTGTGAATGGCCTGTGCTTTTTTTCCTAATTCCCACACAATCATTCAGACAACATACTGTATTACTTTAGAGACACAATTAGATGCCAACAAATCAGAGCCTTGACGTGATATTCCCATTTATAACAAAACAGAACTCAGAGAATGAGTACAAACACAGAACAATGTGAGCCGGTTTTATTTTTTTAATGTTTGATGGTATTTGCTTGAAAGCGAAAGCAACAAGTATATAATTATCTGTCTAATTAAGCTGCCAAAACACAAGCACAGTGCTGGAGCACCTCTGAAACAGTGAGTGCACCATTCATTAGCATGTGCTATAAGCTTATTAATCATCTAACAGCCAATTAGCACACTGTAACCATTTGCAGTGGGTGTGTAAATAAATTCCTGGGTTAATTTCTTCCTCTGATAATAAAAGGAACATTATGAAAATGAGCTCTGTGACTATGTAAATGATCTATGTCGTTAATTGCATAGCAGCGATAGATGTTTGCCATGAACCGGGCTGGTGATGCAACAAATATTTCCCAGGCTGTTAGAGAAATTAAACGGGTAGCTGCTGATTCCCTTGAGGAATCCACAAGCTACAATAATGACATTTACCCAGCCCTCTGGCACACTGATAATGACAATGTCGCTGCTTGGCAGCAGGCCAGTGGGAGGTGAGGGCGGTGGTGTGGGGCTGGCAATCATCTCTTAGAAAGACAACACGGACACACACAATCACACAAGTATGCTCACACACTGGTCACACTGGCAGTAAAACATTGGGCTTTAAAGACTAAATCAGCTCTTGTATCACCCACTGGTAATTAATAATAATTGCTTTCTAATAAGGGCCATGCCATTAGCAAATTACCTCTCTACTGAAATGCAACTGCAGCAGAACATGCTGTTATTGGAAATGGAATCTAATGGGATTTGCTCGACCAAAATAAAAACCCACATGCACACACATACACACTGAATTCATCGAAAACAAGTGATGACCGCTCGCTACTAATGGAATTAGATGCATAATGCAATATGGCTGTCAAAATAATGTCATCACTTCCACAGACACCGCGCTGATGCTGAATCATTGTGCAGCTTTGACAGCAGGCAGGAGAACTGAGGGGGGATTTAACTGTTGGCATTTTATTGACAAGTTAGAGAAGTGAGACATGTTTTGATGTAAGAGGAACAAAAAGCAAGGTGGGCTCTGTTTCCTTTTGCTTGAACTCCTACGCTCTACCGCCTACCTCCGATGTTCTGGTCTTGTGATAAATGCTTCAAGCTGGTCTTAATCACGCAGGAGGAAATGGAGGCCAGTGCAGACAGACAGGATGAATGGGGCATTTACTTCAAGTGGCTTCCTTAAACCAGCCCTCCATGCAATACCGTGCCTGTACTGCTGACAATGTCTGGCTACTGACTGTGCAGCACAGACACTTTAGAAAATACATTCAGCATGGCTGACCAGAAAAAAAAGTTAGGCTACACTAATGCCAATAAAATAGTATGAATGGATCCACCCTAACAACATGACTAGCAAACTTTCAGACTTGCATTGTTTACACAATCATGCTTGTTGTTATCTTGTGCTTTCATTGTTATAAAAAGATGAGACTGCTTGGTATTATGAAAGGACTACATTTAACTCTTTGGAGCAGGGCTGTTTTGTCATATTTTGTGAGTGTTCGTCCTGAGTTAGTGTTTATTTATCAGCTGCCAATCTTGAATTCTCAGTGCAGCCAATTCCTCCCTCCTTCTGCTGCCCAATCAATTAACACATGGGTAATACCAAGCCTATTAGAGCCGGCCAAAACCTTCCCAGCCCTGTCATCTGCTGTTGGAACAATTGCTTAATATAACACCAGACTCAAAGGAGCACTTACCGGGGCCCAATCTTCTGGAATCAATAACAACAGGCAGGCTATATTGTTTCAAACAAGGAAACAGTGGGGGATGAGAGAGAGCGAGGAGAGAGATGGGAGTTGGGTCAATACAAGTGCTTGGGTTTAAGAGATGCTGGCTCAGCCATAAAAAAAAACACATTGTGCCCTAAAGTGCTGCTGTTCTCTGACATGGATATAAGCACCACTTCCTGGGCAGAGGGGAGGGCAGAGGGTGTGTGTGAAAAGACGCGGCCTATCGCCAGGCCCCTCCATGACTACAAGAAAAGTCATGGGGGTTAACCTCTGAGCAGCAACACAACAGCTAAAGGGCAGCAGCCCAGAGGGAGACGGTGTGCAACCGTCTACAGCTTTTGTCGGAAGCACAGTGGGACACCGTCAGGGAGTGTCAGCGGCCGTGGCATTTAGGGTCAGAGAAGATTTCATTTTCTTGATGATAATTCTTCTGGAGCTGTCCATCAAAGTTGATGAAAATTCAAAACTCCCCTACGAGCAGATGATTAAAAAGGCATTTGCCATCCACATAACAAAAATGTCACTGCCTCGATAGCATAACAATAACAGGGCAGAGCCAACCAGCCGAGCTAATGGAGAGCATTTTTCCAGTAAGTGAAGCTGTCGCCTCTCTGGGGCCTGTCAATGTCAGAGCCGCATGCATCGCATCATTTCCTGTGCCAGCAGGGTGAGCTGGCTGGGGACACCACAAGGTATCGATCTGTCTGTAATCACACGAGCAGTTTGGGCTTCAGAAAAACTTCATCCTGAAGTGCTTAGCTTTAAGGACAGGATCCAATTTCTTTGAATAGCGCAGGAGAGGACTGAAGGAAGGAGAGAGAGATGCGGTGTCAGTGATCTTTACTACAGGCCTGAAACAAAAGAGCAGACAGATATCGACAGCGTGCGGTCTATCATCAGCACTGGATGCCTGACTCTGCCCCTGTACGACCCAGCGCAAACACTTGTGTGAGACCTCATCACCGCAGGAGTTCTTTAGCACACAGACCAGTAACCAATCCTTACAGTTTTCTGCTGCCAAATCGGTTTGGTTCAATCAGTCAAGCGAAGGAATAGCGCCACGTGTTAAAATACGTATGTATTTTCAAGAGGAGCATCAGGTTGCTGATGAATAAAAACCAACTGAGGAACCACATTCCTGACATTCTAGGTGTCTTGTTTTCAAAAAGAAATGCTGCTTGCTCAGTGTGCGCTTGTGCATTTCTATTAAAAAATCATCAGTGTAGATGAAGAGATGGCTTGACAAATTCTGAATTTTCTGTGAGAAGTGCGGAAAAAATGACAGGCTTTCCGATGATGGAAATTTGAATAACTGTCTATTTTTAGGGGAGTTGGTTTTGACTAACAAGGAACGGGTGAATGATCACACCTGCATCTTTGGATGAAGACGCCGAACCTCGACGGACAGAAAAAGGATCAAGTGAGTAGGAGAGTGACGAAACAGGTGAAGAGGGGGTGCGAACTATCGCATTCTCCCAGCAGGAGTCTTATCATTTCTGCCTCTCATCTCTCTTGTCTTTGATGTGTTCACATGAAAGTATCACCAAGTCAGACTCAGAATGAAGGTAAAAATCTCTGAAAACCGATTGTGATATGTTGGAGAGCTTATTGTCATACATCACAATACTGGCAATATGTTGTCAATAAATAAATAAATACTGTAAATTTACCATTAATATACAACAAGAGATCAGAATTTTTCTTTCAAGAATTACACAAAATAAAGAAAGGTAGGAAAGTCCAACAAGATCTAATGGGTTTATTCGAGCCAAGATGAATTGGAGGGGATATTTAGTGAGCTGCCTTACCATACTGATGTGGAAGCAGCTGTACAGAGGACCATCTGCCTGCTGACAGACAGACAGACAGAGAGAGAGAGCCGTCCGCCCCTGTATGGCTGCTATCAAACAGCACACCATGACTTCTTCCAGCTTCCAGCACGCTACCTGCATACGTCCCCCCAGTTGCCATGGTAATAGAGACTGGCGTAAGTAGTGATGGGCCAACCACAGACATCAGAGCGGCTCTTAAGCAGAAACATCAGACGACTGTTGGCGGAGGTGATTTATTAAGCCCGTGTTCAAAGTCCATCCGAACCATAACAAGCCTATAAGCATGCAACGGATCGAATACATTAAACTGGTTGAGAAAGCCGTCTCCCTCTTCATTATGGTGTTCATATTACATTCCACCATGCATGAAAGGCTGAATGAAAGGACAAACAATAATCTGAATAAAAGATACTGGAGTGTGTTGAAAATAGAGCTCACAATCTTATTTGGAACATATCATGTTTATGCACAGAGTGAGCCTTAATTTGCTCCTAAATAATTGACTTCTCCAGTGTTAAGATCTCAGGAGACCCTCTCGGTTTATTCAGCGAATGGCCTTTGCAGCATGCGCAGCATATTAGCCTTTACAAAATGTCTTGTCAGACCTGCCACCAGGCTGTATGTAGAAACTCTTCTTCTCCACGCCTTTCCCTGAATAATAACCTTCAACTAACCTTTAAACCACAGTGAATAATTTTAATCCTATTTTCATATCAATGACTGAGTCAAGCCAGGCAATTATCTTTTATCTGTATACTTTGCTGTCAGTGGAGAGAATAATAAAGTTTTCCCTTGTGAGAAGCTGGAGAAGGAAGAAAAGATAGGGACCCAAAAAAGCAGAGCAAGATGCTGGAGATGCTATCTAAAGACATTAATGCAGCGATGAATTATTCAGTAATGACTACAAGATCTGTCAAAAAAAAAAGCTCTGCTAACATCTGCACTGTGTTCTGAGAGGGCTGAGCAGAGCAGGGCATTGACGCCAGAACGCCTCTGAAGATAAACATGACAAATTGGCAGATCATCTGTTCAATTAGGATAGCAGAGCAGGTGTGCCGATGAGGCGCCCGTGCCACAGGATGACACAGTTACCAAGCCAAACCAGAGACATGATGGGAAATACCTTGTTTGTGTGACAGTGATTTAGAGCGATGCACCAGAAGGATACCCCAAGAAAAAAAAAAATAGGATATTCCCCTTGGTACTCATTAAAATTCAACTGCAGATGGCACCCTGCCCCTCTCCCCCTCCATTTCATCGCTTCATCCTACTGCTTTTGGCTCCTCAACTGCCTGTCTGGACCTTCCAGGATCATTTTTTATTAATCCATAACACATACTGCACTGGTGCTTGGATTGAAGGGAGCACTGGAGCAGCAAAACATGAGATATGGAAAAATATCACACATTTCAGCAAGCAAGCAAGCAGGCAGGCAGGCAGGCAGGCAGGCAGGCAGGCGGGCAGGTTGGGGGGGTTGTGGTGGGGGAAGTAGAAAGGAGAATAAGTGGTGAACAGGGAATGGGCTGTGTGTGAGAGAGATGATGTTGGGGGGAGAATCATGGGGGCAAAGGAGGAAGGGGGGGCATAGAGAGAGAAGGAGAAAGAAGAGGGTGAGTGCACGCAAGAAACATGTTTTGAAATATTAATCCATGGTTCTGGCCGTGGGCTGGTGCACAGAGATGAAAAAAAAGCAGGGGAACCTTTGAAGCAAGGGAATATTCCCTGCATTCGTGAAGCAGGCGCTGCAAAGACGGCCATGTGGGCGGAGAACAACTGGGGCAGGTGCAATGTGTTTCTCTCTCACATCTGAGAGCCCTCGTCTCCACTCTACCCCATACAGCTTATTGGTGCAGCGTGTATTTAGAGTGCTCCCTTTTCCCAGCCCTGACACAAATGAGATGAGTGTGTTACAGTCTCTTAATCCCCAGTGCCTTGTAAAGCCTTTAAAAGGAATACTTACTGCGGCATAAACTATCGTTCACAGTCTTAAAGCAAGCACATGAGTCTCTGTGCTCTGAGGGAAAGAGAACTTCCTGCATGCAGCATCCACTGGCTGTAGCATCATCAGATTTAGGTGAAGAGGAAAAGTGTATAACAGGATATCACAGGATCTTATTGAACCTTAATGACCTGCTGAAACCCTGTTGAGGGACTAATGGATTCAGCACTCTGTCGTGACTGTCCTGTGTGCCCATTACAACCACGGCCCACTTACTCACAGCTCTGTGTAGCTGAGCGGCCGGCCGGCCAGCCAGCCGCATCACGTCTCAGCCGTCCCTCGGTGGTATCACACATGATCTCGCCACACGCACAGCACCAACGCTCCCCAGTCTCTACACACAGTTGTACCCGAGCCGCAACCACAATACACTTGAAGAAGCACGAGGACGTCTGCAAAAAGTGGCAAAAAGTGAAGGCTCATTAAACATGAAAGAAAAATCTCATTTTGGTGGATAACTTAATATGCGGCCCTCAAATTTACCACGGCAAACACATCCGCTATGAAGACAATACATTAAAACATTTTGAAAAATCACATTGGGAAAAGTCATCATCATTAAAGCGTACTTGGGCTAAGTATCTTAGATGAATTATGCTCCCTGCATCAAAAGACAGCAGGGATAACATTGAGAGTGTGTCCTTTTCTCTTCTGTTCTCTGGCAGCACCCTGCTGGGAAACTTGAAATTACCCTCTGTCTAGCTATTCTCCACTAATAATAATTATAAAGTTTTTTCTCCCTAATTATGCAAAGAACTCTCAATTAGCATAACTCGTCCTCTGTGTCAGTACAAACAGTAGAACACCCCGCGGGCCCATGATGGTTTCATTCTCAGCCTGTTGTTTTGTTTTGTTTTTTAATTTCTTTTTTTTTCTGACTCCTCTAGTGAGGTAATGAAGATGTATGTTAATAAAGATAGCTCTGGTGGTGGTGGTGGTGGTGGTGCAGGTGTAAAGGAGCTGCCACTGGAGGTGATGCAGTGTTTAGTATGCTGCCCTCTGCAGGCCCCTCAGAGGGGCTGCAGGGCTGTGGAAGCCAGGCCTGGAGCCTCAGAGGAGAAGCAGTGACACACTCCCTCTCACATAGCCTGCAGCAAAGATTAAAGATGTATGTTTAGGGCAGATCAAATAGAATGCAGAATCCACAGGCCTGCAGAGAGAAAACAACACATTAAATACGATTTTAAATAAAACCATACATACTGTATGCTCGAGGCTTTGTCTGAGCCCGGAGTCGTGGCGGCTGATAACGTCCATCAAGCCCACTATCATCAAAAGAAACAGGCGTCCTGAAAACCAAAGCTAATGGTTGTGATTTGTGCGTTTTAAGGACAATGCCGTCCTGAGGGGAAACCATGAAAGAGGCTGCAAACAATTGACTCCTGGTGTAGGATTCTCTTCATGTAGATGAATGTGTCATGGCGTTGCATGGCCACCAGGAGATGGCAATCAGTCTTTACAGACACAGAAAAGTGACGCCTGGCACTCAAAGGTGTCATACATAGTTTTTTTTTTAAATGCACAGGAAAATAAGACATTAAAAGCTGAGGGAACACAAGCGGGGAAGTGTCTACTATGTACTACTGAGTGCTGATGAAAGTGCCTGTAAATCCTTAAGGGTTTGTCAGTAAACACTACAAACAGAGAATCCCCAGAGAGCCTCATCACCTCCCTCCTCTTCTTCCTCCTCCTTCTGCCTCAGAGGAAGTGCTCTTCAAGAGAGAACACCATTAAGACCACACTGAGGGTTGGCACGCAGCATTTCTTTGAAAAAAGTCAAAACAGATGCCAGGAACCCTCGAATAGATCCGCCGGTTCTGCTGACTTATGCTCTATCAAGTATCCTCAACACTGGAAAAAGTCACAGCTGAAGGTGTGAAGTGGACACCCACCCACCACATGACACAGCGATATCCAATCAGCGAACCACAATTTGACACATCAGCAGCACTCCAGAGGGCCTGTGTCGACTCAAGTGTCCACATTCCTGCTCAGTGGGCACTCAGTCCGGTCAGTAACACGCACACACACACACACACACACACACACACACACACACACACACACACACACACACACACACACACACACACACACACACACGAACTGACACAGGCATGTACAATGAGCAGGGTGGAGCACTGTTTCCTGTGAGAAGTGGAGATGAAAGGTCACATTATGGTGTCAGATTAGACATGGCTCTGAGTCCGGTCCTCTCAGACCTCGGTCAGACACATTAGAGGGACATGTTTTCACATCGCCTCATTTGAGGTGCGCTTGTGAGCCTCGTGAAATTCTCTCCCCTCCCTACATCCCACTTCTACTGCCTCGGGCGCTCACAGAGAAAGAGAGGTGAGAGTGAGAAAGAGAAAGGGAGAAAGTGTGTATGTCTGTGTGAGTGTGTGTGTGTGTGTGTGCGTGTGTGTTTGTGCGTGTGTGTGAAAAAGAGGGAGAGGATTTCACGAATGCCTTCATCATTTAAACGGCTGTGCTGTCGCTGGAGCGCAGCATGAATAATTCATTGAGACTGCTCCTTCTTCAAACAGACAAATAGAACAGGATTACGCCTCCACAAAGCAAACGGTAAACACCACAATCAAAACAACAGAATTAATTAGGTAATTAGGGAGACAAAATAAATGTGAAATAATGATAAACTCTTCTGAGACCACAGCTGCAACTCTGTTACAGTATTCAAATATGCAGATACAAGAGTTCAGAATACATTACAGGCTCAGAGGATTGTTTGGAATGAATGGCGTTGGCAACCATTTTTTAAATGATGAGATCCAACGCATAATCCACATCCAAGCACAGTGCTGAGGAGGAATTTCAAAAGTGTATTTGCAAGACAGCCTTGCACAAATCTATATGAGGCCAATCAATCAATAGTGATAAATATTCAAAGCCTTTTTCAGTAGATCATCAGCAGAGAATGTGTTGCTTACTTAATGTTTGTATTGCTTAGAAGCCCAGGGAAAAATGGACTCATACTTTTATTAATGCTTGTATTTGAAATTTGAGAGAGACTATAAATCTTGTCTGTCAAGACTATATTTGCATACACACAGTGACAATACTGAGTAACAAAAAAAAAAAAAAGAAAAACAGATGGAGGCTTACATAATTGAGGAATGAACAGCAATCTAGCTCAAGGATTTGTAGTTCATTTGCAGTCTAGAGTTAAGAGGGCATTTATCTCCTTCTCATTCCAGCTGGAGTATTTCACTGCTCTATAGCCGATTAAAAGTGTAAGCAAAGAGAATCCTTCTCATCTCTGAGAAATCCAACCATGAAGAACAAGTGAAAAAAGCATGTGGAGAAGCAGACCTACAGAGAATTTTGTTTGCCTTGTGATCTGGAAAGGTCAGGGCTAAACCCTCTGCTAGCAGCAATTAATGTCTTCGACTCACGGTGCAGGAAGTACAGTGATCATCAGCCGACATCCTCGGCTTTCACTGCATGACAGAGCCTGGCGTGGGGGGCTTAGGTGAATATGAGCTACCCATTTCAAGCAATATTTAAATCACATTTCCAATTTGCAGCTCTTGAACAGCAGTTTAGAGCAGGATGAGGAGGTTGAGGCATAATGACAGCTTCTCCGGGGTTTATTGAAAGTGATGAATGCTCAGAAGAGGGGATTGCTCAGTGTGAATTCATGAATTTGAAAGAGATTATTTAAGCAGAGATCAGTTTGAAAGTCCTACAGCTCAACACTGATGCAATGTTTCAAGGGCACAAAAAAATACTGAGCATGACCAAGTGAAAAAAAAAAAAGACATCCATTCAACAGCCTGAAAAGCCCTTTTGCCGCTGGAACAAATTAGCTCTCTAAATCTGACAATGCGTCCATCCAAACTCGTTTCATCAGTAATATCAGGGCGAGGGGGACACTACATGACACACTAGAGAGAAGAGACACTGTGCAGATACTGTGCAGCCTAATCTACCCACTGTATATACAGCAGTATGTAATGATGGATGAGTAAGAGAATGAAGAGCAAGCCTTGATGTGGACCAAAGCAGCAGGGGTCACAAAAATACAGAACAAGCAGTAGCTGTTATGCCTTAGAGTGAGTACGCATTTACTGCCGAACTGCCTCTAAACTGCTGGGACTAACTATATTAGCCATCGCTGGATACAAACCCCTGAAGACAGCATTAAAGGCTCTACAAGACAGACTGGAATACAGTGTTGCTATCAAAGGACCCCAGAAACAGATCCCCTGTGTTGGAGGAAAGAAAAGAAAATACATCACTAATAAATGAACATGAGATACAAAGAGAAAGGAAAATCTGGGACAAAAAGAATGAGGCGCTCGTATTTTGTGCGAGTCAAATGGAATAGAGAATGAGGAGCTGCTGCTGCTGTCCTGCAGGGGCAGGGCGGCTGTTTTTCTACAGCAGCACATCCCCGTCTCTGCCAGCACTCATTTACTGATCTCATTAATATCCCTGCTCTGAGGAGGAGAGAGACAGCAGCCGTGGAACAGCCTCCTCCATCTCCTCCTCCTCCTCCTCCCTCCATCCTCCATGTGCCTGTTCCACTGGGTCCCCCTCCCTCTCCTCTCATCTCCGCCTCTCTGTAGTTCAGTAATTGGGCTCAGCTCATTGTTATTCAAAACCCTGTAGAACCAATTAGCTGCAGACCTCCTGACCCTGGGTTGCTATGTAATGGTGCAAGCTAAAGACTCTAAGTGAGGAAGCCAAGAGCAAAGGTTTTAAATTCCTTTAGTTCCTGATTAATAATCCTGTCAGGGCGATCAGAGACATTAAAGAGAGACTCTGGTTCGGCTCCTGCTTTTATGGCTTCTCCCTCATTTCTAGGCTGTCCATTAAAGCTTAATGATGCCGAGGGTCGCTCTCTCTCCTCTGTCTTGTCAGATAAATGTACAGTTAACAGGATAATGAGGAATCCTGATCCTCCAGAAATCTGGGACAAAGCAGCCCTGTGACCCCGCTGGGAAAAAGTAGGGCAGCAGGGGAGGATGAATGGACAGCAGGAAGGACAGCAGTGGTGGCGTGGATGGTGGACCGAGATGTCTGGCTGCCCTGCAGGGTACAGATGAAAGAGACGGGGCAGATAAAACCTGGGGTGGAAGGCAGAGATGAGAGGGATGCAGATAACACCTCATGCAACATTGATGAGTAGACTGAAGGTAAAAGAAGAGTAGTGGTGGAGGCTGCCTAGAGAGGCTGGTTCTACAAGTGATTTGTTTAGTTGGGATACAAGAGTGCAGATGTTACTGTGCAACATTAGATTGCCACTGAGGAAATAATGACTAACAAGCTACCCAGGAAGATTGTTGACTGAAGCCTGTTTATGTAAGCTGGTATTATAGTAGCATATGTCTATAAATTGATTAATTTTGCAAAACAGATCACCATGCCACATGCTGCTGCACCATTTAAATATTTATCAGCTCTCCGAGGGTTAAAGCAATAGTTCAACATTTTGGGAATTCGCTTTTTCGCTTTGTTCCAGAAAGTTAGATGAGAACATCAATGCCACTCTATTTATCTGTCAGTCAAATATCAAGCTAGGCGACTGTCCTTCCAATAGAATTGAGGGCATCAGTTGTTTACGCAAATGCCCCAAATCACCACATGTTTACGTTCAAGTGGCAAATTGCCGGTAGGAGTTCTGACTCTCTGCCATTGGGAGGGAAGTAGTGTCACATAGTGTCACCTTGTTATAGAGCCACCAAGTCCACAGAAGGAGGAGGTCAGGGTGGATGGATGGGTCAAAAAAAAATGTTGGACTCCGCCATGGGAAACAGCTGTATGTTTTGAAACGGCAATGTCGTCCTGGCAGTAGTGGCATCAGATCAGAAAACTCTTATATGTGTTGTTCTGGAGAACATGGACCAACAACAAATTTTGTCCTTTAATTTGGATGACTTGCTGAAAACTACAGCCAGTCACTGGTTATCTTAGTGTAGCATAAAAACAGGAAACAGGGCAAACAGCTAGTCTGACTCTGTTCAAAGGTTTAAAAAAAAAAAAAAAAAAATCACCTACCAGCACCTCTACAGCTCACAAGGCAGATTTTTTTTTTTTTTAACTATCTTTACACAAAGGCAGGATGCTGTTTCCCCCATGTTTTTACGCTTTATGCTAAGCTAGGATAACTGGGTGGTGGCTGTAACTGCATAATTCAAAGATAGATACTGTGTAAGAGTTGTATCAATCTTCTCATCTCACCCCTCACCAAGAAAGTGAATGTGTATTTTTCTTAAATGTCCAACTATTCCATGAAAATACACACTATCTTCCCTATCTATAATGTTAATTCACGTCAGATCTATTTGTGACTCCAGATGTAGTATCTTTTACAAGCCTGTTTACTGTCTTTCAAGCTGTTATTTTCAGTTTTATAGAGCAATTAATTGTATCAAATCCTCAGGAGGCACAACACCAACGTATCCCAATCGGTCCATATAAGGCCACTGACTTGTCTTGTTTATGAATCATCTCAGCGGGGAATTACAACTTTGAGCCAAGAGGACACAGAACTCACACCTGTTTTCTGAAACCTGTTTGGAAAAGTTGTGGTGTTTGCATTCCTAGCGCTGAAGTGCTTATTTGGTTCAGCTCTCCAGGCTTGGCCAAGAGTTGTGGGAGGATTCATATGCGTTGCTGTAAACACTGGCTGCTTCAAGCCCTCTGACACTGATGCATCGCCTCCGAGGCTGCTATAAATCCTTTTACAACAAACTCCATAAAGCTCTTTGGTGCCTAAATATTTATGGTTGCCTGAATTTCCCTTGAGGGTTGTTTTCTGTCAAAGTACCAACAGCACTAAGTCATGTGGAGCGGCTCCAGACATCTTATCAGGGAGTCAGGGTAAAGGGCCTGGTGATCTGGCCGTCCCCACAAGAAGAGGAACACACAGGGAGGAAGGGCCACTAATGAGCGCTTCTCCCTCCATCACTTCTCCTCACCGACCTCCTCTGTTAGTGGACTCCATTGACCCAGCAAACAAACATGCCGGTGCGTGAACTCTGCTGACCAGACAGACAAACAAACAAACTTTTCCATGTCAAAACCACCAAGCCCGCCTCTGCCAGGGACCACAATGCACTCAATGCGGGACAAACATGCTGGAAATATCAATGGACAGAAAACTATAACGGACATGACAGGCGGTAACCTTACCTGGCTGCTGCGTGACTCATTGATCAGGAGGTCAAATGGTGTTATCATAGCAGCACATGCCACAAGTGTGTGGGTATGAGACGTTTGGAGAGTAAATACAGGTGTGTTGATGGTGAATCTCATAGATGGAAGCCTTCCTGAAACATCTCATTTTGCCCATCGCCGCGGTGCTGTCAGCTGCTAAACACAGGGGCTCCTTGAAACAAGTGTCTCTAAAAAAAGCATCAGCGGGCCTGATGAGTCCTCAAGCATCCTCCCAGTGCTGTGATTACTGACGTTTACCCTCTTTAATATGTGTAATTCCCATTTTCTCTGATTCATGAGTAAGAGCCCTCAGGGGGACCACACTAAGTGGCAGTCTGCCAAAGCCCTCCTGTAGGAATGGCTCTAAGTCACCTCTCCCTCAGCAGTTAGATACAGCGTGACAGTTACAGGTTGTCTCACAATACCTTTATTATTGTTATTTGCATCTTGGAGCCCTGATGATAGCTTGATTATACAATGCCTCATGTTATGTGCTTCATATGCAGGTGTGACACAATTTTAGTTTGTGACTACATACCTATGAAAGGCACTGGAAAATAGCCACATGACGTTCCACAAACACTGGCTAATGTATCACAAATTGTACATTAGAGCAAATATAATGATCACTGCTCGGTATAGCCAGCATAAATGACCACAGAGGATGGCAAAACGGGTATTTTCTTAATCCATTTTCCAATACAGTCATACAGAGAGACTTTAAGTCATAAACACATGTGCTATACAATGCAATACACAACAACAGCCCTGCAAAAATATTACATTTGTCATGCAGTATTTGTTCAAAATGTATCAGAGAAGTGCTGATTTAACTGAACATGCGGTAATCATACAACACTAAATTTTGAAGAATGAAGAAAAACCATGCACTCCAGTTCCCATCTGGGCTCAACTACCCGGGTTTTAAGTCTAGTGATTTCAGGGGTTGCAGTTTGTGCTTTTTCTATAATGGATAGTATCATATTACTCTTTACAGACTTGATGATGGTCAGCTATAACCTGACCCGAAACTGTAGCGCATCTGCTTGCATGTCTGCACAAAAGCAAAGACGGACAGCCCGTTGTCAAAATAATTTCCCCAGCTTCAGCTAAACAAGGAGAACAGAAACAACAGAAATCCAGAGACATGTCGATGTAATAATGGATTATTCCCACTTCCTGGCGGGAGGTACACTTCATCTTCACCAGCACAGAGGACGTGAGAGGCAGTGGTTTCGTTTAATGTCTAGTTGTGTATTCTTTTCAACTCTGGGTTACAGAGTGTGTTACAGGCCAAACACAGAAGGCCCACTGTTGGAGAACAGCTACATGATGCCAGACCCACCAAGAATGTTGCCCTGACCGCCATATGTAATACAGCACCAGAGTTCCCTTATTAAGGAGTGAAATAATTTCCACTAAAGTGGCTGGTGGTGCTGACAGCCCAGATTAATGCTCTCTGTAAAACAGCCAGAATAACAACTGCTCCTGCACGCATCGTGAAAACCAGTATGTTTGGCTGAGGGAAGCCTGCCAGCTCTACAAATTCATGCATATTTGGGTCTGTGAACATCTGCCAGTGCAAATAATTTATGCTGTTCTCTCAGCTAAGGGGCAGTGAATCCCCTCTGAAAAGTTTTCTCCAACTTCTACAGTAAGCCTGCGTGTCCCCCTCCCTCCCTCCACTCCCTGGTGTGAAGTGGTGCAGACACACGCTCCAACCACAGACCAGGCTGAATGAGGAGGATCCTGAGGCGTGTGGGAAAGTCCCAGGCACCACTTCAGTCGAGCAAGAGCCAACTGTTTCCTGTCCCTCTTCAGGCCTCAGGGTTAGAGCGCGCTGTCAAGGCCATATCCATAACATCCTCCACGCTGCAGCATGAATGGAGCCTTGCCTTGGGTGGGATCTCCGCAGCAGCCCCAGACACAGAGCAGATATCTGCATGCATGCCTCACTTTTGGGGCCCGGTAGACATGTTTCTCAGCTGGAGCAGTGAATATCTTATGAGCATCATGGAGGTGGATCAAAACATTTGAGCTCGCTGACACTACTGCACTTCCAACAGCTCTGTTGTTGTGTTCCAACACGATGGTATCAGGTGATTAAACATCCGATGGGAGTCGTATTGATATTCAAAATGCCGCCTCCAACAGATGGCATATTAATCATTAATTGATTCTCTGCCATTTCTGTTTGATCTACAGCACAAAATTCTGGGCTAATTTAGCTCCACTATGAGCTGTTCGGTGATCACAGCGAGACTATTTATGAGCATAGAGGGAACCTATCATTTCCCACTAAAATTATAATACTGCACTGCTCTCTGTTCCTGGAGTCAACAAACCCTGTTGGACGTGAGGCCAACTCATACTCCATTATATCAGCTTGTAAAAGAAATAACAACTATCAAAATATTTCTGTCATTATACACCTGAAAACTAATTATAATGTAAAAAAAAGAATCCCTGGAAATATAAAGAAAGTAGTAATTTAATAAATGAACACTTTGCCTTTTGACTCACACAGTCGAAGTGTGGGAGGAAAGCCTAGGAAAACCTCTTAACTCTGCCAAGTGTGTGTGTGTGTGTGTGTGTGTGTTAGTTATTGTGTGTATATGTATGCATAAGGCGAGGCAAAAAGCTGTCAAGAAACTGTCCTCCCCTCCACATTACTCCTCTCGTCGTCACCCTCTCCTCACAGGCTGAACCGCTCTCCTGCTGTCCTCCAGCAGACTGGCAAGAGGTCAGCATCAGGCCAATCCCTGGCAGCCCCAGAAGGCAGCTGCTGTCAACAAGCAACACGGATAGTTTGAACATTGAGGGCAATGCTGTGGCACCCCGAGGTCAGGAGGAATCACTCAACCCAGAACTGACCAACAGCACAGTTGGAGGAGGTGTAACTGTCATCGTTCAGGGCTCCTGATGAGATACCAACGTTACATTCCTACACATCTACAATATGCTGCTGCCTGTCCTGCTGTGAAAATCACTTAGAAAAAGCAGGTTACAACTGACATTATACTGTGTTCTTCATTCTATTCTAATTCTGATCTTTTAATGGAATCCAGAGTGTAAGAGTCAATTGTATTTCGTTACCTTGTTGGTAATGCATCATACACTCTGTTGCCAGTTTATTAGTTACACGTAGCTAAGGCAGTCTAATACAACAGTCCTGCAGTAAATCCTAGCTTCATGAATGTTGTAATATTCACTGTTGTTGAAACTGTTTTAGAGAGGTCTTATTTCAACTTTAAGGAGATTTTTTTTGTATTATGCTGAACTGAAAGGTGTTTCTAATATTTAGTGTACCCTGGGATATAAATCAGGTGAACATTAAAAAGAACATTACAACATTCATGAAAGTATGATTCATTGCAGGGCTGTTGTTTTTGATTGCCTTAGTTTTAGCTATGTGTACCTAATAAACTGGAGACTGAGTGTAGCTTCTCCTGCTGTCTGCTTTCAGCTCAACAGCTTATTTCTCAGCCATGTCTGCCCTCTGCAGGTTAAAACATGAAAACTCTGTGTTTTGGTGTATTGTGGAAACAGATTTATTTGTACTTTATTTATTTATTTATTTATTTATTAACAGATTTCACCTGATTTTTTTTATATTCAGCCCTGTAACCATAACTAAGAAGACAATATTACAAAACTGGGAAGGCAGAGCTACATATACATACATACATATACATATATATACACATACATATACATATACACATATATACATATACATATATACACATATATATACTTATACATATATACACATATATACATATACATATATACATATATACACATATACATATACACATATACATATACACATACATATATACATTCATATACACATATATACATATACACATATATATACATTTACACATATATACACACATACATATACACATACATACATACACATAAATACACGGTGTTTTTATGGTTTTTCTACTATTTTAGTGTTTATATTGCATTACATGCCTCCACTTTGAATATTTCTATCACAATGTTAGACTTTTAGGTAACACTTTACTTCCGGTTCCCCTATGTAGCATTCATAAGCAGTGCATAAAAACTTCATCAGAGGTTTATAACACACTACACTGTATTTGTAAGCAGATATAAGTGCATATTAATGTATTTGTCAACGATACTAACTCCTCCTGTGGACACACATATTTGGAGGCTGCTGTATAAACAGATAATAAATGACACTATAGTAAAACAGTTGTAATAATATGAAGAATGTCTTCTCATAGGAGAAATTATAACTTCACACAAATACCGTGCTTTAATAAATGTTTTAAAATGTCCTTATATCTGCTTACAACTACATTATAGTGTGATATAAACAATTTATTAAATGTTTGTATTGTTCTTATAAATTCTAAATAGGGAGACTTCAAGTAATGCAATATGTATGTTATATTGAGTTGTATTTTGTTGTAAAATTATGAACTAAAAAAGTGAAAAATAAACTAATTAAAAGAGCATGCTGATCAATTTGGAAGTGCCAGGCAAATTAAAAAATGACAAGACTTGCGGCTGAAAAATCCTGGGAATGGGATCCCTTCTTCTTGAGAGGTTTCAAAGGTTAAGTGGCACCTCTTCCCCACATTTATTTTGTGAAGGGGGTGATTTCAGAAGTGGCTTATCAGAAAATCTAAATTAAGATAGAGACAAATCTACAGCACAGAGGTGCGACTATACGCAGACACTCAGGCCTGGATCAAAGCTGTGGGGAGACATGGGGGAACAGCAGATGAAAGAGGTACACATTAAGCTGTTTACTAAGGTGACATGAAAAGGTGTTTTAGCTCAGTATTAAGCCTAATGAGGGAGAGAAATGGAGGGTTATCTGATTAGATATTCAGAGCTGGCAGTTGGCAGCCTTTTATATCCCTGCTCGACGTCAAAAGAAAACTCAATTTTCTAGCAAGATGATGTCTAATAATAGTGAGGTCCCGGTAGATTAAATTAACATTTAGCTATTTCATTAACAGGCTCACTTGTACTCTGGCGCTAGGTAGCTGAAGTGAGGTCTCAACACATTCACACTTCGTGATGTGTATTGTAACTCTAGGACACTGGTTCCCAACCTGGGGGTCAGGACCCCCACAAAGGGTCGTAAGGTAAATTTGAAGGTTGAGGAAGCATATTTCTGCTACAACTTTCCGCGAATCTTTGCGATTTCTCTTTTGAACTACTAGTTATTTTACTTATACAGGAGAAATTATTCAAATAAAATAGGGGGGAAAAAAAAGTTGGTTGCAGTAACTGGAACACAACCAATGAAGAGAGGTTGCAAGTGGACATTGCTTTTTTTTTGACGGGTCATAAGCTAAAATGTTGGCTGGAGGAAATCAACTTGCGGACAGTGACAGTGTCTGGCTATACTTATTCATTCCTTTGTCAGATCATAAGTAGTAAAAAGTCCTCAACTACACTCTGATCAAGATAAAATGACCCCACTCATCATCGAACAGATATAAACTAAATGTGCAAATTGAGCAAAGGCCCCAGCTTGCTTTGAAGTCTCCTCAATTTCTTGAATTTGATTCCCAGTAAAGGGGATCATAAAAAGGACTATGGACTCTATATTTAATCTTGTCAAAACATTCTTATTAATGGACTTGCAAAATATTAAGGGAGTTGCTGATTCTCACAAGAGAGGGTTATGTTTTACTTTTACATTCCTTTGACAGATTGTAAAAACCCAATAAAACAAGCAAAAATAATACCTGAAAGAGAAGAAAAAGACCCCACAAACGTTTACCGAGATTATCCTCAATTACATACCTGTCAGAATAAAAGGAGAAAAGCAGTAATACCACAGTGAAAAAAGGTAAAAGTCCTGCATTCTGAATTTTACTTAGGTAAAGGATCAGAAGTATTATCAGGAAAATGTAGTTTTAAAGTAAAGTATTAAAAGTAAAGGTACAAGTTATGCAAAATGTCCGGTATGAGAGTGTAACAGTATTACCTATATTATATTACAGATGTGGTAACATGTAAGCAGCTGATCATGGAGGGGCTCATTTCTACTGCTTTATATTTTGTTAGAAAGTTTAATCGAAAACAACACATCATATATTATGCTCATCATGTTCTGTTCCTAAAGCCTGCAAAGCAACTAAGGACTGTCGGCCTACAGTGTGGAGGAATGTGGAAAGTGCAGAATCAAAACTGTACTTCAGTACAGTACTTGAGTACTATGAGTTTTGCACTGGGGTGGGTCGTGTTTCAGCTGAGAGGGGGGGCTCATCACACACATGATAAACCCAGAGTGTAAACTGAGTAAAGGCCCCCAACGTACTCTGAAGCCTCCACAATTTTTTAAGTCTCCCACTGAGTTAGGATCCTGTGCACTAAACCACTATTACGCCGCATTGAAAACAGATGGATCAAACAGTCCTTCCCCTTTTATTTGGACTGCTCTGTGTTATTGGAAAGAATTTTATTAAGAATTACCAAATCTGGCTGCCTTACAGGAAGACAAATGGACACAGATGTAGTTTTCCATTTTACAGGCTGTTTATGTCTGGCAAATTCCTTCTCCAGAAGAGCGAGGTATGTTCTTTCATGTTTTAATGGCTCCGAGTGACCGCAGCCCTTTGTGGCAAATGCACTTTTCCAATACTAATGACATACAGTCACACAAGGCTTTTGGCAGGAGAGCGCTACTGAGGCTGCGTGCCCACTGTGTAATTAGTCTACCACTAACTCCTAGGCTGGGGAAACATTCACAACCACATTAAACACTGACGGTTTTTCACCTCAGAGACCCCGAAGCGGATGGATACGCTCTAGAGGAGTCATATAGAGCACAAATGGTTTTCATCAGTCAGTTAAACTGATAAGATTTGCTGTCTTATTGAAGGAAGGAGTGGGGGGGGGGTCCTCAGCAATCCCTGCAGGAGTTTGTCTTGAGTTTACGGTCTGAAAGAAGCTGGAAGACCGAGAGGAATTGGATGACAATCTTTTTATTGGCCTTACATCTCCACAGGAACTTAATCTTTCCTTGGAGTGACTGTCTCTTATGTGCTTCTGTTAGAAGAATAAATGACTCTGGAAAAAATCAAAGGAGCCAACCGAGTCAGTGACAACACTGGAAACTCCCCAGCAGCTCACAGAAACACCACTGTACAATGAGAACCACAGAGCTCAAATTTGCGACTGCTAGCACTGTGTGGCCTTACAGTTGTTCTGTGCAATCCTGCCATCTGATGGCTCTCACTCAGCACTACACCGGATCAAACTTTTATTTCAGTGGTGGAGGAAGGTTTGAAAACTTTTATTTAAAGCAGCTTTAACTGATATAGTTTTTGTAATATATGAATGTATAAAATGACAGTGTGACAACATGAAAGGTGTCACTCGTAGTGATGAACCTAAAGAGAATTGTCACCTGAGTCTGCCACTCTCCTCGGCCTCACGGAGGTTTTCTAGCAAGTTCCAGCTCATTGTTTAGCTGTCCGGCTGCAACTTTACTTTAGATTTTGATTTGTCGGTGTTCGTACTGATTAATCAAACGAGATCCAATGTGTTAATCAGTGAGCTTTACAGATGCTGGTAGATGGATTTTGGACAGAGCGAGGCTAGCTGTTCCCCCATCTTTGTGCTAAGCTAAGTTAGTCAGCCGCTGCGATGGCTTCATATTTAGTGTACAGCTAAATCTTGGGAAAGAAGCGAATTAGCAAGCTACTTTTTCCTCAGCTAAAAGTGGAAAGACTACACTAAAAACCTACTCCATTACAAGTAAAAGTCCTGCGTTCATTGCACTTACGGAGAAGTAAAAACGTATTACCTGCTAAATGTCCCTGAAGTGTCAAAATTAAAAATACTCATTAGGTGTGAGAATGGCCCCTATCAGATGTTATTTTACATAAATGGATTTTTATTGATGAGTTACTGAATCATTTTGAAAACTTTTGGTAGTTGAATCAAAGCATCAGATTTTATAAGATGATCATATCTTTTTTTATCTGAATCTGTAAAGCAACTATAGCTGTAGTGGACTATAATATTTTCCTCTCAAATGCATTCACTACAATTCATTTAATTTTTCACTACTTTACACATTTACGTGGAGTAAAAATGGAAAAAACTCAAGTTAAGTACCTTAAAATTGTACCTGATTGACTTGAATGTATTTTCCACCACTGATTTTTCATACGCATAAAAAACTTAAAAGAGCAAAGCTTATTTATTCACTCTGATATATGAAACAGAACCACATATAGATGCTAAAATATTCAGTTAAATCCCGTCTAGGATCATCCTCAAAGGGCAATGAACTAAGCGCATTTCTGATGCCTGATCCAAGCGGTTCCTGCAGACCTGTGTCTTTTGGTTGGCAGACCAGAACAGACACATAGGGAGAAGAACCTGCTGAAACCATCACTCAGACTTGCACCGGTTGCATTAGCCGGAGCCGTATCCTGCCCATGTCTCTGTCACCTATGGGGTACTGACAGCACTAAGGCTCCGTGTCACTAGGGTCACATGGAAGCCCTCACACCAGAGGAAGGCCTCTGGGTGACCCGGCCTCTAATGCTGAGCTTTAAGTGTTAATCACAGCAGTAAATGGAGCCAAGAAAGGAGCGGGCACTGAGATGTCTCCCTGACCGGGTCTGTAGAGAAGTCCTGTGTGTGTCAGTCTTTCTGATGGGCTGTTAAAAGCTATCAGGGCACTGTGATCTGAGAGCACACTCCAGTGAAAATGCATATGGTCCTGGTTAAGGCTGGGGGAAATAGGATTAAAGAAATTCTTCTTGAAATGGTCTGAATTGTTCTTGCCATAACAACTGTGAGCAGCTGACACCGATGGAACCACAAATCAGTCTGAAACTAATATTTCGCTTCTCCTTTTTAATGTCATTTAAGCCACAACAGTGAAAAAGGCGCCAGCTGGAGGGGAATCTGCTGAACACATTTTGGAGCCGAGAGGCGAGAGGAGGACGGTGCTCCGGCATGGCTTCAATAGCCCATTACATTTCTTTCCTCAACAAAATACTGCACCACATGCTTTCCATCACCAGGATGTCATTCCACCACTGGCACTGAGTCCACCTTGTTCAAACCATCAGAGCAGGAAAATCATTTCGGCCAGAATAAGAGGGAAAAGCTCACATGCCTCTACGTAACCCCAGGGACTGATCACATATTCATCAATTTGTTTGAAATTATTTTTAAGTGGAGCAATAAAAGCTTTGAGGCAGAACTACAGCACAGGCCCAAGATTGTGTCTTGTAAGTGTTTAAATTATGATCACATGTCCAGTTATTGTAAATATTTTTTTAAAGGAATGGGTCTTGGCTGCAGTCACTAAGCCACAATTAGCTGAACTAAAGTGGGCTACAGTCTGTGTTATGATGCTGCTCAAACATCCCAGGTTAACTAAACAAACCAGGCAGAGAGGGGACGTGAGCAGATAATTTGGACAATCAATCAAGTACCTGTTATATCCAGCACAGCTATGAAGCGGATGAATGAGGACAGGATAGTAAGAAGCAGACTGTTTAACTAAAGCAACTATTAAAACCCAGAATTGAAATTAAATATTAATGCTTAAAGCCCCAGTCCATTCACACAGGTGTTTTCACTTGACTGACTAGATCTCTTCTCAAGACTGTGTGCAGGGTATCCCTCCAAAAAAAAAAAAAAGAAAAAAATGAAAACTGAGTTTTGTCAAGTTGGGTTAATGTCTTTTCCAGTCACTCTGGGTTGCAGCGTTTCCAGTCTGCCGCTGCACTAGTTACACCTGTCACACTCACAACTGTCCCAGGTTCCTGCTGAAATGTTGTTCACTACAGCATATCACACAGCTTAAAAACACAAATGAACGGAACTAACCTAAGAAATTACCAAACCAAAAACGTAATGAGGGCAGTGGCAACTCCATCCAACATCCACCTGACTGAGGTCTAATCATGGTGATTGAAAACACGTGTGTGGGTGTGCAGAGCCTTTAAGTACATAAACAATCTGATGATCGATTGCTGTATCCCGCTTACTCTCGCGTACGGTATGTGTTGCATAGCGACGATGGATGCAATTGTATATCACTAACCGCTAATTTTGAGCATCTCTAAGCATGGCTCTCAGAATAGTGTGAAGAGTTTGCGCGAGCCACACTCAGTCAAAACAGTGACAACACCAAGTTCCCAGAAGCTTCTTTGGAGTTCTCATTTCAACACAACAACAGAGGGACAGACAAAGAAAACGTGGTATTTTGCCTCAACCTACTTCCATCCACACAGGTATTTTCACTTATCGGTTGGTTAGACCTCTCGGGCCTGCGCCTCACTCTCCCGATAGTTTGGTGAGCTCATGTCGTCCCAGCATGTTTCTGCCCAGTTTCAACCTGAACAGAGCTCTCATCAGCCAGTTTACTGAAAACTCCTGAGGGAGCGTGCAGGACCCGTGAATCCTACAGTATATAATGAATACACGCTGATTTTAACTGGATTGTGATTAAAGCAAGGACATTCTTCACTGACTGTCGGGAACAGTATATGTGGGTGGCCAAATGTAGTCTCAAAGGTCCACATGCAGTTTTTGGAGCTCTTCCCTGGTTTTAAAACTCCTGGCCAAGACTTGTGAACCCCCCCTCCCTCCCTCTCTCTCTCTTTGGCTGGATGTTGCCTAGCAACGCAGGCGAGAGAAGCTGTGGGGCTCAGGAACTATATTTTATCATGTTTAAAACCAGGAAGCTAGATCATAATACCTTCCCAGTTTGTACGTTCATGATTGTAATGGATGATGCGGGGGCTGAGAACCGGGGTTGTTTTCCTCTGGGGTATTGTCCCTTACATAACGCACTATAATGTAGTCATAAGCAGATGTAATTGTTTATTTATTGTTTTTTTTAATGCACAGTATTTGTAAGCATTTGCCATTTCTACTATGAAAACATATTTTATCTTGTTACAACTGTGTTTTACTATACTGTTGTTCATTATGTTTATACAGCAGCCTCCACTTATGTGTGTCCTCAGGGGGAGTTAGCGTAATGACAAATACACTAATAAACACTTATGTGTACTTACAATTACACTATAGTGTTATAATCAGTTTATATACTGATTATAAATACTAATAATAGAGGTAGTTAAAGTGTTATCGTTTAATGTAGTACTGATGTCTAAGTTCATTTCTGTTAATTGTTAATTTTTCTACTTTTTAGAGCTTAAAGTGGTGACACTGTACTGTGATCAGTTTTATTCCTCAGCTCTTGTGGAAAAGAAAGTAGTAAAAGCCTAGGGTAATGATAGGGAAAAGGACTGAAATGCACACAAAAATAAATCAATAAATGAATGACATTCATTTATCATCATTTTCATCCAATCCTCTTCAGGTTTCAATTAGGTTTTAAATATTTAATGAGCATTTATTGACATATTGCTGTAGTTTAACATTTGATCCACTGTTAATTTATGATTGAGACATTTGTGTTTTGAACTCTATTTCCTTTTTTTTTTTTTTCAGTCGTTCTCATTTGTAATATTTAATTGAGAATTGATGCAAAAGCAAGCAGGAGATAAGCAGTTAACATGTAGTTAATGTTTCAAATTGATAAGTTCTTCTTTGAGTAATATGAAATTACCACTGCATACTTGCAGCCTTAACTGATGTGTGCACAGTTTTTGGAGTGACAATTTCAATAATTTCCCCTTGATGAACCAAACATGGCTCCTCCTCTGAAACATCTGGCTTTTTGGCCAAACTGTTCTCTCCAAATCCACTCTGGTGCATTTTCATAAATAAGCGACTAAGGCATTTAAGCTGAGAAAAAAAATTCCAACATGCTCGTGTTAGGACAACCAACTGCTGTCAGTAACAACAGCAGTTCCCTGTAGATGAGGAGAAGGCCAATAAATTGTAGCCTGAGCTCACTATTTTGAAATTAGCTTCAGAACAAAGATGGACCATTAACTAGAGAATGAAAGACTTTTATTAGAAAATGATGACAGCCTACAAGACAAATTTAGCCAGCATCTGAACCAAAACAGGAAACAAATAACAAAACAAAACTAAAATCATGATGAAATTCCTGTTCAAGAGATCTTGGAAAATACCGGACAAAACAAGTATCATAGAAACTAAAAGGTGGTACTGAAAAACATACCAATACAGGAAGAGCGTACTCAGCAGCTTTCCACATGAAAGAAAATTAATTTTGTCCAGGGATTAGTGTGACATCTTGCTCTGATTCTTCCTTAATAAAAACCAACTGATCTCACACAATCCGTTCTCCAAAAGGCTTTTTGTGAAATCCCATCCTTTCGACAGGTAAGAACCAAACAAAGGCTCCTTAAGGCTCCCAAAATAAAAAACCTTAAACTGCCTTGCGGTGGTACTCTGGAGGGGCAACTTCATAGTCACTTGCATTGAACAGCGACGCAGAGTTCTTTACAAGATACCTGGAATGGAGCAACATTTTACTCATTTCTGCAGCAGGTGAATCAATACAAGTTTTATTAAAAGCTTTGTGAGGTCTTGAATACTCACTTGAGGAAGTCTTGTAAGTAACTGAGCAGCAGTGCAAGGCTCTTCTCATCCAGCGGAGTGTATGCCAGCATGGCTCCGATTCTCACTTTCAAAACCAAACGAATACAGAATTTTAAAGACCACACAATATTAACCTTGTTTTCATTTTCATTCCTCCACCACCTTCCACTTCACTGGTCCAAGTGTATAAAGCAGTGCAGAACACAGGTAATAGTGGTAGATAGAGGAATATTGATTTTTTTTTCCCCCCCAATAATGTAGCTAAAAGCGGCTGCAACCAGCTGCGCTCTTGTTTCTAAAATCTATGTGATGTTCCTTTTTTCTTTTTTCCTCCTATGTACAAGAAAAAAGTAGCAGGTTAGGAAGCTGCGCTGTAGGCTTAAGTTGTACACCAGTAGAAGGACAGATATGTGCCCTATGTCTAAAGAGGCAGAAGTCTGTTTGTAGATCTGGAGTTTTACACTAACAACGTAGAAAGCTTAGACACAAGCATGTTGAATCTTTTTTTGTGGATGAGGATCTACATTTTGGGGTTCACTTCTCCTTTCTCTCATTATAGCCCCAATGATTTTTGAGCCTGATGCCATTATTGATAAGAGTCTAGGAAATGTGTTTTTCATTAACTGTGCTGTTATGTGCCACATTAAAGCTGCCAATCTCTACAATAAATAATGCCACAGTGTGATCTTGTGTAGGTTTCCGTACCAAAGAGTCTGAGTAGGTGAGGAGCACCGTAGATCTGAGACATAGATGTATCTGGGTGGTTGGCCAGAATGTCTGCGTACTGTGGCCTCTCAAATTTGTAGAGAAGCTGCGTCCCCAGCATGACATTGAAATATTCCCGGATACCAGCGACCACCTCGTTCACCGCAAACTCCCTGAGCGGTGAAGAGAAAAACAAGTTATGTCTTTACGAGACACAGAGGTTGGAAAAGGACAAAACAAGCACACTATCACACTGCCCATGTTGGTGCAAGAAAATGAAAAGTAACAATATGTATTTTTTACTTGCTGTCAGAGTTTCCTCTTGATTTCTTGTAGTTTGCATAATCTTCAAGGACTGCGTCGACATTCTTTTTGGCAGGTAGGTGGAAAAGCTAAAGAAAAAAAACAAGAAGGCAAAATACACATGATGTAACAATATAAAAAAATATACAATATGAACTGAAATTTTAAAGTCACTGGTCACTAACCTGTTTTTGCCGCGTAATCAGGTCCCAGTCATCCACAAGCCATGGTTTCAACTCCTCAGGGATCTTTACTTTAACCTCCACTCGATTTATGAAGGTCTCCTCCTGAGCAGGCAGGAACAGATTTAAGAAATAAGGCACACGAGGAAGCTCTTTACCTCCTAAAATATTTAACGAATCTGAGCTTTTCCAACGCACAGCTACAGCTACAGAGAATTAAACTTCTTACTCAGTTGCTTTTAGTGTGGCACCGTATTATTTGACATCAACTGGCAAATTAAAGAAACCACCAACCAGAAAAAAACATTACTAAAAACAACTTAATAGATTCGTGAACTTACACTTTCAACAGTTGGGTCGACACGTGCCCTCTTCTTTCGTGGAGGGTGGGTTGGGTCCCCTCCTGAACTTGTCCCTTCTCCTGCTCCAGGAGCTGCACAGACAGAAACACAGTTAACCGTTATTTAACTCATAAAAGTAATAAAACTATCACGATGACATTATTGTGACACCCTGCTTTGACTCTAGCTATGCTTTTAAATTCTTGATCATTTACAGCTTCTACTGTAATGATGATGGAAACACATTCCTGCAAATTACCTGCTGAATGATAATTTGGAAGTTGTAAGTTCATGCATTTTAACAGTGTCGATTATGTAAATACCCAGCGTTGTATACTTACTCTTCTGTTTGTTCTTTTTGGTTTTCCTACAAGGCAGAGAAAAAAACAAACAAACAAACAAACAATTTACCGGTGTTAAATATTAATTATATATTTTTTTTAAAAACATTAATTGGTGTTACACTTCTAAAACTGTTTAGCAGGAGACATCACAGCAGGTGACAGCTGGAATAACAAATGACTCACACATCATTTTTCTGCGATGCAGCAGGTATCTTCTTATTCGGCGCAGCACCCCTCATTCTTCCTTCTACATAATGGTCTCTAAATTAAGAAAACAAAAACAAAATCAATTACTTAACAATAAACCATTCGTCTTAAAGTCAGTTAATCTGTTTTCAGGAGACTTCAGGACACAAACTGCAGTGGATTTGTTGAGCTGAGTATTGTTGCGAACCTCATCTCTATTATGTTTTTGTTTCCCTTGTGCTGTCAATGCCCCATGACAACATAAACTGTTCTGTGTGTTGTAAAACATTAGGTCAGCTTTCCTGAATATTAAAATAATATTACACTGTTCTACGACAATTAGATGATGAACATATTTTGTCTTAATTGCCTCTGCATGGACCTTATAATGAACTCCTTACAGTGGCATTTGTAATTAGTAAAGTTTGTAAAAACGGACATAAAAAAAAAAGAAAAGAGAATGGACTTACTGATTTGCCCTCTGAAGCTCTTTCTGTTTCTGCAGATTACTGTCCACATACTTAAGCACTCTGCTTTCAGGAACCCATTCGTCCCAGCTGGAAGAGAAAGCACCAAGAAAGAAATCAAGCACTTGTGAAATCTTTACTGTACAAATCTTGAAGACGTGATTCGACTGAAAAAAAAAAACTTACTTCTTATTCCATCCACTGTAATGAATAAAGTATTTGATTTGTTTGTCCTTGATGTTTATCTTAACACACTGCAAAGAGAGACAGGATTGACGGTCAAAAAAAAAAAAAAAAAGAGAGACAAAGAGGGGGATCATATGACCAGAGAGACGGGTCAACTATGGCCTACCTTAGCTTCGTAGAGCAATGGCCCATGGAAACACAGCACTCTTTCACCTGAACAGGGTGGTGGTCAATTAAAAAATTAAAACCAGCATGAGAGCAGTCCAGGTACAACAAACTGCTGAAATGTTGAAGCCAGCTACACTACTTTTGCGCAAATTCGTGACGAGGCTTAGGGTAGATTGAACAGAAACAATTAGTCCACCTTAAATTTGAATTCTCGAATGCCTCGAACATCAGCAACTAACACCGGTTCTCTTTCTGGTGGCCGAGGACGACAATTAAAATCAAGATTTACGATGCGTTTGTCACATACGTTGGGACTAAGATCGCGTTAAATGACTGAATGACTTACTAGAGTCAGACTTCAGGTTAGTAGAAGACCTGACTTGATGTATGAGGGGTAGGTCTTTGTGATTAGGTTTTATTATCAATTAATCTGTTAAATATTTTACTAAATTAAACGTTTTGTCTTTGAAACCCAAAGATATTGAATTTACAATTATGTAAAATAGACAAAATCCGCACATTTCAGAAGCCGGAATTTTTTTTGTTTGGTAAACAATAATCAGGAACGCCGAGGATTGATTTTCTGTCGAAAGTTCAATCAATAATTAATCAACTAATTATTTACATTGCATTCCGTTAATTTTTTTAAATAAAGTTACAGTTGAGGTAGCCATAATTATTTTCTACAAGTCTGAGATACTGTGTACCATGTACTTTGGCTCTAGTAACATTAAAACGTGCAATTGTTGGTTTTTTTATACAATTATGAAGCGGTACATTAATGCGAGAGCAGCAGTTATCCACGGCTGAAAGAAAGCAGGGAGGCGGCGGTGAGTCAGTGACGACCGGTCACCGCATGAATGAAGCTCCTGCCTTCAGCTAGCTGCCAACAACATCGCTAAAACCCAAGCCATGGACTGTGCTACTGTCCGGCTACCGCAAACGCTACAATGTGCTGCAAAGCAAAACACTTCATTCGTAACTAAACTGGCGAATAAACATGACGAAGACGTGGTTTGTGTGATCGTAGCAACAACAATGAAAGCTAAGCGCGCTAGCTGCTCGACGGCGGCAGAGTCGGTTTCGATCGACAGCTAGCTAACATTTCCAGCGGCTGCGGCACCGACCGGAACCGCAGATCGAGCAGGAGAGAACACAGACAGCTCGTTACCTTCTTGAAATTTAGGCTTCGGGTCCTGTTTCGGCGCCATTCACGGATTAAACTATCAAAATATGGGAAAAATCGCCAGCTCCCATTCCAGTCTGAAACGGCGCCGCTCTCTAAAAACGTCATGACCAACGCGGTGACGCATTAATACCGCGACCAAAGATGCGCCTCGAAATGAAACGGGTGACATGAAAATAAAAATGAGTCACACTTCCCTTTAAATGGGTTTTTACTTTACATCAGGTGTCCAAATCTTCTTGCGGAGTTCGCAATCCGTGGTACATTTTACAGAAGTAATTTCCTGGCTAAACAGAAAGCAGTGAAACAGTTAAAACTAGTTTTGACGCAAGTTTTTAAATTCAGGTCATCCGCAGGAAAAATTAGTTAAATGTTTTTGAATTGATTTTCTTTCTTTTTTTTTCAAATTTTATCTCCTCACATGTTGGTCTAAAGAAGGGAGCTGCTTTGCATGTCATTTATCTATAAGGCTCTGCCTCATTCTCTGCTCTCTGGTCTCATAAACACAGTAGTTACAATGTCAGGTCTCTGTATTTTAACACGAGCTCTACCACTTGGAAGACCTGGTTTCAGATAAGCTGCTGTGCTGCTTACAAATGCAATGGAAAATCTCTCATCCCACCTGGAGATTTTAAAAGACTTTACAAAACTATTTGCAGTTCTACTTGTAATGGGTTTTTTTAAAATGTGAAAATAACCCCCCCCAAATTTTCAGAAACAATACGTGGCGTCGGCAGAGCCAGCTACAGCCCTGCCCCTGTGCCTTTTTCCTCAGCGTTCACAGATGTTACATTAGTGGTGACTCTACAGGCTTCATGATGGCTTTTCCTGCCATGGAACCACATATTAATGTGTTTACCATTACATGTAGGATCGCATGGCATCGCATTCTTGGTATATTGGACCTTCATGTGAGAATACAAGGGTGCACTTGGGCCTGCCAAGGCAGAGCAATCATCAGACCTAGTCTGCAAATCCAGCACAGTGTTTCACATACTGGCAACCGACATTAATGTTTCCTCCACATGTACTCCTGTGTTCACATTGTTACTCTATACATGCAAAAATACGTGTGACTAATACCATTAGTAATGGCTTTGTGTCAGTGGTGGGTGGGTGCATACTAGTTTGGCCCACAGATTCACTGGAGCTGAGCCACAGTTAGTTAGACCTGCCTTTCCTGCTGATGTGTGCTGCAGTTAAGCTCAAAGGCAGTCTGTTATGGAGCCAGGAGTGTGCCACTGGCAAATGATCAGCTTTTACAGCATTTCATTATAATAAATGAACGGATGTATTCAAAAAATGACACTATAGACTGAAAAGTTTAATTAGCATTTTTTTGAATTTTAAAATGAAATCACAAAATAAAAATACATTTTGAAAAGGCTTTTAAAAGTGTTCTTTTTGCTATCCAATTTATGTCTTCACATACAAAGCAGCAGCAGGAGCTCCTGCTAAAAGCCTTTTTAAGATTTATTTTGAGATTCCTTTTTTAAAGTTCAACTATACTTAATATTTTAAAGACAAAACAAGGAAATGGATTATTAATTGAATAATTAATTATTTTTCTTCTGGAGAAAGGAGATGTAAAGCTCCTTCTTGATTTTGCCCTGAATGGCCTTTACTGTAGTAACCTAACCAGAGTTAAGCTGTAATAAAAAAAACATCTTCTGAAATCATTGATTTGGCACACTCACCAGACATGGACTGCACATCACGTTGATGTGACTAGCAATAGCATGCCCTGTCTACACTTCAGTTAAGGACACACAAATCAGTCAAGCTCAAGACTGAATCCAACACCTGCTGAGCCAGTACCTGAGTATCTGGTCTCCACGTGTGGCCCACGGCTGAGAGTACATTTAATTTTCCGTGTCAAAGTTTTGAGCAGTCTAAAATGTTTTGTTTGTTTAAAACAAGGATGCACCGATGCAGCTTTTTTTCTTTTGTGATACTGATTTGTGATACCTCTACTGTAAGAATGTGCCAACTACAAAGATGCACTTTCTCATATCGGTTTAATTCTTACAAATATCAAACAGCACAGTAGACCTTGTAGCCGTTCAAAATGATCAAAGCCTCTATTGAGTTATTGACATCATCTGATAGTAAAACGGACTGAGAAACAAAAAATGTTACAATGCATGTCAAGAAACAATGACATTTTTAAATAGCATTAATTATATAATTACAAAAGAATATCACATACAATGACAGCATATCCACGAATCAAACAAATGCTGGAAATATATATGATAATAAATAATCCTAATTGTAAGCACAAGTCAAGAAAAATAAAGGGAGGGGAGGCGTCCATAATAACTTCAATGGTTTTAACTTCTGGGCCAAACTGGATGTTGTGATACACTCAAAGACTAAGCTATCACAGTTATCTTAAAGGCTGCTGTAAATACACTAAACAACAAAAGAAGGGCTATGTATCCTGTGGACTCACTAAGGACCAGTATATCACCCAAACAGGTGAGCTTTCAGGTAATTCGCATACACATGCAAAGCTGAAAACTACTCTGACGTTTTTACTGTAACTGTCAACGCTTCACTGCTCCACACAACCTTTATGTAAAAAAGCAAGTGCTAAAATCAAACATAAAGATATCATGAAATGTCATTAACCCACTTGCACTCATTGAACACTTTTGATGCCTTTCAATTAAATAAATACTTCAAGTGGACCAAAAACTAGCCTTGTCTTGAAAGTGGAGCAGAAATTTGTTGATGTCGACTGGCCACCTCACTGTAGTTTTCTGTGTATATTTTTAAGTTTAACAAAATAAAACAGACTTTAAAAGAAAAATATACAATATTGCAAATCTCAGATGTGTATAAAGGTCCAATTGTTTCACATGACGAGAGAAGGCTGCTTGTTGGACTAGCGCCATTCATTCACACACTCTTACAATACTGACTTATTCTCAATTTATATGTATTTTAGGTACAGTCTGAACTCTAAAAAAATGTTCATATTTGATTTGAGTGAAAGAAATGAGGAGGAAAAGAGAAAAAGAAGTTATGACAACAGAAGGATGTAGCGTTTGCTTTTGTAATTTTAGTGGCAACAGTTCCTAGAGGCATAGGGAATGCTTTCTTAAAAAACAGCATACATCCAACATAACTTATATTATAAATAATTTGTTAAAAATAATATGACCACAGCATGAATGTCTTACAGAAAAATCTACAGTGATGGCAAATGGCCAGATCTTTTTGCTGTCAAAACATTTTTGACAGAAATGATGCCATTTAGAAAATAAAGAAAGTGATACACATTTTCCTGTTTTGCTGTTGCCTTTAGTACATCTATAACAATGCCCATTTTCTTTATATTCTAAATATCATGTTCCATAATGTGTTACCTCATTGGGTTCTGTGCATGTAACAAACTGAAATAATGCCATTGACATGGAATATCGAAACAAAACTGTAAAAACCAGGTACAAAAGGTACAATATAATCAAAGGACCACATGAAGAGGTGTGAAAAAGTCTTCAGTATTCACAGAAAAATATCAACTGAAGTAACTCACCGGACAAGAAGCGTCCTAAGTTTATATACATATGATAAGTAAAATTGAAAATAGATTTTCCTCTCTGTACATAGGACTGTATTCTTTCATCTTCCTCTTCCTTATTTACAAAGAACTCCTGTTCTCGAGGTCTCCCTTGTCTTTCAGTTCTATATGGATCTAGTCAAGAGAGATAACGTCAGATATGGAGCCATAAATGGCTGCCGCCGCTGCTGCAGCTTCCACCGAGGACCTTGACAATCCTGAGATGGTGTGGCTGTCCCTGTCTCTGTCTCGCTCTCTGTCTTTGTCGCGGTCCCGCAGACTGCTGGAAGACACCAAACTACTGGTGCTGCCACTGTTGCTACCTCCGTTGGTGGCTGCCAGCGTGCTGCTCCCCGGGGTGCCCGGCTGCTCCCGTAACATCTGAGAGGAGCCGTATGGCAGGAAACGGTTTAGGAGCAGGTCGTGGTCCTCTGAGGCGGATGCTGATGCAGCTGCTGCCGCAGCCATCACCATGTTGTAATGCTAACAGGACAGAGAAGAGTGACCGTTACTCAACAACCAAGCTTATAATGAAGTACGATGCTGCCCGCTGACACTGTCTTCCAGTTCAGGGGCTGTATTCAAAAAAACGATAAGGCTAAAAGTAGCTCCTAAGTGGCAGAGCTGGGTGAAAAATGAATGAAAATTAATGGTTTCTGTCAGTTCTAAGTTTCAGACTCCAATGTATTTGTCTAGGAGTAATTCACAAAGCATTTTAGCTCTAAAAGTAGCTTTTAAGTCTTTGAGAGGTTAGTGTTGCTGAACTTCAGAGTATCTCAGCCGTCAGAATTATTCATTAAACCAGAAGTCTGTTCTTCAGGCTGCACTGTTTGATGGTTCATTAAGTGCACTTTAAATACCAATAGCAATTCAATACACATTACCCACAGCAATAAATGCATACATTAAGCTAATTACATTGGTGCTACATGTAGATGTATCCCATCAAATGATGAAGGTTTGGTTTGTTGGACAATAATATATCACAGTATCAATATACAGATGGTGTGTGATGCCAGACACAATTTGCTTGACAAGATCATCTACAAAACCCATGACACAATTTATAAAATACCTACAACATTTGGTAATGAAATCTACTGTATCTGTCTATCAATCAAAGTAAACTTGTTCTAGTGAATAGCTATTGAGAGGAAACTATTTGTTAGGAACTTTTAGCAGCACTTAAGAGGACACTCTGACTCATAAGGTAAGACACTTTGCGTATAGCGCCCCAGTTGAGTAAATGTACCTGATTGTCGCCTTGGAGGAAGGAGAAGAAATTTAGATCTGTAAGACAAGGAAGAAGACTCAGTCTATTTACTTCATTCAGAATATACATTAATCATAATAATAGTTACAAATGGATTGAACAAGCAACAAACATCTCTGTTCAAAGATGGATTTTTTTGTCGAATCTTTTCTAATACAAAACTTGCACATCTTATGCACACTGAGGGAATGATGATCATGATCATTCCTCCTCTTCCATACTTGCCATGAAGTGATCTCTTCCTAATGCGACTACACTGTGTGAGATCAGGGACATTATTTACATCTTGTACCGTTCCCGTGATAAAACTCTGCTTAAACAGACTGAATTACACAAATCAAGAGGTTATCTTCATCTCGATAGTCATGTGATGGATTTAGTGCTGGTGTTTTACACAAACTATCAGGACATATGCCTTCACCATCTCAGCAAGTAAACACTGTCTGAGGAAACAAAAAGAGGGAACTTTGTGCTACAAAGACTGAAAGACACCTAACTGATTCGGCAAACTCAGGCTGCTGAAGGCTCTTACTAGGGAATGTATCGCCCATTGTGTATTGGGTCCCCCGTTTCTTACAGTGTAGTTGCACTAGGGAGGTATTGTCTTACATCCAGTATGGACAGAGTGAATTATTACTGTGATCAATAACTTTTTCAACTTAATATGGCCATGCGATTATTGTATTCAGACTGACTGATCTTTTAAGGCCGGTGACATGTCTACCTGGCAGGTCGCTAGTTGTGTGATAATAGTGGCGGTAGTCCTGGATAAGAGGTGGAGGAGGAGGAATGTAGCTGGTCTCCACAGGGGGCATGCTGGGAGCTCTGGTCACAGGAGAGGCCTGGCTGTGAAGGTTCAGTACTCTGAGAGGAAACAACGCTCATCAGGTTAGTGGCAAAAGTAGTAACACAACAGCTAATTTCACTTCCTGTTTGTGGTTTGGAGACTCACCCCTTGTTTGCAGGTGGAGAGACAGGTGACAGCGACGGACAGGCCCTTTTAGGAGGCGGCTCATCATCTAGTTCGTCCTCCGAGGAGCTATCCAGTGTCAGGTCAATCACATCAACCTTCTTGCTGTTGTCATTAGAGGATCCCCGTTTCTGCTCATGCGTTTCTGTTCGAGACAAATCTAAAAAGAAACAGCGAATTCACAGTCTGCTCACTGATCACAATTAAGAGCTCACTTAAACAATGCGAGATCTGCGCGCTACATACCGCTGTCTACACCATTGTATGAAGCAGACACCTCCTGCACCTCTTTCTTTGACCTCATGGGGGCCCAGCTTCCATCTTCTTTGAACTGGATTTCATCACAGTCAGAACAGCTATTCAAGATTTCCATGAACAACCTGTGAAAATAGGATAACATTTCAATACACTGGCAAATTGAAAACATAATTTAAGACTTCACACCTTGAAACTTTTTAAAGCAGCACTTTCTGTCCGGGCAGTCAGACCGAGGACAGCACTGTATTAAAAAATGTGTCCATTAGTGGGGGCGTATTGTTTCAGGTGCTCATGAGACAATAAATACTATTCAAGAAGTCTGTTAAAAGTAATAGATGCATGAGTCTGAATGCTTATCGCACTACACAGTGCTTTATGTACATACAATGAGGAAGGATGCTACAAATCTAGAGAGTTTAAACGGTAGCAATTATTTTATTTTCTGTCTCGAAAATTGCCAGGCTAAGTGCAGAATTATCCCCTTAAAACATAATCTACCAGGAATGCATGCTATTGGATTGCATTGGAGCAAAATCTGAACAAGGTTTAATTTTTTTAGCCCGATGATCCCATGTGTTTTTGCTGGAGCCCTCTGGTCAGTACCCCCACTGTGCAAGCACAGAGGGCACAATGAAATGAATGAGGGGGCTGTGTTTTTTTTCTCACAGTATCTGTGTGACAACAGGCGCCATCTCACAAACCCAATCAACATTTCTAAAAAGCAGAGAATGGAGAACATCTCTGACCACACTCCACCACACAGATGGATACAATAAAAAAAAAAAAAAAAAAACCCACTAATTTTAAAAAAAATTCCAGATTTCCGCTTTAAGTAAAACAATACAAATATCTGCAGTTTTTTTCACACCTTACATGCTTAACACAAACCATCAAAGTGGAATCATACAGTAGATGAAGCAGTGTTGTGCTCACCCATCAATAATGAGGTGCTCATATGGTGCCTTCTTGTCACAGACTGGACACACCCAGGTCGGCTTCTTCTCATTCATTTGGATATAAAGTGTAGCATCAAAGCACTGAAGGTGTGAGCATGTCATTGCTCTGCAAGGGATTGTTAGCCTCATCTTCCCCAGCTTTATAACAAAACACACGGGCACACAAGTTACATTTCACTTCTAATACTGCACAAAATACCACTCAGTTTTATGACCAAATATTGCAGGACAAAGCAACGGCACAGTCCCCAACTTCTACTTCTTCTTCTTTTTTTGTCTCGCTGCACAATAATATACAGTTCTTGGGAACTAATTACTATAACGAAGAATTTTTTAAAATTAAGCCATATAGTGGAGAATAGTATTTACAGGACACAGGAGAGAGACTCGTAGACTGGTGGTGGCGATCTCACTCTCTGGATCAGCAGTCAGTTTCTCTTTGACTGTGAGAAAGAAAAAGCAAAACATAAAGATTAAATACAACAATAAAGACTCTTCAATAAAACAAGCGTGCAATGTTGATTTATTAAATAGGAACCCAAACTACCTTAATTAATTCTTGATTTATACATAAAGAATACAACTGATGCAAAGACAAACATCACACTGGGATTTACTGTACCACTCCACATACAGTAAACAATACAACAAGACTAGGTCAAAACCTAGTATGTGGCTGGACCGCCCTCAATCTGTTTGCTTCTCTCCTACTCTCTGTGCTCACATATACAGTAATTTAATACAGCCGAATTCCCAATAAAGCTAATTTACATGTTTTTCTGTTTCTGTTGTTAGACAACAGAACAAGTACGAAATAGTGACTGAAACGCGGCCCATTGAGACCACAAGTTAACCAGCTGTCACTTCCAAACCATTTCCAAGCTGCTGCTCTGCTAAAATCCTGATTTTATAACTGCGATGTAAAATGATCACTCAGAGAAAAATTTAGAAGCTCATTCACGTCCCTGTCAAATGAAGGAGACATATAGAGATGTTAACCATTGGAGGGACAGCCTGAACCTAGCACTTGCGGGGTAACACTGGCGACTCTTCTATGGAAAGTTGCCAGATTTGTAGCCATGTGCTTTTGTGAAGAAAAGTTGCTAAAGGGGTGTGAAAACTTAGTAAATCTAGTGACAAAGGCGCTAAATTGCCAACACCGTCTGTAAACATCCCCCTGATGACGTATAGAGAAAAAATGTTTTTTACCAATCCCTTTTGAAAGAGCAATGACCAGTGGAGAAACTCCAAGACTCAGCTGGCTGACTCAAGGTGTAACATCAGCACTCAGACACGCGGCCTTTGGCTGAACAATGGTTGAACTTTATCACTCACTCGCTCACTTAGTCAGCTACGGACATTCACATTTATAGGGCTGGCCCCGTGGTTGCGGTTTATGGGAGGAAAATATAACTTCTATATGTCTGTAAAGAATCGGTAGTGAAACAAAAATGGCCCTGTAAGGAACTGAAGACCTTTTGTGGAACCTGCTTCCTTTTTAGGTCATAAGTTTAATTCCTGGGACTTCCAATTTGCTGTGATAAAACAGGCCACAAAAAATGCACAGGAGTTATTACGTGAAATAAGTTAATTTATCTGACTGCCTATTCCATTTCCTACTACTACCTTACAGATGCAGTGGCAAGCAAGTTCTATGTTTTTACTACAAAATCAAGTAGTGACTTACTCAGAGCCCTTGAGTGGTCAGGGTTCCTAATTCCTTTGGCCCGTAGTTTTTGCAACAACACTGCGGATGACTGCTGTCTTACCAAATAAACAGCCATGGAAAAACTCTGACAAAAGAGGTGAAAGTGATGAGTAACAAAGTGATGAATACGCTGAGGTGACCAATATCTTCCTTAAAGCTTCAGAGGAAAACAGTTTGTGCTATGAAAATTGTTTCATAAAACTTTGCCAATACTCTGACATGGATCTTCTTACCCTCCCAATTTCAGAAGTCCACGAAACCACAATTGTGTTGGGGACTGTGGTAGACAGTCGGACAAGAGAGGTTATGTTAATGGGACGACTGGGCCTTTTTGGTTCAACTCCATTTTTGGTGGGAGGAAGATATCCCTGCAGTCAAAACATCAAACATCAGTAACTTTGACTGTTAGTGACTGTTGGTGATACACTCAAAATATGCTTTTAAAAACAAACCAAAAAAAGACTAATGACAAACTGTCTGGACTCACCGGGAGATTACAGGGTTTGCTGTTCACCTTCACACACAGATTAGGGGGGAAATGATCCTCCTGGGGACAGCTTGTCTCTGATAAACAAAATCTGAAATGAAGAAATTAAATTACATAGGTCTTAAGTGCAAATGTTGAGGGACTAATGTCAAAAGTAATTTGTTTCTGTTGCCACTTTCACAAAAAGGTTGGCTTGCTTGCTTATTTTACCATTTCAGTTGTGTCAAGTACAGCCATCTCCATCTATGATATAGGAGAGCACTTCTTTAAGGATGGCATTCATCCAAACAGTGAATATTAAATAAAAAAATGTTAGTTTTTTTTTTTTTTTTTTGGCCCATTAGGTATTCTTTCTCAAGTAAAAATAATGCCAACAAAGTGTGTCTTGTTGTATGCAAGGTTGTACCTGAGGTAATGGATGCAGTTATACTTGCTTCCCTGTAAGATTTCAGAAAACTATACCCCCTGGACTTGAACCATGAATTTTTAAGCATATTGGTGAAAATGCCACCACTGCTCTTAATCAAGAGTTTGCTAATATGCATATCCATAACTTGGAGCATGTGCTTTCAGAAGACAAGCGTCCCCTGCATCCCTCATTCCACACTTTACAACCTGTTGTCTTGTTAAATTGTCTTTCTACCTTTCTCATTGATAATCACCTGTAATTCTTATAAATGACTTAGGTTATAGTTAAAACTTAGGTTAAAGTTTTAACTGATTAAAGGATCAGTGTGTAGGATTTAGCGGCCTCTAGTGATGCAGTTGCAACCAACTGAATACCCCTCCCCTCACCTCTCCCTTTCCAAGCGTGTAGGAGAACCTACAGTGGCCTTTAGGTAAACTAAAAACACAAAAGGCCCTCTCTAGATCCAGTGTTTGGTTTGTCCGTTCTGGGCTACTGTAGAAACATGGTGTTGCAACATGGCGGGCTCCGCGAGAGAAGACCTGCTCCATATTTGGATATGAAGGGCTCATTGTAAGCTTTCAGGTGCTTAAATGAAAACATAACTCTGAATATTATATTCCATTTCTGCCAATAGATGCCCCTAAATCGTACACACTGGTTCTTGTCTTAGTGAGAAAGCAAGACTAGACCACAGGAACATTTCTACAATGTGCAGATAAGTTTTGAGACTAAAAAAGTATGAAATGAGAAAAACTATCCAAGGGACATGGCTATTTATGGTTGCTGCACAACTGCGAGAAGCTAAACACAGACCCCTATTCACTTAACAACAAATATACATCTTGGTTAAAACAGAAGGTTTTTTCGGCTCATAAGAAAAGTATTTGAGTTACATACCTTAACTGGACTTGAACAGCAAAGTCACATTTGGTCCCAGATATGTCCCTAAAGAATGAAAAGAAAAGTCAGGTCAGACTGGTGAGAACAGCTAAACAGTCTATTTAATAACAACTCAGTTTACTTTGATTGCTTATTGTGAAAACAGTAATGAAATGAAAACAGTTAACTGGAAAAAGGGGTTGGCAGTTACAATGTTTTCACTGTATTATTTCTTTTTCACTCTCATCTCCTTTGACAGCTGAAGACAGTTTGCACCAGAGAGCTTTCTCACTTACATGGAGCTGCTGATCTGTTGAACTTGCTGTGGTGTTAATGCGAAGGCATAACATGCTTCCTGGAACCGTTGACTGTTGTCTGAGGCTAGAAAAAATAAATCAGAAACAGAACATGATGTTCAGAGGGCAAACTTAAAGAAATCACTAGTCACTAGTGTCATCTGATATTGAACTTTTACCGAGCAGGCTTTTGACTAGTCATGGTTCAGATATCTGCGGTCACAATGCTTCATCAGTAAGCCCATGAGGGAGAAGTGTTACCACTAGACACAGAGCTGAGCAAGAAGTGGTGGTCTCACCCAGGCTGGTTGGCTTGATGAGCTCATCTAGCACGTCGTAGAATGGCAGTCTCTGGAGCTTGACATCAGGGTGTACAGGGTGGAGGGCAGAGGGGAGGTGAGGCAGACTCAGCTCATGCTTAGGCCCAATTAAAGAAACAGGCAGCAGAGGCGAAGGGGAACCGTGGCTGTCAAATCCCAGCTGGGCGAGGCCAGCAGGCAGGGTGGAGGCAGAATGAACACCGGGCAGAGCTAGGTCCACCGGCGAAACCATTTTGGTTGGGAAGCGCCGTCTGTAGAGCTCTTTGATCTTCATCTGCACTGCAGGACTGCAACCAGCCTTGAGTAGGTGGAGAGCTTTGGTCAAAAGTTCATGTTTGCGTCCGTGCTTATTCCGCCCTGCATACCCCAACAACACCTGGAGCTCCGAAACTCGAAGGCTCATTACCATTTGCTGGTGAAAAATTAAAAGTGGGAAAAACGCTCTATTACACCCTGGGAAACACATTTTCCTACTCTGGTGTAAAGAAACAAAGTTGTCTTTCTTTCATTTTGACTTCAGACTTTATCACTTAAAACATTATTATTAAAGCATACATGATTCATTTTTTAAATTATTAAAATCCTTCACTATCTTGCAAATTGTCCAGACCCATAACATTTTCATTTCTGACATATGCTTGGAGCAGACCTAGTTCTTCAAAGCCTTGAATTATGAAGCTCCATCACATGCTGCAAGTGAAAATACAGGGTGTGGACACAATACCATGAGTATCTGTATAGAATAATGAAATCCAAAAGAACAGAGACATTTTCTTGAGGCAGCATCAGAGAAAGGTTAATTCAGCTTTGGCAATTTTTCATAAAGTAGTGTGTGATGTTGTATTACACTGCATTATAAAATAAGGGGGTCTTGTTATTTTGTTGTAGGAGATTCTCAAAATAACAGAAATCTTACAACAAAACTCAATCTAGTCACAGTGTTTTTTTTTTGTTTTTTTTAACTCTCGACAAAATAACAAACATCCTGCAGTGTAATGCAGTCAAATTAAGCAACACCACAAGCCTTATAAATTACTATAGCATTGGAATGACACCTCTGTGAAACAGAGGCAATGAAAATTAATATTATATGGCACTGGTAATCATGTCTTTATGTCCACCCTATATATAATAATAATAATCTATTGTCCGTACCTGTGAATAACTGTGTTTAAAGCTGCAATGTGGCACCACACACAAATGAAACACTTAATGTTGGCATTAAAAAGAAAACATGCAAATCCTAAAGCCTATATGCTCATGTAATTCGCAAACCATTTAACTATCAATGTAACTTCTTAATTAGTTAGCACTCAGCGTGGAATTGCAAAAGGTACATTTTTGAGTGACAGTAAACATCCTAATGACGCTTAAAATATGGCCTCATACGACCAGACATAAGTAATACATTTAGATATAAATAATGGATGAGTTGAGCTCTTTGATGGATGTATGTTTAATGCCTTTTAAACTGTGCAACACTCACATTTGTTTACTGAATTTTAATGATACAGCTTATGTCTGTGGGAAAGAAGTGGAGTTTTAACATAGCAGATTCGTTCAGGAAGAAAGCCGATAAAACTGAAAATATTTCACGATTATATTATGAGTGTTTTTTGTCTATTAATAAGTAATTACCAACGTGAAAATCATAGAAGGTGAAAGGAGATAGCGTAAAGCAGCTAACAGCGCCTGACTGATGCTAGTGTCATCTGACTTAAACAGCACTTAATTTTATATTATTTACTTTATCCCCTGTGTTTGAACAGTAACCGCCAACATGGGCCAACATGACAGCTACCTGGGCTGTGGACAGTGACCATATTTCAAGGATTACCAACATATGTGGTCAGAAATAACGCAAACGTTGATGGCAGCTAAACTGCGATTGCCTTCCAGGGAATAGACATAGCCCGTTTTTTAACAGGCACTGCGGTTCGCCCGGTGAACTACTGATACTGTGAAGTGACTAACATTAAAGTGCTGTTGGGTTTAAAACACTGACATGCCTGTGGCTTTCGTCTTTTCCTAAAAGCGATATGTGGCCTTATCTGCAGGTGAACCGCTCAGCAGGGACAGCCTAACGCAGCATCTGCAACAATAACAAAGCTAATGCTAACGAGCTAGCCAGACAGCTAACAGTCTGTCTGGCCTCCTCTGCTTTGCTGTTTTGTTATTATATGCTTTGATAACAACACTCCTCGGGTCTGTACTGTCAAGTAACAATGGTGCTATGATTTGAAATTAAAACCTCGCTGTGTGAAACGTCTATTTGTCAAACTAATGTAGGGGCTCGCTTTACCTTCAGTTCCGCACTCTCCGCCATCTTGTTATACTGTCTGCGCAGGCGTAACAGCCATCCTCAAGGGACTGAGCTGATTCAAAATAGTCTGTCGCTTCTCGGCGGCAGACAGCAGGGGGCGCTGCCGCAGCACACTGAACTGCACACAGTGCTGTACCCGTGTGCTGAATATACTTATTAGGCACACCACTGACATCCCATTTCATTTGTTGCTGCTGTGCTTACAAAAATATACAAGAATAAAACTAGCTGTAAAGCAGTACGGCAATTATCAATTGATCATTTGATTAGCAGTGGTGGAAAGTAACGAAATAGGCTACATTACTCAAGCACGACTCATCTACATTTGTATGGCACTTTACTTGAGCCTTTCCATTTTCTGTTTTACATACTTTTATTCCACTAGATGTCAGAGGGAAATATTGTAGGCCGCTTTGTACTTTATTACGTTTATAAAAACTTTTCAGATAAGATTTAACGTAGGCTACAACACAAATATGATGAGCTTATTAAATATTTTGTTCCAAGATGCCCCCGCCCCTCTAAACTGGTTTTATAGCTGGACTGTTTGAGAATGAAAGAGAACTTTTTCTTCTGTCCTCTCCCATTATTTATCTCGTGACCCCTGAGATTTATCTAGTGACCTTTTGGAGTGGGTCCACATGTTGGAAACCACTGGACTAAACAATCTAACAGTATATAAAGTAGTTGAAAAAACAGCTCCACCTCGATCAGTAAAATGTAAAATGCTGTTTACCCAGTGATGCATCAGTATTAACAATCTAATAATGTAATATATTGTATAAAAATATGTCAGTCAAGGATCCTTTTACTGCAGAACAAGTAATTTTACTTCGAATACTTTAAGTAGTGCCGATGGTACTTTTGCACTTTTACTTAAGTAAGAGTTTGAACACAGGACATTTACTTGTAATGGAGTATTTTTACATTCTGGTGAAGGATCCGAGTGCTTCTTCCACCACTGTACATTAGTCAACTGGCAGAAAATTAATGGCTAACTAAGCACAAATGACATACGTTTGCATTCTTAATAATCGCTGGTTGCATGTATTTGTTTTCTATGGGGCAGCCTCGGACACCCCAAGTGTTTTCTCGTGGACAGCCTCAGTAATCCGACACACAAAGGTGAAAGCCGCACTCACAAATTCAGTGGGGAAGCAAATTCCTCGCTTCGCCTGACATAAACGGGTAAATGTAAGCCTCGTCTGACTACAATTCGTGGCCTCGTATTTTGCGGCTGGATCAATTTGTACAGCAGTGTGTGGGTCATCTCGCGAATAAGGCGTTTAGAGCAAAAACGACGGGGAAGGGATGCATTCCTGTTGAGACTGCTCAGGGCAAGAGTCCACATTTCTTTTTGAATAAAACGATTTATTCATTAGCGATGAAAACAAATATTACATGAACAAATAAGCTACTCTTAATAGAATATGTCGCTAATTGCAAGGTCGCGGGTGCACTAATTTAGCCTAATAACGTCTGTGTCTGTAGAGCCTTCAAATAAGCAAAAGGAGAAAAAAAAAGGAAAAAAAAAGAGGAAAAAAAACAAAGCAGGCATGGTTTGACCGCTGCAAATAATCATTTTGTTGGCCTATTTCAATGCACGGGCTTTTTATTTGTAATTCCCATCACTCGTTTAAAGTGCATAACATCCAAAATAAGCTATTGGCCTGCAGAGGAGAACACAGCAAAAGTAGTAGGCTAATTCACAAAACCGTGAGGATAAAGAACAATGAGTGGTCTAGTCAAAGCCGCTATTACTGAAAAAAAAAAGGAAAACCGAAATAACAACCTATTACAGCTATTACAAGATACATACATTGTCATTGCACTTTGCCACAAATAATAAATATCATCAATTGTATCATTTCAGGAAAACAAATTTCACCGTCTGCAAGATGGTTACATAAATGCTGAGGGTGTAGATACACGTTTTAAAATATCAGCCTACAAGTAATTACAAGTTGGTGTACTTTCGACTTGAGCCCTCAGAGTGTCTCTGGGGGGGGGGGGTTCAATGGGTTGCTGCGTGGCCGAAGCTGCGGATGCGTCCTCTGTTTCTCTGTCGTATAAATGTGGAGAGTGATCCCACTCAGGGTGGCAGCAGCGGAGATTTGAAGGAGCAGGACCCGGTGCAGTGGCGAGGAGTCAACATCTTGCAGGAGAAATGGTGCAAAGCGTCGTGAGCTTCTATGAGGAAGGAGATGAAACCATCAATAGTGCCCCTGCATGTGAGTGTAAAGTGGTCCTATTGAAAATTGAATAGCGTAGAAGTTTTGTATACAATATAAACACAGCGTGTGTGTGTGTGTGTGTGTGTGTGTGTGTGTGTGTGTGTGTGTGTGTGTGTGTGTGTGTGTGTGTGTGTGTGTGTGTGTGTGTGTGTGTGTGTTATACACAATAGAGCAATAACTGATTCAACGCTTAAAAAAAAAACTTGTGGTGAAGCAAGTTCGGATCGACCTTGTGCAGTCTGTGGTCTGGGTGTGTGGCAGTTAATTGTCTTGAGTGTGGGCCTCTGGGTGCAGAAATGAGGTCTGTCTAAGCATCACCCTGGCCACTGCTCCCCCTGAACGTATAACTAATTTCAACAGAGTTCAACTTCTGCTGAAAAAAAAAAGAGGGACGAGTTCCTCTCTCTTGGTCCAACTCGCTGAACGAAGGCGCCGCGCAAGAGAAGAGAGACGGGAGGACCACGCGTGCGAGATGCACAGTGAGCACCGGTAATCTGTTTTAAATCGGTGGGAGAAATGTTACGTCTCCTTGTCTTTTCCACTGGGTTGCAGGTCCGTGTCTGTGTGATTCATATGCGGACGCTCTTAGACTGATCAGGAGTAAATGGAAAGAAATCGAGTACAGTTGGAAGTGTTTTCCACGTCAGTGCAAGTGATTCAAGTGATTTCAACAAACTGTTCTACGCATAATAATAGTAATAATAATAAAAAAAGAACACACTTAATGATCCCCCACAGATAAACCCAGACAAATCCGTGATATCTTGTCTACACAGACCATTTTGAGCATAGACTGTCATCAATCACGTCGGCAAATATGTCCCAGCGAGTCTGTGAACCCAGGGGTAGAAAATGAAGGCACTTGAGCTGCAAACGCTCCCTCTGCTTTATTTTTCTCACCTCTGACGATGTGAAGCTGCTGAACCATCTCCTCCCTGTAGGAAAGTTCCCTTTTCATTTGATCCTGAAAATTATCTGAGGAACAAATGGCAGGCACAGATTTCGGTCAGTGATGTGGCAGGGGAGCCTCTATTCAAGACGTCGACACAGGCCTAATTTCATGGAGGAAACGTGGTAATTGAACCGGTCCATCCATCCTAAAAACACTGATAACTGTAATTAACAGGAGTATTTAGCTCTGACATTTGTCATGAATACTCATACGAACCTTCAAAATAAACAAGGGACGCGTCGAGTTTAACTGGATGAAGCCTTGCTTTTATGCGGTTGGTAACATTGACAACGCGCAGTGGATGGAACTGGTCCGCAGGTCTACCCGCCTCTACAGGGCGCTGTTCTCAAGCTAATGCAACAAACCCAGGTACCGACTCCATGTCCACACTCCAGGCCTCCTAACTGGAGCGACTGCATGTCATGCTGGGGTGTGGAAATGCAAACATTGGTGCTTTACAGTGGAGATTAGGACTAAGCATTTTATATATATATATATATATATCTCAGTGTAAATGATCTGTATTTCTCATTGAGACTTAATCTCATTGTTGGTTTTCCATAAAATTAGAATCAATGGAGCAATGAGAGTTTACATTAGCTATAAAGTGTAACTTTAAAAAAATGACACACTATGCCCATTTTTTTTTTTAAATTTAACTGAACTACCTGAGAAAGAAAACTGTTGGGACATTTTTGTTGATGTTGTAATCACCCTGCTTTTGTCAGTATTTTAATTTTGTCTTGTTTGCAGATGATCACTGATCCTTGTACAGCCCACCTCACTGGCTCTTTAGAGTGTATCCAGTGGAATAAAAATGTGGAATAATTGTAGATTGGAGCCAGTGCTACATACAAACCAGTTGTGCTGTCTTGGCACTAGACTGTGCTGTGTGTTCGCCAAACTCCTAATAGCTGGATCCGAATTCTACCAGTGAATGCATAGAGAAAAATGTGGATTTGTGGGTGTGAGTGGGATCCGCCACACAGCTTCAAGTTTTCAAAAAAGAAGCGGAACTGGGAACTGATATTAGATTTTTTTTTAGAAATTGATGGGACAATAATTTCCAGAACTCCAAAATACAACTCAAAAAACCTGAAGTGATCAAATAATCTTTTTTTCGATTTTCATAAAGAGTTTTTAAATAACTTTATACCACATGAAAGAGTCTATTGTTTTTCTCTTAATGGAGATTTTACCAACTAGAAATCTTTGGAATATTATGATTGTTTTTTTTGTTGTTTTTTTCAGTGAGTACTGGCCTTAGTATCCAGTGTCCATTCTCCATTTTATCACGAGATTCTCAAAAAGCTTTCTACCCGAACAGAGTGTGAAATGAGCTGAGAGGGTGAGACATTTTTAAGCATTCTGGAGAGAAGATGCAGGGTGTTTAGGAGTTAATGCCAGTTTAAAAAATACTGCAGCAGTCAGAGAGGGAGAGGTGTTTTGTCCCGAGAGTCACATGATGCACTCCATACAGTCAGTTGCTTCTCCTGGGCATGGATTCATTTTCATATTAAGAAATATCATCTGTGCAGCACCACTTTGGAGTCTTAAGTAGCTTCGCATAGGTTATGTATACATCCAGATGTTCTGAAAGGAAATTTTCCTGTAACATTTTCCATTGCGTTGGCATTCAAAACATCTTAATATCAATTCTGATATTTCAGGTTAATAAAACTGACAGTCTCCTCAGCTATTAGGTGACAGTGTTCAACATTTTTGACATTTAAGCTTTGGTAAATGTTTGATAAATGTCTGTGTATATATATTTAAAACAAGTCATTTGTATTCACTGTATCAGTTTTTCTGTAAATGAAACTGAGCCCCAAAACATCCGCTGCTCCACTTTCTTCCCCGCAGAGAACTATTTTCTAAGCCTGCGTGGATAATTTTGGACACAAGGTTAAAGTCATAATCCTCTCAAATGAGTGATAACGTGGGTTTTGAAAACACATTTTCCCAGAGGAGGGCGTCCCTGAACCAGCTGAATTGCGCCCTTTAACAGCTTTTTGCTCAGCAGAGAGAACCCATGCGCGCCACTGTTGAGGTGGATTTGGTCATGGCGTGTCAAGGGTCATGCGTTGGCCTGAATCACAAAAACGTGACAGAGGAAGAACACTTCACATGCGCCAGATAGACTTTGGAGTCTGTCTATGAAATCACTGCTAGAATTTAGCTTACCTTTCAGGTTTTGAAATTCACGTTCCAGCTTTTTCCTCAGCTCAACCTGCTCTAACAGCTGCTTCTGTAGTTCCTCTAAAAAAGCAGACAGAAATAGAGGATGTTTTAGGAGGAAAGGTAAAAAAAAAAAAAAAAAAGGGCGTTCGTATCAGCTTCCTTCTAGGTCGGTTATCTATTTTCAACGACAGTGACGAGGACATCATCATCATTTACACTGAAAAATCAGAGCAGGTCTTCCTGGGCCTGCAGAAAAAAACAAAACAAACAACAACAAAAAAAAACCACACCCTCCCTTATGTTTTTGGGACAAATCCCACAGCATCTAGCTCAAGGCGAAAAAACAGAAAAAGAAAAGAAGAAAAAAAAAAAGAGGCATTGTCTCATTTAGTTTAAACCCGGTAAGAAATTGTTCAGTTTTTGCAAGTGACACTTAATTAAAGGTGGATCCAAGTCAGAAATACAGTGGGATTTGCAAGTGTTTGGCCCCAAGGCCTTAAAATTGGAAGGAGATGGAGATGAACGAGGGGACGTTGCTGAAATTTGTTTTTTATGGAAAATTACAATACGACAAGGTTTAAACCTGGAGGCTTATTGTCCTTCCTTTTAAAACATTTGGTGTTATTATGCGAAATAAAATAGGTGAAATGTATGTTAGCTTGAAATCTTATATAGCTAGTATAATAATAATAATAATAATAATATTAATAATAACAATAATAATAATAACAAAATCTGTTAATCCTTTTATCTAACAGTAAGACACTGTCTTACCTTTTGCCAGAGTTTCTATGTTTCTTTGTGTTGGCAGAGCTCTGGCTAGCGCGTCTTCGCCTGAATACACAGAAAATAAATTATATTCCTCTATCTGCAAAAAAAAAAAAAAAAAAGTAGACTCCCTATGTCTTAAAACAGCTTATAACACTGACGAATCCTGTCGGCTGACCTCGGTGTGTCTTACCATCCTCCGGCTCTCGCTGGTTCTCCTCGCTGCTTTGTTCATTACAAGATTTCGTTTCGATCTCCTCCACTGTAGAAGACGGCTCCTCTTTACTCGCACTCTCATCTTAAGAGAAAATAAATCGATGTAATTTCCCCGTTTTCGATTTTTTTTTTTTTTTTCAACAGCTAACTGTTTGAACAAAAGCACAAAAAGGAAAAACGTCTGACCATTTGTCGTAAGAACTCCAGTCTGGTAATTCGCAGGTCTGAACTGATAGGAACTGCTCCTTTGTTGCAGCTCAGCCCTCTCCGGTGTGTAAACCTAAAGAAGAAAGAATCACCACTTCTTTCAGCTCTTAAAGTTACAAGAGGTGTGGTTAAATGGCAGTAAAGAATTAAAATGAAATTTAAAATTGATCATTAAAAATATACTCTAAGTTGAAGTGTGTATATTTTTATTTAAAGGAGCGATTTATGGTTTTTCTTTCCCCCTAAATGCTGTGCACATGCTGTTTGCTGCTGCTGTTACACTGTTTTAACATAAAAGACAAATTTCCCCAAAAGAACACAACGATTTATCTGCTTAGAAACACACACAGACCAAGGAAAACAAAGGCAGTTGCGGAAAAACTTCGGAGAAATGTTACAGCGTGTATTGTCGCCAGTGTTTCTCAGTTAGAAGTCACTCACTTCAGTAAAAGACGCGGCTATGTGGGTCTCTGATAACTGCTTGCTCTGCAGTTCTCTTTCAGAGGACTGGGCCACGTGTAGGCTCGTTTTCTGGGAGTCTGCCAGACTGCTCCCCTGCAATCCCTTTGAGTCTGAATCGTCTGGCGAAACACTGTGCGCCAGGCCGGCAGGAGTTCGAGGACACACCGAGGACAGAGGCCGGGAGTCCTCCTCCTCCTCCTCCTCCTCCTCATCTGGTGTTTTGTTTGTCTCCACATCCACGTCCGGCTCGCCCTCGCTGTCCACGCAGGGCGACATGGAGCGGTAGCTCGAGCTCTCGCTTAAAAAATCGGGCGATAAATAGCCGGTGCGGCACCCGTTGTAAGCGCCCCTGTTGCCGTACAGCTTGGCGATGCAGTCCGCGTCTTTGATAACGGGTCTGAAGGCGGAGACGTAGCTGATTTTGCGGGGGGCCAGCGCCATCCCCTCCAGCGGCCTCGCCTCGTCCCCCGACTTGTCGTCGTCGTTACGCGCGGACTGCGTGCTGGAGCACCGGTCGTTTTCAACCATGCTGTCTTTTGACGTGTTGGTGCTCCGGTCGCTGTGCTCAGATATGTCCATGTCAGTCTGTCGAGGAGGACACAGCAGCTCCGGCGTGGGTTTGTGCTGGGCCTGGGGGTACGGAGGCATGGGCAGCGCGCCCGCCGCGGGCCAGAACATGGGGAAGGAGTGGTAGGCGCTGTCCTTGGTACCGGGCCACAGCACGCCCGGGAGGCCCGCCTTGCTCTGCTCTCCCATTATACCGTCTTCTTTCTTCTGGCACAGGCCGAACGCCGGGAACCCATACGGATGTGGGAAGAGCGGCGGCGGGATCTTCTGCAGCATCCCAAAGCCTTTGCTGGGCACCGGGATGACTGGGTAGCTGCGTGTGCTCGTCATGCCGCCGCGGTTGTCCTCGCAGCTGAGGATCTTTGCGGGTATCTCGGCTGATTCTCGGGGACGGTTGGGTCCTTGTGATTTTAACGGGGAGCTGGACTCTGACCCGCTGCCTGGCAGCGTCCTCTTACGACTACCCCCGTTGAACATGGCCTTCACGTCTTCCCACGCGTGTAAAATCTCTGTCTGGCTGTTTTTATCGGTTAATTTAAGATGCCGCCTCCAGGAGTTAAAATTTGCTGCGTCTGGCTGCGTGTACTTGGACTCCGGCGTGCGATGCGAGTGAAATATGAATTTATTGGGGGAAAAATACATGTTGCAATAGGAGCACTTGATGCACTTGGCCCGGGAGCTGTTGTATCTGGCCGGGATGAAGCTGCCTCGACTCCCCCAGGCGCACTCGTGGGACACGTCAAAGGCGAAATTTTCTGGAAGTTTAGGAGGCGAATGAGCTCCTAGAAATGACTTACAAAGTCTCTCGGCCTCGCGTTTCGTGATCATCCCGCAGCGCCTGGAGGAGATGGGCATGGCCCCGGCTCTCCGCAGGATCTCCAGCTGGACGGGGGTGCACTGGACGCAGGTGATCCCCAGCGCCACGCGCCGGTTGTGTATCTCGTTATAGCTGTAGTTCTTCAACAGGGTGTTAGAGATCTGTGCCAGGCAAAGTCTCTCCTGGCCGTCTATCACCAAAGACACGATGGGTATTCCGTACAGCACGGTCTCTCCGACCTGGTTGGGCTTCAGGTTGTTGGTGCTCGGGTAGGAAAGTTCTTGCTTGGAGCTTGGCGAGGAGCTGGAGTCTCGCCCCGCAGGTATGGAGTCCATCCTCGGAGGCCTGGAGGCTGCAGAGACGGCGTTGGAGGTGAGCATGTGAGGTTGTGTTTTTTTGTAATGACAGCCTCAAGCAGAACTTAATAGTAAGTATTTAATACACGCTTTAAGTTCATTATTTCATAGTAGGTAGTTCAAGCTGCTAAACACAGAAAAAGAGAGGATAAGGCAGGTAAAGGCCTGCATTTGAATGAAGTTGTATGAACATGATTGTGTGTTTAGAGACAAATCCTTAAGAACGTAAGCAGACCTCTATTAAACAATGTTTATGACATAATGCAGACGGGAAAATTGTACATTACATGCACGTAAAACCCCGTTTGATTTTATTCGCCTGCAACTTCAGTTTTTGTTGAAGCTGTTAACACACAACTGTCTGCGGGTTTAAATTTCTGAAGAGCATCATGAGCACAAAGGACTGTGCGTTAAAAGAAAAAAAAAAACAAAAAAAACCTTGTAATTATTAAGGTATTAAGGTAGGTTGAAGTCAGGGCAGTTCATAAAACAGCCTAAACACGGACTGTTCCATTCTGCCCGAATCCGCCTCCAAAACTCACCTTCAGGTTTCGCGCAGCTCCCCTCAGTCGTGAACGGCAGAGCGGCGATCGAGCGACTGTCGGAGCGATGCGAGCTCTGTGTCGGAGGAGGGAAGGCTGTTTGCTTTGGGAGAGGGACGCAGTTGTCCGCGCAGCGCCGCCTCCTTCCTGCTCACTGTCCTCCTCTCTCTCTGCGCCGCGGTCGGTGTGTGCGGACGGTTTGTGTTGCGCCAGCAGCGGCGGCGGCGGCAGCAGCAGCAGCAGCAGCAGCAGGAGCAGCAGCAGCAGCGCCCACATGGCCTGCAGACTGTGGTACAGCCCCCCTCTACGACACCGACAGCAATCAAGTGACGGCAAAACTTAGGGCAAGGCACTCCCACTCAGACAGGCAGCCTGGATTAACTATAGATTCATGACCAATGATCATGGTTTGAGTGTTTGGTCTTATGGCAGCCTGCAGTTCTACACATGTGGATGCGGTGCTATCTACAAAAGGGGAAAGTGAAACGATTCAATTAAAAAAAGAGCTACAAAACATTTTATTCAATGCAGCCTATAGGCCCCCGTGTTTAAATAAATTCCAAATTAAAAAAAGAACATCCACATTAATCTTTCATTACTCTGTAGCCTATCATGCTGACCATAATGCGTTTAATTAATTCTATTGCACTTCTCTGTGTGTGTAAAAAAAAAAAAAAAAACCCAAATGTTATTGACATTATGAATAGAGGAGGCTGCAGTGGGATTTGGCTTTCCGCTAAAACAAAAAACAAACCAAAAAAAAAAAAAAAACAGTGGGGACCCATCGACACATTGTTGTGTGCATGGAGTCAGGGCGTGCAGGCCTGCATCATGTGCGGGGTTCCCACGGATTCACCGTTGACAGGCGACACTTCGCCTACACGCGTTTTGACAATAACCAGCTGCTCTAAAGGTCACTGTGTGATCTGAGCAAAAAAAAAAGAAAAGAAAAAAAAATAAAAACACACACACACACACACACACACCAAAGCTGTAAGAAAAAAAAGATCAGACAGAGGAACAATGCAGACAGCCCTACGCCACAACAGACGGGCATTTAACTTGTTGAAAGTCAATAAAGGTTTGGATGAATCATTTTCACGTGGCACACGAGCGGAGCCGAGCAACGTGTAATACTGATGAAGGTGACAGGACATGTTCCTGTCGGTCCCGTTGGACTCTAGAGGGACGGAGCTGCGCAGCAGCGATGACAGTTCTTCCACAATCATTGTTTAAGAGAGGAAAATGCTTTGGCACCATCCATATGTTTGGCGACAAATTCCGAAATAATAATAATAATAATAATAATTGAAAAAAATTATAATAATAATAATTATTATTATTGTTATTATTTTTATACGTTTGGTCAACAAAAACTGTTGTGGAGTCGGTAATTCCATTTTACAACAGCTGACAAATGCAGATTAAAATGCAAATGACTAATATGAAATTTACGAATTTTATTCTTGTATGATTATTCTTGAATTATTCTTTTGTGGGATTAAATTTTGTGGGTTAAAATGGAAACTTGCATGACACCGACTCCATGGCTAAAATTGTAATTTTCTTCAACTTCATTCTGTCCCGTAATGATCATCATTTAACAATCGCTAATCTGTTTGCCACTGGGATTAAATACACAGGATCAATAGTAACTGAGATCAATGCCAAAAACACGGAGGCTAAATCTTAAATGAAAATGCTTTTTATTTGAGAGGAAAGGTCCATGTAAGTGAACAGACGTTGGTCCAACCTGAGGCGTCTGCTCACGTCAAAAGAGCGGCCAAATAATTAAATAGCAATCTCCTCCATCTGTCCATCTATTGATTATTGAATGGGTATTGCCTGTTAAACCTCGAATGTCGTCAACACAAACCTCTTACTTAAAAGTCATTATTACTATTAGATAAATTTAAAGTTTTGTTGCCAGTGTGAACAACTCAACCTGAAATGAAATGAATTAAAATGACTCTTCAACTGTTACAGAGACTGCAAATAAAACCCTTAAAATTCTTAACCCAGTCCCATCAACCCTGCAGATTTATTTGAAATCCGTATCCTCAAACTAAATGTTACATTCACAGCCTCAGTCACTGAAAAGAAGTGGTGTGTCTCGAGTGTGTTTCAACCAAACCTGGGCAGGGAAATGGGACAAGTACCCAAAAAGTCAGTGAGGTCATTGTCAGGCTCATGCACACTCTACCTTTTTGTGCAAGAGAGAACAGCTCATTTAAAAGTGTGTCTGCATTAATCACAGTGCTGCATCAAAGTATGATAATCACCTGAACACTCTATTAAAATAAAAGTGGCAGCCCAGGGGAAATCTTACCTTACTCTTTAATTGTTTTGAGGCTTTGATAGGCTTTTTAATCTAAGATTAATTTATGCATTCTTAAATAACTCTACATATGATTAATAAGCTTGAAAATTAAAAGGAGACTGAAGCAATTATAACAAGTGGTTGGTCATCACCTCATTAGATGGTATGAGAAAGATGCAGTTTGTGCGTCTGTGTGTGTGTGTGTGTGTGTGTGTGTGTGTTTGTGTCTGTGTGTGTGTGTGTCTGTGTGTGTGTGTGTGTGTGTGTGTGTGTGTGTGTGTGTTTGCCTGATTGGGTATCACAAAAATTAACAGTAGATGGGTAAGAGTAGAGCAAAATGTGGAGAGACTGTTTGATGACAATCAGTGGAAAAAGAGCCGCCGGCTAATTATTCTGGATATTTCTTGTATATGCTCTCTATGGGTGGGTGAGTCACAGTCATTTATTAGAAACTTGATATCATACATGATTTAGTGCCAGTTCTAACAGCACAGATCCCAATCAAGATCAACATAGACTGTTCCGATTATTCACCGTTGACCACAGTGTTGATCCTGAATGGACCCTGAGCTGGAAAAGAGAAAGATCAGCTGCTTGAGAGGCCACTGGAGAGATGCAGTGAAAACAGTGCAACTTGCTAAATGGTTGCTAATGTGTAAACAAGACATCACTCCTCTCCTGCTCTGATGTTTATTTGTCTCCTAAAAGCCCACCCCTGGGTCCTGACCCCCACATCCTCCAACGCTAAACGGAACATTTCTTCTCGCAGGAGGTGGTGTGCCATGTGTGTGTGTGCTTGTGTGTGTGTGAGTGAGTGACTTTGAGTGAGTGGGGGGGGGTTTCATCACTGCATCAAATGAGGCTGAGCGCTGGGACCCTTTTGTCACAGACAGGGACTCATCTGCCAATGGTGGGCTGTGAGGTCCTACGGGAAGGGAGGAACAAAGGTGCTAAAAGGCTGTGTGACAATGAGGGTGCTCTGAGGAGAACCTTCAAGTATGGGGACACAGGCTGCACGGGACAAGCTGTGCCAATCACTCCGCAATTACTTTTTTGTGCAATCCAGAGGCCTTGTGAGGGCATTCATGGAGAGACGCAAGGACATAAGCAGCCATGGCGAGGTCCATGTCTCTCTGCACTTTCCTTCTTATATAGAGCTGACCCATAACTCGTCATGGCAGAAATGTATAGTAAATCACATGCTCTTCTGTTGGTTCGACCGTCAAAAACCCATCCGGAAAAAAAAGAAATAGAAGTGATAAAAATTCAACATTAAAAATTGTAAATATATGTAAAGAAAAAAAGTAAAACGGACATATGTCACTAGTGTAAAATGGGCAGTGCATAGGATCAGCTGAAGACAATGTGCTACATGAATAAGGATATACAGAAGTCAGAGGACAGTTCACCATCCTGATGGCCGGAGGAACGCTTTTTTTAAAGTCCCGTCTTAAAACAAAGCATAAAATTGCCGTAGAACTATTGAACTTGAAATGTAAAATAAAGACCTCCGTAACTAATTTTGGTGAGATTTTAAGTTTATTCTTGACCTCGGCAACATTAGTTGTCAAAAAAAAGTCCATTGTCAACTTGTTTTGTTAGTTTTTAATTACAGTTTTCTGTAATGTCTGGTAAAAACAACATGGCATAATTATATCGTCATGATAACATTACGCCAAAAGTCAATAAATGATTAAACTGACTTATTATTTCGCCCTATCTACAGAATAAGCACAGCACAAAGGCATCCTCTAATTCAGGATAAAAAACTATCACACTTAATTGTCATTACACCAACCGACTCACTAGGTTTTCAGAGTATTTTGGGGAATTTAAGTTTTGTGTCTCATCACTGTACGTTACAGTGTAATAAAGAAAGAAGCAGGAATTTGTCTATATCCAACCCCGAGCAGTTTCAATGGTGTAATGAGGAGTCAAGTGAGAATGGGAATTACCGTAATGATAACAAAGGTCTATGCACCATAGCTTGGGGCTGTATTGTGGGGCATTACCATAAAGATGCGATGTGCTTGTATTGCAGGGTTTTTGTGACGGAGCAGGCCAAAGAGATAATAACTATTAGTAGATGACAGTGCTTTGTGAGATTCCAGCTGTGGAGCCCAAATTTCCATACAGATAGAATGGCTCTGGGTGGATGATATGCGTATGTGGGGGAAGGGCTGGGTGACTCTGTGGACACACACACACACACACACACACACACACACACGCACAAACGCACACGCACACACACAGGATTCTGGATATAGGAAATCTCAGTGTTGGACTCTGTCTTGGTGTCCCCAGTCAGACTTTTGGGGTGAGACGAGAGCCTCCTGTTTGAACACCCTGCAGGTCTCTGTGGAGGAACTGTCCAGAGTACTGAAACAGCCCGCTGTTGCTCTGCTGACAGCTTTCAAAGTCAAGAAGTGCAAATAGCTAGGGGTGTGTGTGTGTGTGCGTGTGTGCGTGTGTGTGTGTGTGTGTGTGTGTGTGTGTCTGTGTGTGAGATCAAAAGACGAGAGATTTCCATCAAGTGGGAGGGCGTGCAACATACTTGTCAGCACCAGGGATTGGGGGAAACCTTGCCAAACAAACAAATAAAAGCTCCCTCCCTGAAAAAGAAGAAAAAAAATCAACACTTTCAAGGTTACAAACTTTCTAAATCACACACATCCCAGAAATACAAGGTGTATCCAACATGTATTGAAGTAAAAATGTTCTGCTTAAAGGAATAGTAAAACATTTTGGAAAACACATTTATCTACTTACCTGCCAAGAGTTAGCCTTGATGACAGGATTGATGCCACTCCCACATCTGCATCGCGAATGTGAAGCTACAGCCGGTTAGGTTAGCTTAGCACAAAGGCTGGGAACCGGAGACTCTTGACAGACCATAATGACCTACAAGGCAAGGGACACGTGATTGAGCCAGCACTTTTGCTGATGAGCTAATCTGCTAGCATGTATACGGCTGGCCGTGGCGGAAAGAAACAACTTTGTTCAAACATAAAAATATATCACTGGAATCTAATGGCTGTGGGTTTGACGATATTGTTTTGACATTTTTAGTGATACAATGGATATATTTCAGTAGGAATTTATGTTTGAAAAGGAAGTTGTTCTACAGCACTGAGCTGTTCCCTCTTCCTTATCTGATGTGAAACATTCGGAATAGAGTTCAAGGAAGTCTTTTACTGGACTACAGACCCATACATCTAAAGATTTGGGTGAAAAGGTTTGTTATAATAAAACTGTAATACAGCAAAGCTTTCAAAATGAGAGACTGCTTTGTCAAACATAAACAGAAGTGGATGAATTAAGAAACATGGCAGGTTGATTAAGAAGCTTAGCAATATCAAGTCTACCTTTGACTAGCTTCACCAGTCATGTGACTTTCGCCTTGCAGGTTTCGGTGGTCTGTTGAGCACCTTGTTTGTTTGTTACATACAAAATCAAAGTGTAAACATGTTGCGTTATGGTTTTTACGAAGGCAAAGTCACTGTGCCCAGACAAGATTTAATCTGCACATTGACTCACCGTAAATTTTTTTTTCTCACATTTGGACAGAGTTATGCTAGCAGTTTCCATTTTTTAATGCTAAGCTAAGCTAACCTTAGCTATACATATTTTTAGGACAGGCGTGAGAGTGGTATCGCTCTTCTCAGCCAACTCTCAGCAAGAAAGAGAATGTGGTTATTTCCCAAAATGTCACTCTATACCTTTAAGAGTCAAAACTGGAACTGGTTTTACATAGTAATTAAATTCACCTGGTTTTCTCTCTATGTGAACTTGAGCAGCAACTTGTGCGAGTGTGTCATTATGACCCAGAAAGGACACGCAGATGTGAGGAGTCAGGGCTGAGTGAAAAGTGTGAGATTGGAAGGCAAGTGTGATGAATTAGCTATGGGAGGAGGTTAAGTTAATAATATACTAGATGTGGTGTTGGAGAATTAAAACCTGCTGGCTCCTGTGTTCCACTCCAACAGCTAGTGTAAATAAGTCCACAAACATCTGTAAACAATGGTGCACATGTTTTCTATCAAACAAACACATCTGTTTAAAACAGGGCCCTGGAGATCTAACAGGTAAGAGGGCCGGGATCCCGGGACTGAGCAGCTTATTTGGTCGACTTCCAACGCCAGACATGCTGTGTGCATTTATGTAAGGGCGAGGCTAACAGAGGGGAGACAAAGATAGTGAGAGCAGAGAGCGTGAGGACACCAATCACCCTGTAATTATCCCCCTGGTGTGTGAACTGTCCAACTCTCCGTCCTTGATAGATTCACCTGACCCAATAACACAACACACAGCCACAATGGACTGGAGGCGGGATAAAGACAACGCCATAGATCAGCCAGGGATCAGCAATGAGACAAAGACCTAACATCTGGGAGCTGCGGTGAAATTAAAGAACTGAAAGACTGAACCAATCCTGTTACAGCTTTCCATTAATAGCCTGGGAGCTGCTTGAGAAATGGCACAAGTGAGGTAATGCAGGATTCAATTTCATTTGATATTAAAGAAACACCCCTTGGCATCTCTCTCTCTCTCTCATACACTTTCCCTCTGCTGTTCACATCACTCTGTTACCTCAGAGTGATGTATTAAGCCATTTAAATTAACAATGGAATGACTTATTCTAATACGCCCGACCCGAGGAGAGCCTGGGATGATGCTTGCTGGAGTGGGACATCAACACCAGACACCACCTCTGAACCTCAGGCGGGGCAGCGATGCATGTCGCTCTTTCCAGATAGCCCAAACAATCTGGCCAGCCCTCCATCCGAAAGCAGAAATTCATATGATCATTACGATGTGGAGAGGGTGAATAACACCACTGAGCCTGTCATTACTGGACAAAAAAATGACATCACCCAAAGACGAGTAAATACATGTCCTTTCTGAGGTGGAATAGAGAGAAAAACAATCAGTAAATACACCAAAGTCCTATAAAGAAAATGACTTTTTTGGAGTTTGGGGCAGCGAAGCAGGTGCTTTGGTCTTTATGAACTTCAGCAGCAGCTTGTAAAATCTCATATTACTACCTCTCATCCAGTCTATGTCTGATATAGACTTCTAAATCATTCATGCTAAGGCCTTGGTCAGATGAATACAAATGAGGATACAGTGGGTGCTCCATCTGTCCCTGTGGGGGTGTGCAAAAATAGATCTGAGGGAAGCACAGTTTGATTGATGCTACTACACTCTGAATAATGATCGGTTCAGAGGTCAAACTACTTCAGTCAGACGCATTATATCATTAATTACAGACATCAATAAACAATAGGACACTGTCCATATGTGTTAAGTGTGCTTATGACTCCTCTTTTCCCTACTGGGTCATTTCACAATTAGTAACTGTTACGCAGTGACCTTAAAAATACAGAAAAAAAAGACACTCATCAGCTATTGATCGCATTCTCAGAACAGCACACTAGAAAAGTGTGGCGTAGTAATTACAAGTGATGAGAGAAGCACATTTCGATCTCACAGTTACATATGCAATTAAAATATTATTCATTACCTCTTAAATAAAAGCCTGGTTCTGAAATCCCATTAAATTTGGGATAATTGTGTGTGTTTAATTATAAGCCATGGCAGGAAGGAAAGAAGGAAGGAAGGAAGGAAGTTGCAGAGAAAGTAACAGAATGTGCTGTGACCTAGATAGAGGAGGAGACATTTTGTTTTAAAAGTGACCTTGCTGTGAAACCTCAGCTCAGAATAGCTCAGATAGTTTTCCATGGACTCTCAACACACACACACACACACACACACACCTATTTCTTCAGCTTCTGGTTAAACGGAGCTTTAAGCAGTGAACGGGGCCATCAAATCCTCAATGTTTGCTGATTGAAAGCTTATCATTAAAGTGAGAATATGACATTTTTAGGACTGTGATACAGTTAGACTGGTTACACTGCCACTTTTTACAGTTTGATGTGCTTAGAAAGGCAGAATGCCAACTACAGATGCTGGCTTCTTTCATTTGTGTGTAACTAAGTACATTTACTCAAGTAATGTGCTTAAGAGCAACTTAGGTAACATTAAGTAGCATTTTATGCTACTTAACGTCAATTCAGTGGGAAATATTGTACCTTTTAATCCACTAAATTTGTATGACAGCTATAGTTACTAGTTACTTTGCAGAAAAAAGGAACAGTTCGACATTTTGGGAAATGTGCTTGCACATTTTCCTGCTGAGAGTTAGAGGAGAAGATCGAAAACGCTCACATATCTGTCCATTAAATATGAAGCTACGGCTTAGGTTATCTTAACTTAGCATAAGGAGCAAGTTACCATCGCATTGCAAAAATATAAGTAACCGCCTCAGTTTTAGAAATAAAGTTAAATTGTGGCAAACTCAACATCTCAGCTAATTTGTATGTAATTTCCTATATATGAGTGAATGATATAGAGTGATTTTTTATTGTTGATTTTATATCTGATGATACACATTGCATTTGTTATGTATGATCCATAAACCCCTGCATCAGATTGGTGTATTGCTAGTTTTGCTTAAGAAACAGATCTGAATCCTTCCTCTACCACTGCATTTAAAAAAAAAAAATTCTTTAGATCTTTGTCCATAGGTTTACTCCGGCCTGCGTATAAGTTCATGTTTGTGCTGTCTGAAGCCCCAACCCAACATCCCCTGCTGGCTCCCTCAGAGCAGCTTGGCTCGGGCCGGTGGCTTCAACCTGCAGGCAGCCATAGGACAGCCCAAGCGGAGCTGTCTGCCACTCCTGTGCTTCATTAGGAAACAAAATATAAGGTTTCCACTCCATTAGGAATGACTTTAGGAGTGAAAGCACATAAGACGCCGACTCACCTCATCAACAATGCATTGCAATAACGGCTGAGGATGAATGAGAGTGAGCAGAGAGGGGAGAGAGAAAACAGCATTAGCCAGTATACAATGTCTTTACAGCAGAGTGGAAAGGAAAAAAAAATCATTAATGCAATAAAATGTGGCCAGATTAATCAAATGCCTCAAACTCTTATGAAAATATTACAGGGAGAGAATTTTCTATTACATCTAATGGTATCTAATCTAATACTGGCAGTTAAAAGCTTGGGCATCTATTTATTGTGAAACACAATTTAGGAAGTTTAAAGGGAAGCAGTGAAGCATGTGTGGAACATAGCCGACAGGAACATAGGCAGAGATCTTTTCCTGCCATTTTCTTTCCTCCAACTCATAAAAGCTTACCATTAAAGGCTGTAGGTTGCTCTGAGTTTGGGGGAAGAATACACAGAGAGGGAAGGCAATATGTAATTAGCGTGTCATAATCAAAATGACCCACTCGGACACTTTATGATCAGCAAGACAAAATTACTGCACCACTGGTGGCAATCTTTGGGCATGTGTTAACACCATTAACATGATGAAAATACACAAATGTTAATAGCCCACCTCTTCATACGGACGAGGAGCTGAAGCACAATGTTAATTTCACAGTGCATTTTCACTAACCTGCAGGTTGTGGGGAAACGCCAGGCTGAGAATACATACAATCTTTTTGTAAATGGCTTGGAAGCAGGAAAAAAAAAAAAAGTCTCCTTGTCTCTAAAACAATCTGTGAAAAGTATCATTCCCCTGTCGCACATCTCCAGTGAGAGACTCTATGGAAGATCTCATTTTCAATTAAAATCTCATTTGCTTGGAAGTTGAAATGAAATCATGTTGTGAATTAGCACATGAATTTACATACTGGGACTGCTGCCAGTGTGCAGGGAGACTAATTTACCCTAAAGACTGATTTTTTTTTAAAAAAGGATCTCAGTGATGTCGTGAGAGTAATGATGCATAAGTGAGATCTGAGAAAACATTTACCAACATCCAGCAGCAATGAAGAACTGGATTGTAAGATGTAACTAGTGAGGAAAAACACATTTTGCTTGTATTCCTGTACAGCTGAAAAGCTTCTCTTACAGAGGAAAAGTTTCTGCAAACTTTTAAATATGACAAAGAGAAAAAATTCCCTTTGCAAACTTTTGAACCTTCACAAAAATACGGTGGAAGGTTGTTGTTTTACTGTTAACGGCTGCATCGGCATGGAACACTTGAAAATGAAAAGGAGCTGGTCGAACTACCTACTCTTAATCATGGATTTAAAAGACATTTCAAGTTACAATGAGTGGCAAACACACATCAAGTTTTCTTGTTATCATCTAGTGAGAAGAAAAGAAAGCTTTGACAGATTATTTCAGTCTAGTAGTGAAACGAACCATCCATGGAAATGCTTGTCCTTGTCATTTCTTAAGTTTTTAAGATTCCCACCTGCATCTACCTATACTTCATGTTCTTACACCTGGAATACGCGCCTTCAATCAGCTATCCGCTGAGCCTCAGATTGTCCACAGTAAATTACTTGCTCATTTCGCAAGACCCTCTCTGACAAAGCACTATAGTTGTTATTGATTCATTCTTTCAATTAAATAAAGCTTTGCTCTCTCCACTCCTTGTAAATACCTAGAGACCCCCTATCTAACACAATATCCATTCTTTTTACACCGCTAACATTATCAGTCTGCACGCAAAATTAATTCCCCCACTATTGCTGAAATAACTATAATTGCAAACTACATAGAGAGAGAAATTGGAAAGGGGTTTTAATATACATTTCCAGGTGAATTCTCCATTTGTTCAAGTCAATAACATTTTTCATTAACATTTGTAATAAAAAAAAAATAATAAAAGTTCTGTCCCCTGCTCATTTCCTTTTTAATTCAGAGATGAATTCACAGCACACTTTGTAAAGTGCTATGTGCTACACTTTCTCACTTAATTTGGTTTAAGACATCCAAATGAGATTAATGTTGGCTATCAACTATAAAGCATTTTAATTTACATATTTATCAGCTGAATGAGCCGTGACTCACAATAGGTAAGATGTATTAACATGATTGCATGTTGATGCTACATTTTAATATAATAGAAAATCGATATGTGGATGAAAACGGATAGCAACTGTATGAGTGCAATTCTTGTCATTTTAGGTATTTATTCAGTTATTTCTTTGATAAACTAAGGATGCCTTGAAAATTTCATTCTCTGCTTCAAAAGAAGCATGCTGTTATGTGAACAGCTGTATTCTTTAAAGGAGGAACGAAGAATGAAAGCAGACGGACAGTGTGCAAGGACATTCAGGTGTCTCCGTTGACAGGCCAAGAAGAAAGGGAAAGGAGAAGAGAGAGAGAGCCCCGTCCATCCCCACGCCTTCATTGTTATCCCACTGATGATCCTGCAGGTGGGCAGAAATCAGTGTGGCTTGACCTCAGCTGTACTGAGGTCAGCTCTCTGCTCGTCTGTGCTGGAATTATAGGCTAGCCTTTTGCCCGCGGCAGTCAGATTTAGCCGTGACCCTGAACATGGCTTCCCCAGGGGTTGACAATTTTATCACCACATTTTCCCAACTTTGCTCAGAAAATCAACCCGACTCACCAACCCACAGCCAATCCCGCCCCACCAGTAGCTTCCCCTACCCTCATATCTCATCTCAGACATAATGGGAAAATCAGACCTCTGTGAACAGGAATCTTTTAGGATTCATGGAAAATAAGGGCACATGCTGGACTGACGAGGAACACTGAGTACTCACAGCCTTTACTATAGAAAATTAATATTAAGACTTGTAATTACCAAATTGTCACCTCTTTTAGAAAATAATTATTACAAATTTCCTAAATTATTTCAAATAATAATAAATAACGTAAAATAATATTACATTTGATAATAATTAAGGGATCTTTATTTTCTCTTTTGCTAAAAACTTTACACTATATTTTGAATATGCTAAGTAAAATAAAGTATGATTGAGTGGTAAGTCTGTTATTTTAAAAATTATAAACCACTGAAACTTCAATCTCACAATAGACAAACGGTTCGAAAACTACCATAAAATATACAGAATTTGTCTAAATACCGCACAGGAAAGTATACCGTCTGAGCACACTAGGTTTTGTTGTTCTGGAAGGTGAACAGGAAACTACTGTACAGTTCTATTACAAATATATGTCTCAGTTAGGTCTAATCTAGTCTGTAAAACAAAAATCATTACAAATATCCTAGGAGTCCTTACAATGTTTGCACCTGTCCTCTCTCTAAACCGAGAGCTCCTGGTCCGAACCAAAGATACGGAAGAAGGGGGAAAAACGAGCAAACGCACGAGACATAATAAATCAGAAAGCCGTTTGCTAGCGGCTGCATGCACATTAGACCACATCTTCAAGATTTTCAGAGTAAACCATAGAGCAAAACTCCATTACCTCCTGACACAGAATGCAAATGAATCACAACATGGGGTGGGATGGAATTAAAGACCCTTCTCTAATCAATGACAAGCCAGGATGAAACCCTCTCTTCCATGGCTCTGCCATAGGCAAACTTCAAGCCCCCCGAAAACACACACACACTTGTGTGCACACATGCATGCACATACTCAAAGACAGACTGACAGACATACACACGCACACATTTGGCAAGATCTCTCTGGCCATTTCCCAGCTTGTTTTTTGAAAAACTGGTGGGAGTATCTGGGCTTGTTGCATGAAGGGAGTCTTGTCTTAACCTGCTACCATGTTTCCATTTCACAGTATTTCAAAAATAGCATCTGAATTTTTCAGGTGGATGGGGCCGGACTCAGGCTGTGAGGTAAAGGCAAGAGCTGTCTCTGTTCAGTTGTGCTCTGTTCTGCTCAGACAGATGCACAGGCCTGTGTAAATGACAGCCTGAGCCCGAGGATGTCTGCTGGCTGCCGCGCGGCCTGCTACAGCCTGCAGGTGAAGTGTCTGTGGCGCCATATGGCGCAGGGAAAATTAACAACGAGAGGAAATTCTCCACAACAGCGGGAGGTCTTGCTAGTCTCTCCTCCAAACAAAATTTAAAGACGTAGAGAAACAAGAGAGGGGGAGTGATAAAATTAATGGGGTTCAACATTTTAACACAACACCGACGGCAATGTTTGCACAGAAAAACAAGAATTCCCTTTACAGTTTAGTCACATTGCACTCCTCTATTATAAATCAGTGCCCGGCTTAAGTAGTTTGACCTGTTCCATAAATGTACATTAACCCTGCTGGTGCTCCCTCCCAGGTTCTAGTCTGCTCCACAAGCCCAGCACTGTGGCAGTTAGTGCAGGTGAGCTGCCTCTGTCCCTGGTGGCTCCTTATGCTTGCCGCCATCATAGCGGAGGCACCCCATGTGGAGCCTCTCTTGGTTTGGGTCATTGATTACAAAGAGCCTCCTGGTTTTGTCTGACAGATGTGAATCCATGCTATTTAATTTGGAGAGTTAGCCTCAAAGGGACTACCATTAGCTATCCAATCTGACCACAAATAGTGTTCCATTAAGGAAAGAGTTTGAGAAGCTCTGGTGGTGTGTCTCCTGACAGCATGGAGGAAGTCTTGGCATATTACACTGAATGTTAAATGCTTGGTTGTTTAAACAAAAGGGAGATCTTACTTTAAAGAACGTCTTTGTTTTAGAGATACATAAAGAGTCCCCTCAGCGGGATTCTACAGGCATATTAGAGCTGAAACTGTCCTTGTTTAGTGTCTAAAGAGGGTGGGGTTGGTAGTTAAAATGTTAATAAGTGCAATTCAGTTTTAATTTAACAGCCCTCTGCATTCCTAATTACTCCACTAGCTGTGAATAAATGAGGAAGAGAGCTCATCTCTTGCCCTCTGCTTTCAACACAAAACACATTCTTACCATTTCCGATATGGAGCTAAAGAGGACTGTGAGGGAAGTGATCTCAACTCATCGTCTCCTCATGAACAAAGCAGCATGGCTCAGTTAGCGATTTTAGCTATTATTTTCTCAGTAGGCAGAGGCCTTTGTGAGAGCTTTTATGGATTTTGTTGATAAAGTAAAAAGTGTGAAAGTGTGAAAAGTGCAAGAAGCAAAGCAAAACAGTCCAGATTCAAAGAAGTAGAGAAAATAAAAGGAATCTGATGATCACAAATTGTTCTTTTTAAAACATTCAACAATAGGAGCATGCATCCCTGTGCAGCCATGGAATAGAACTGTGCATAAATTACTTTATGTAATCATACAATGTAGATTAGCATGATAATGGTGGGTGTTAATAGATGCCAGGAAGAAGGGAGTGACAGCACTTTGAAATGAGACATGCTTGGGGCAGTGGGCTCACACACACTCATGCATACACACAGCATTGGGGAATAGCCAGTGAGGCTCTCGTGCCATTACGACAAATGTGAGTGACGGGGAAGAAAGCCACATCTAGCCTGCTGCCTGAAGGCTGCTAAAGTATTTCCACAAGTCTATAGGCTCCTGGTCTCTCGGGAGGCCCTATTAATTGTGAACAAAATGGTCCACCATTAGATCTAATGCTTTTAGAGACCAGAGGACATCTTACCCAGCCACCAGGGCCAGATTTAAAAGCTTGCTGAAATGATGCCCTCCTCGATTAGCCCAAACATTTACCTAGAATTTTTAATCTTTTTCCAACACATGAATTAAACCTAGTGGATTTTAAGTGGATGTTTTCATTGAATTTTGGTTTAGTCTAGAGTTGGGCTCTAGAAAGAGGGAAGAACATGTAAGAAAAGTAATAAAAGTGGAAAGGATGTGATCAAAACACCTCTTGTATAGCCATCAGTGAGATGTAAGTGAGCAGATCAGGTGGACTGCTGGTCTAATCTCCTCCTGGAAAGCCAAGGTGAAGAGCAACCCGCTTGATGACAGGGCTTTGAAGACAGCTCTGCAGTCACTGCAAAACCCTGATTTCTAACAACAATGTAGCCATTAGTTAATCAGAATAAATTTAGCCCCTTATGGAGACAAAAGAGGGCTAACAAGGAGACTGGGATAAACCTAAGAATAGGTCAAGGGCACTTATTTAAAAAGCCCCCTTGAACACAGTTGGCACATTCAACAAAAAATAACAAGTCTCACTTCCTTTCATCCTCCAAAGCACTGGCAGACCACAAAGCCCAGTGGGGGTGCAAGGTGGAAACATAAGGACCTATAGATTTACAGAGCAAGCGGGTGTAACCACTCCTGTGGATTAATCCAAATCAGAATGCCTTTAAGAGAACAGCAATTTGATCAACTCTGATCCGGCTTATCCACAGGCCGCCCAGATTTGTACTCGTGCATGGTGAGCAAGAGCGGCACTAAAACTCTTCACTGTGTAGCCTTAATGCAACTTGAGAATGAGACAATATATTATGTCTTTCTACAGCTAAATAGGTTGTTTGCTTTGACGGTTTTTGCATATAACTGATATAGCCAAAACAAAGACAATTACTATGGCAACTGCCAAATTAAGGGCCACATACAACTGAACACTACACAAATCTTTGATATTCAGAAACAATTCTGTGTATCATGTTTAGCATGCGCTTACACAAGTCTGACTGAATCTCCTTACTGACCTCTGACACATACATATTCTCAAACACATGCACTTTACTGGTTAGGACAATGGTCGCAGCCTCCTGAGTCCAGTACGATAGAAAAAGGGGCTCCTGCTCTGGGAGCCTGTACTGCTAACCTTCTGACAGCCAGGGCTGAGGAGAAAGCTACATTCATGAGCAGATCTGGGGGTCAACATCACCACGCAAGCACCCCGAGGAGAGCTGACTGAAAATTAATTAAAAACGCTAGTGTGCGGTGAATGACGGGCCGCTTTTGTTGGTCGTATGCATTGACGGAGGAGGCAGGACGGTCCCGTGTCCCTGGTGCTGGTGAGCCCCTGGTGGCCTCAGCCATTGTCTCGCTGCCAAGCTCTTGCCTTATCAGCGGCAGCAAATCAATGAAGCTGCTGTCTTGTTTGTGCAAATGGTAATTACACCGTCCACATTTTTGTGCATTAAAACAATTGCATCTTAGTCAGGAGTAAGAAGGGTTAGAGGAACATGGTGGACATTTAAACAGACTTTTGGGATATGTGCCAAGGCAAACAAAGAAACCTCATCTTTGTTTCTATCCATGCATTCAGTACAAGAACCAGACACACAAGTTGTTGATAATTGTTAACCCACATATCAACCAAATATAAATTTCAAATGAAACCCAGCCCAACAGTCTGATGGATAAATCTTCGACGGCCGGTGGTCTTCCCTCAGTGATATAGCAGAAAAGATTTAGAGTGCAAAAGCATTTAAGCTCAGGATGAAGCTCAGAGTTTAATGTGGTCCATCAATCCCATTCACATAGGGTTGCAGCCTCTACATCTGTCCTGTGAGACCATCAGAGTAGTTTAGTGGCATGTTGCAGTTTAAAGGTGCAACAGAAGAGTCAGGTAACAAGGGACAAAATAGTCTCGCCAACTCTCAGTTTTAACTACCCAGGTTCCCTTTGGCCCACACTCATTAAATGCAGAATGCATTTGTCCTTGTAGCTTTTCACACACACACACACACACACACACACACACACACACACACACACACACACACACACACACACACACACACACACACACACACACACACACACACACACACACACACAGTTGTTCACAACTCACCACATCCAAAGGCAATGGCCATTAGGTGTAAATGGATGGTGTTCTGTCCAAGTCTCAGCTGAGTGCATGTTTCAGGAGCGAAGCAAATGCAAAGGCCAACAGATCCATTAAACTCCATCCAATAACTCCGGAGCCTGTCTCCACCACAAAGACTCCTACTTTTGCAAAATAACATCAGGCTCAGCCAAAATATCTCAGCAGATGAAGGTAAAAACTGTATTGTACTGTTCTAGAGATTATGAAGTTGTATTTTACACAAAGGGAATAGGCACAAAAGCAAAAGAAAAACTGGATAGACGATAACATTGTCATTATTCCATTGTAGAACCCAAACAGTTAGTGAATGAATCGATTACTCAATCAGCAACTATTAATTAGTCAATCAATCCTTTAAATATTTTTCTTCAGGCAAAAATGCCAGTGATTATCTGGTTTTAGCTTCTCCAGTGAAAATATTTTCTGATTTTCTCCTTTTTATATCATTGTAAATTCAGTATCTTTGGGTTTTAAACTGTTGACTGGGCAAAATATGACATTTGACATCACTTTAGGTTCTTGGAAATATAATGGGCAGGTTTTACTATTTCTTACATTTTGTAGACCAAACAACGAATTGAGGAAATAACCCGAAGATTAAGTGAAAAGGAAAATAATCATTAGTTACAGCCCCTTTTAATTATGCAACTTATACTTTTATAGACAAGATAATACATATTGCGCGATTTCTATGTATGTGTAGTCTGGCGCGTTTTGAATGTGTATATAATCCAATGGATACATTTTAATTCGCAGCCCGATTTTATGATCATATTAATGGTCAAACAAATCCTTGCACCACAGACTGCGATTAAAGACTTATTCTGATGCACAACATCAACAGTTACATTGTTACACTTAAAGATCCATAAACCTTGTCCACACAGCTTTGAAAGGATTGGTTCACATTTTTTCAAGTCGGTTTTAATACCACACTCATGTTGCCCCGAAGTGCACTGAAACTGTTTTTTGTCGCTGCAGTTTTTCCTCCTGTCAACACTGCCCGTAAAGAGATCCCGTTCTCAACACAAGTCCAATGTAAGTGATAGGGAACAAAATCCATAGTCCTCCTTTTGTGAAAAAACACATTGTAATGTTCACCTGAAGTTAATATGAGGCTTCAGTCCGAGGTAACCCAGTCAATTGAGTATCTTTCAACGCTGCAGTATTTTTCGTATCAAATTGCCGTTTTTTTTTGTTTTGTTTTTTTTTAAACAGTCTTTCCACCATAACTCACCATGTTTGGGGAAACACAAAGAGGGAGTCTGGCACTAAAAACACTGGAGCTTCAGAGGATATCCACTTCATTTGGCTAACACATATTATTAGCTTCAACTGAAGTTCTGATGAGAGTGCACTTTTGCACAGAACAAAGACTTTTGGATTTTTTCCTCCATCATATTAATTGGAATTGCATAGAGAGAGATTTGTTCTTGGCCTGTATGGACTTAAAAATATGAAACTACCCTTTAAGATGCACATACATTACATAAAGCAAAGATTTCAGACATACTGCAGCACATGTACGTTATCTTCACGCATATGTTTTCTGGCCAACTTGGAATAGCCTATCAAATAACACATAATATACAGAACTATATTCTGATTATGATAATGCTCATTGATGCAACAGCTCACCAATACCATGGCAAACAAATCCTTGTACTTCAGACTGTTTTTAAAGAGTTATTCTAATAAAAAACAGTGTAGCACTGAGAGTTCCATCAACTTATCTCAGACAACTCAAGATGTGCGGAAAAACAACTAATAAACAAGAGAATAATATCCTTTGGATGGCTGAATAAAAACATAGGTAGGAGAGTGTTCTACAGGGTCAAAAGAGCGGTGGTAAGCTCTATAGCCACAGTCACAGCGACTCAATTACCACATTTGCTCTATGTGTTGACCCCTCAATTAGTGTGGAACTGTAACAATCTGCCCACCAAATACAGTCATTCATCACCAACTGCCCAAACCACCAGCCTGCTTCTCCGAGACACCTCACTAGAGAAGAGGGCAGGCAGAGGTCAAATTAAAGTCTGGCCTTTGTAACTACCTTCCTTAATATCCTCAGCTCAACAGGATAAGCTCTGATAGCTCCACAATCATTACACAAGCAGTGCAACAAGCCACTGGGCAATAAGGTAACAAGGAGCAGACATGACTGCATTAGTCTACCTACAGTGCCGTTTGTCGAAGGTTGGGGATTCAACATCATTCACTATCTGATGGAAATATAACGGCGTATATAGGTTTTAGAAAGTGCAGGTAATCTACAGGTTAATAACTATATTTGCACCCTCCTTCTCAAAGGTAATGAACAATGTTTAAAAAGGAGTGCGGTAAGTAAGGGCAATGTAGGAGTAACTAAGAGAGCGATAGCACAGATATCTAGATAAGGTCTAAGCGGGTGTTTGGGGGGGTGGTTGTCGCCCCCCCAGCTCCTGCCATGCTACACCATTCAGAGAGGCTCTCAGCTCCTGGTTTCACTGTCATCACCGGCCAGCAGAGCCATGCACCCCTTACCCCTCTCCTGCTGTGGTTAGTGTTGCAGGCACAGTAAGAGCGAAGCGGTGATGATTTAATTATGATACTGGTTCAGTCACCAAGGTTGGGTTTCAAGACAAGGGTGAACTGATATAAGCCACATTTGGTTTCGGTTTACAAAAGCACACGTTGGATCCCAAGCAGATAACATTTAATCTCCCAGGGAGATTGGCCAGAGGGTGTGGGGTCTCTGGGGGGAAAATCTCCCATTCTGGAGTAACACTCGCTCTGTGTAGCCAGGTCTGTTGCTCTGCTCTCAGAGACCTAGCTTATGCATGACAGATAACTATCCACTGTCTTGTTATCTGCACCAGTTCATCTCCATCCCAGCAAATTGAGTGACGCACCTTACTCTGGGGGATTCAGTTACTCAGAAAAAACTGCTTCACTGGTTCCCGACTGACTGGCTTGATTAATGGCCAAAATTTGCACCTGAGTGGTAACTAGCATAATTGATATCCAACTCAACCTTGTCAGCTATAGTGCTACTTAACCTTACTTAACTTCATCTCATGTAAGATAAAGCAATGTAGCCACAGCGAGCGGCTGCCTAGCTTTTGTTTGTCAGCGCAAATCCCTCCCCACACGACTCCAGGGTCTTCTCTTCACTTTTTAGTTTGACAGCCTACTCTAAATTTAAACTATAATCAATACCTTTTAAGCAAAAATTGCATTTCTTAATTAAGGCAAGAGGGCGATATCAATCTGGAGCCATTATGCACCAGGCCTTATGGTGTCTGACATTTAGTTGTGATTATACCAGTGCCTGTATACTGTCATGGAAGTCATTAGGCTGCTGTCATCTCAACATGTTTTCCTGGCCTCATTAACACTGCTTTCAGTTTGCAACATGACTTCTATCTATAAACTTAAACTTGTACGAGTGGTTAATTTTTCTATTAGCATTTTTACTGAGGGATTATTTCTGATGGAGAGATTTAAGCCATGCTAGCGTTGTGACTCTCGGGATGGCAATGTTTGTCAGTCCACCACTTTGGTCCAGGCTGAAATAAATCAACAACTTTCGGATGGATTGCCATGAATTTATGCGCAGACATTCATGGTCCCCAGATGATGAATCCTGCAGGTTAACCCGCCATCACCAGGTCATAATTTGTGTACCGTAACACCTGCAAAATGAATGACATTACCATCAGCCTCAGAGGTACTGTGTGTTTAATATAGAAAGTATAGAAAGTTAGCATGCTAATATGCCTAACTTTGATGGTGAACATTTTGAGAATGTTAGCATGTTAACAAAGCACTGTCGTGCCCGAGTACAGCCTCTCAGAGCCGCTAGCAGGGCTGTAGACTCTTAACGGGTGTTCAGAACTAAATCAGCATCACCACTGAGACCTGAAATTTGATCGAGGAAGTCCAGTTTGAGTAACAGTTATAGTTCTTACAGTTCTTAAAGGTCCTACACACACACACACACACACACACACACACACACACACACACACACACACACACACACACACACACACACACACACACACACACACACACACACACAGTTATGTGGGGCACCTGATTCTTATTTACATTCACATCTGGGCCACAGTGAATGATTTTGACATCAGCTATTCATGGTGCTTTCCAATGATGACAGTCATGACCCTTAGTGAGAACAAGGGGTTGTGTTACAAATGCTGACGCTCCAGCTCACTTGGAACAAGACTAGTATCTCATTTTAATTTCAACTTTTTTGCTTTACGTGACCACTGTTGTCATTTTTTTCTTTTGTGAAGCCCTTCGAGGCACGCTTTGCAATATTGGACTATAAATAAATAAAACCTGACTTGTCTTTACTTGAAAGAAACACCATCTGCTAAGCATTTAGAGACCATACACACTATTCTGTTGAACACCACATCCCGAAAAGCTGGGGTCTCACTCTGACCTATGAATGAGAACACAGAAAACATACATCAAGAGTTTGACACAAGTGCCAGACTGGGAAATTATTTTTAAGTAGCATTTTGGTTCCTGAATGATTGCATTTATGTTAACATGGATAAAATTTTCACTTGAAACTAGCTTGTAAAATAAAGCAACATATTTCTTTCATCATCTAAGGTGCAGCCTGCAATATTACATATTCTTCTGCAAGCACTAGTACTCCCTTAGCCTTTTTTTTTGTTGTTGTTTTAATTAAAAAGACAGATGGGTGAGTAAAAAAAGGGTGTGTTTGTGTGTATTCAAACAGTTCTCTTTCACTGCGTAACTGCACGCGATCCTGCCTGACAGATACACGGAGTAAAGCCCAACTGACCACCTGGCAGAATTATTTTCTGGGAAAGCAATCTAATGTAATATCCCCCATGACCTGCTCCACACAAATAACCCACGCGTAGCGGTCAGCCTGGTTGGGTTTTTACAGGAGTTGCTGCATGTACATGAGGTGGAGCACAAAACAAATTATAAAGCAGGGAAATGGCCACAAGGCTCGGCCTCATGCTATACTGAACACAACGTCGCACAAACAGTGGAAACATCCCACACAACATCTATTCTGTGGAGGCTGCTGCAAGCTAAATTATATTGTTGGTGTTAATAATCAATTCTGTGGGATTAGTTAAAAGTGGAGGACAAAACACTAACAAATCAGGTGGCCTCCTCTAAAACAGCGCCATAAAGACACGGAGCAGCAGAGCATATAGATTTTCCACAGGGCTCAATTGTGTGAGAAGTTGTTGGGCTCGCATTATTGACTTTCTCAGTATGGTGGAACCATGGTAGTTAGATGCTTTTCCTCAACTCTAATTATGGTGTCATAAACAGGAGAGACCATTAATGAAACCCACTCATGGCTTTAAAACCACAGATAGGATTTGGAGAGGAGAGAGGAGGGGGGCTAAAAGAGGTCTTAGAGTAGTCATGGTATCAATCATAGCAAACTACTCCTCTGTTGAGTAACGAGCATGAGAGCTGGTCAATAAGTCAGCCAAAGAGCCAACAGACTGTAATAGAGACACAGCGGAGGATGGGAGACAGAGGTATTTGACCTGAGACTGCCTGTCATGTTCACAGGGCCGTGGTCGTGCATCATCGAGGCGAAAAAGTCACTCTGCCACGTGCTTGTCTGCAAAAATCAATATCATACAATATCACAGCATATCATGTATTTCCTATCTTCGTCAGAAAAAATGCCCTCTGAATAATCTGCTTTTAATTTTCTTTTACAGACCTGCAACCTTTTCCCATGCTGCAAATAAACTCTTACAGAAATTAAATGTAACTAACTAACAAAGGAAAGGCGTATGATTGAAATGCCAAGGGCACGTCTCCCCACCTCTAAACATCCGAGCAGCAAAGCAGGTCACCTCAAGTTCAGCTGCTATGAGAGGTGGGAGATCAATATAACATTTGCTGTACAATAAAACCATAATACCAGGGAGAAGAAGCTGATGGACAAATCTAATGACAAATTTGTTTGGCTAGAACTGTTTCGTCTGATTTTGATATAAGCTGTCAGAGGAGAATTGCGAAAACAAGGTCCACATACTGCCATTGTGGGACAAGAAGAATACTCTGATATAGCTCAGAGATAGGGTACCTTATTTTCCTTTACATCATCACATGGTGTTACAGCTTTCACCAAAAGACAGCATCTGTGGTGAGTTTTCAGTCTCTGGTCAAAGCTGTTTTATAAAAAACAGTAATCACTCTCTTGGACATTGACAGAAAGCAGCAAAAAGCATTGGCAGTTATGAATGTACTTTGTCTTTTTCACATATGAAAGAAGATAATACAGGCTCCAATTTAAAAAATGGTCATTTTGCACCCTTCCATGGGGACATTTGCATGACTTACAAAACAACAAGAAATAATTTGTCAATAATATGGTTGACGCGCAATAGAAGTTGTGCGTTAGAATAGAAGAGATTAGCAGAATTACAGTATGGAAAATCAGGATGACAATATTATAGATAGATGAAAAAGAAGAGATGGAAAGAAGATATCTAACAATAGCTAAAGCCAAATTGTATACATTTTTTAAAGAAAGAGCGGTTGCGTATTGAGCGTTTGTAACCCTGTAACTGTTTATAACCAGCAATGTAAAACTGTAACTGTTTTCCTGCAGCTAAATATTGATAAAACAGGAGCAAAACGTTTGGTGCTAACTGTCGCCAGTTAGAAGACGCACTCGTATTTTGGCTGCTCTTTTCCAGCTGCACAAACTTAGTATCTAACCAGTTGTTATGTAACGGTACATGCAATATTATTATGCCTGTATATTTCACACAGTCCACGCATTTTGAACAGTCATGTCTTCAAGCAGTATAAATCAGCAGCCACAGATGTTGTGCTAATTGGGGATGTGTAGCTGGGTGTCGTAAGGGAAAAGCGAGGGTTGGATCTTATGCATTTGCAATAAATATTGCTATTGTTGTAAAGGTCATAGAAAAGTGGCTCGGCCAATAGTGGGGTGCATTCAAACCATACTTGATTCTCTTTAAAGTTATAATTTTTTAACTGTTTTAAATTCAGAGGTGTCTGAAGGCTATTTGCCACATTATATCCCGTAGAAAATCAACTAAAATGCTGGTAAAAATTAAAAGAAAATATTTCACTATGAAAAAGTCATCAGTAGAGCTTTAAGTATAATGTTGAATGCAGGACTGTTACATTAACGGGAGTAATAGTCTATTAAGATATTTCTGTTTTTTCTTATGTTTGAGGGTTTGACTACCTCCTCCAGTGGTGGTGTGACATGTGGCACGTCTACATGCATTTACAATATGATGGCCTCAGTAAAGCTATTTTGATTTTCTAAAGTGAGAGGCTATAAAATATAATTACAACATGTTTTACTATTAACTTCAAGACGGAGTCACAACAGCCAAAGCAATTTCATGCTGCCTGTAAAAAGAGTATCCAACGAGAAGGAGAGGCAGTCATGGTTGAGTGGCATAGGAGCGTGAGCGAGGGGTTGATAGCCCTCCATGGAGTAACCAGAGACCAAAGCAGACACACGCGCTGTATACCTTAACTAGACAAATCTATTTCAGACACATATTAGATAAATATTTATATACCATAAACTGTATCAATGAATCCCTTGGGGAGGGGAAGCTATTCCACAGCATGTCAATAACTGATTTCAGCCGCAGATAATCATTTTTCTCTCAATGGTGGAGCTTGATATGACGTCGATACTTGCTGTCAGAGATCATTTTGGCCGTAGCAGTTAGAAAGAGCGTCACTGAGAGGATATGGCACCCTTCTATTCAGCACCATTGATCGGGAGGCAGTGTGTTAGTGGGGGGAGAAGAGCTGGCTGTCATGTCTAACGTCCTATGTTGTGTGCTGTATTAAGCAGGAGGGAGACCGTGGGCCGTGTGGAAGGTCTACAGCTCCATTTGACCACGGTGTTAGAGGACACAGGGGACTCAGGCCTTTTAATTGTCTCATTGAGACCTGGCTGCACACAAGCAGCCATGAGACACAGGAGGGGGAGTGCAGAGGCGGGTTCATGGGTCTGAAATGGCAATTGCACTACAGTACTCAGATGCGATGAACATACACAAGCAGTCAAGATAAAGATCTCAGCCTCGGCGGCGTGAAAGGGGGAAGTGAGCAGCGTTCAAGAGAAATCAATACGGAACCGCTCATTTTGGAGGGACATGTGTGTCACAGTCAATAGGAGTTAATAGGCTGGGTTGTTCAGTGAAGACAGGCGGCTTGGGAGAGCAGCCCACTCTGACAGCTTAATACATACTGAATGGCAAGATGGTTGCATGTAACAGTCACTACGGACACATCGAGTGTGGAATGGAACCTGATGGGCGCAGGCAAAAGTTAATTATAGAATAGAGCTGAAGTCTTACACACAGAAGTACAGAATTACCCATCCAGTAATCAAAACAGACACATGCAGCTGACCCACAGCAAAGACATACACACCACATACGTCTGTTCTCTGTTATTAACTATGCCTCTACTACGCACTGTGGAGGAAAGTTTGTTTAAAGCTGCCACTCTGACTGATGTTTTGAACCAGTCATTTGGTCACTTTTAAAAACTATTTAAAGATTTTACTGTCATTTAGTCACTAAGGTCTTCCTGTGTATTTGTACTTATTAAGACATTTAAAAGGGAGGATAATGGAGTATAAAAAACAATTAATCAGCCCAGGCTAAAAGAAAACATCAATTCAGAGCATTTTTAGCGAAGAAAAGACATCAAACTCAAAAATGAGTTATCATTATATTAAGAACTGAACTCCTATTTTTTCTCATAATGAGCTGACCGAATGTGTATGAACCTCATAAAACATTTCACATGATAATTTCAAGTTCAGAGCTAAAACTGGTAATGGCGTTTTATTTACAACGATGCTTCAAATGGCAACACAAAAGCTATGAATGTGATTTTATTTCGATTTTTATTTAAGTTTTGGAAATGTTTCATGAATTGGATTACATGCATTGCTTAATAATCATACTTATTTATCTGCCACTCATAAAGGTTTTTGACCAGTTACTGGTTTTAATGTTGTTAACGTTTTTAAATAGCCTTGTGAATGTTTTTAAATAGCCTTCAACAATGGATAGATCTGACATTGTTACCAGAACAAAAAGTAAAAATTCTAAAATATCCACTACATCTGTATCATGACATAAAAGAAAATTTGCCATTCATCCAAGAAGCTTCTTCATTTCTAACCTGCATCATAATTTCTGGATGACTGAGATGAGTCTACACGAACAATTCACTGTGTAGTTCCTTGCGATTCAGTGCACACACTGGGGGGAAAAAGGCAACAGATAACTGCTAAATACTCACGTTTGCTCACCTGAGGGCTTCTCCACAGCATCATGTGTCGATCTCTTCCCTGCTCTAATTAATCAGCGTTGCACCAACAGGCTCATAACAGGTTAATTGGCTCAGAGGACAGGTGAGGGACCTTGTGGCAAAACAAACAGAAACACATTTTCCAGGACTCTGAAACATATTTTGCCTTCAGTTGAACAAGATCCAGATCAGCCAAATACAGGGAAAATGGCTAATAATAACTTAATTAATTGAGGTCTGCAGGTCACACTGTTTGCTTCCATAAAGAAGGATTCTCCTCTTAATTAGTATCCATTAAGACCTAATTTGGATTATTATCATCTCTTAATTTTATCCAGCTAATTAATAATTAATTACAATTTCAGTATACAGTAGAGTCCAAATTATCTGCTACATTTTTATTTTACAAATGACAGGAAAGGTGCAAGTCATGGATTAACTCAGAGGAACATTAAGACGCTACTCTAAACTAGTACTACTCTGTTGAGTTGCTGTGAGATAATGCCTATTAAAAGAGTCATCGCAAGAACACACTGAGTTTAGGATTAAAAATGAGGAAATATCAAATTCAGTTTTACTCCTTTAGCAGTAGTTAGGGCTCAGGGAAGGAAAGGTGAAGCATTCATACTGTACTGAGGAAGAGTGAGAAGAGAAGTAAAAGGGTCTTGGCTCCAATTGACATTTCAATAAGTGGAACAGAGCGTTAGCAATCCATTCCCAACTTTTCTGAAACAATTATTGAGATGGTACCTCCAGGCGATGTATGTTCCTGGTCCCCAGAGTCCTGCTGGCTGAAACAGTAATTGACTAAATTGTAGAACACATCAGGGCCATTTACAAATTTGCCAAAAATGAATCGTTTAAAATGAAATGAGGGTGACTCTCAAATTAGCAAGGAGTATGATTGAGATGTGGCTCTGGGAATTAAGAAACACGATTTAGAGCTCTGCAGAAAGGAGCATCTGTGAATAGTCCAGTGTTACTCACCACCCTGCTCTGACTCGTATTTAAATATCACTGTGGTTTAACAGATGCTCAGTAAAACGCTACAATTTACATTTAAATGTTGGACAATTAATATTTAAATGTTCAAGGTGAGATAGATAGATAGACTGCTACCAATGTGTAATGTAGTCATATACTCATGACATCAAATGCATGATTGACTAGACATTAAAGTGAAAAACAAAGCCAAACAAATAACAAAAACCACTGAGCCAAATAACTGTGAAGAAATCTAACATTCAACCACACAGTAGACTGTATTGTAAGAGGAACTGACTTCAGGCTTGAGCGGAGTAATTTGAGCCCATGAAACAGTTCCTTAGCTAAAAATAATAATTTCTCTGAGAGCAGTGTGATGAATCCTACGACACAAATCTCATTGGCTTAAACATATTGTGCTGCAAGGTGTTTGGGGAAAGTGATCTTAGCTACATTTTACAAGGTGTACTCATTTCTGAAAAACACCAGCAAATTACTCTGACTGTTAAGAGCCTGACAGTTTTGATTGATTGTTGTGCAGACACTGTGTTGATTGTTGCCTGTTGTGCCATTCCTGTGGCTCCCAGCAGCCACTGCTTTCATCTCACCCAGGCTAAACTCTCCCAACCAGTGATGAGTAATTACTAAGTTCATTAGCCACGCTAGTGGCCTAGAGATTTATTAAAACAAGATTTGCCATCAGCTCTCTCCACCACTTTTGAACATCTTAACTGACTACATTTGGCATTTAAACGGGCAATTATTACCTTCTCTGTAAATGACTTTTTAGGTGAAACAGCCTAAAATAGGGGGAAAATAGGCTGAGGGTAAAGGTTAAATTGAAAACATTATAACATAGTGTCAGAGGGCCTGGATGATCCCCAATATTGCCGGCTTTAAAGAGGAAAATGTGTGATAACACTTTTTACTTGGCATGATTTAGTCTTGTCACAAAAAGGATAGTGCAAAAAAGTATCAGGTCAACACATAAACTGCCCTATAAACTCTATGAAATCTGATATCAGGACAACTCATTTTCATATTTGTACTGTAAGTAGTCCCTGTGAAACATGGGCTGGTGTTCAAATGATCTCGTCAGCTCAGGATCAGATTTTAACATACTGTATAAAAGACCTGTTTACCCCTGATTGTGATGTGGAGGTATTAATAATTAGCAGGGCTGCAACAAAACATTATTTTTATTACCAATATCTCTTGAAGTCATAATATTTGTTTTGACATAAAATACAAAAAAAAAACCCAAAACTTATTTTATTAAATACAATGGAAGCCAAGTTCAAGTCCAGGACACCACGTTTTCAAATCATGTGTTAAAAAAAAAAAAAAAAAAAAAAAAGCAAAACAAAAAACCAAACAAACAAAAAACAGAATTATTGCCAAATACTAGAATGAATTACACAAACCTGCGTTCAACAAGAGACCTTTCCACCAGACTTTGGTCTGAAGTGAAAGAGCCACAAGCTATCTTAGTGCAAAGTCCAAGTCATTTTTCTTTAATAGGAAAATTGTTACTTATTGATCTGCACTTTGAAAAAGCCTTCCAGCAATGCTCCAATCACCACAGCTGTCAAAACCATGGAAATACACTCTGTTCCTCTGCGATTTGATGGCACACCGATTCCCATTACTGGCACATTTCCAATGTTAATTACCTTCAACATAATATCATCTCCCTCAAAAGAGTCTCATACAGGCCACTACTGTCCCACCAGAGGACAGCAGGGGGCAAGAGTGATAGGGCAAGTGTGGAGATATCGTGCTTTGCCTGTCTAGAGCCTATGTTGAATCTGTGCACCACTGAGTCTGGCCATTAGGCAGCATGATGGGCTTTTCTTTTCCAGACCATTTCCCATGGTCAAAATAGCATAACAACACCATTTTGGTTCAATAGCAAAGACTTCAACTGAATAATCACAAGGGTGAAACTGTAACTATTACAGAGGCACCTCTGGGATAACCATACATAACAGGGGTGTCAAAAACACTGTAGGTTTTCTGGAGGGCAAAGTGTTTAAAGTGTATGCTGTTGGCTCTTGCTCCAACATCTGCTTTTAATTACTCAATTAGCGCAATCATTTAGTCTCCTTGACATTCATCCAAATGGCAAATCATAGCCGGAAGTTGTTCCGTTTAAACCGAGCGTTAAGAGGAGTCATGAAAAATGCATACGCGATAATGTATATGGATACTTAACTAATTGAACCAATTAAAGGGAGGGAACTGGTTTGTGTGAGAACAGCATCGACATCGCCCTCTGGGAAGAAGCTTTGACACCTCTGATCTACAGCCTCCCTTCTCCCTATTCACAGACCTGGGCCTGAGGTCATATTTCAGCAGACAAAGGTTTTTGACTTCAGTCAAACAGTAATAATGAACCAAAAATTTAAAAACCATGCAGATTGAAGCCTGTATTTCTATACAGGCTTCATCAGATGAGCCATTATAGTACAAAGTAATAGCATGTCCAGATTCCTAAGAAGATTTATATGGTATTTAAAATGCTAAATGTGTCCTCAGACATGGTAGAAAAACACTTGCAAGATTTCTTAATGTAAATATACACATTAAAATTCTGCCTTCATCTCTATGGGATCCAATGCCATTGCTGCCATTGTAGTGAGATATCAAAACTGTGACATGCACATCAAAGTATAAACCTCTCCTTGTTTGTACTTTCAGGACTTTTGTTTGTGCTTTAAGTAACAAAATGAGACCTCTCTGACATGTGGATATGTTTATTTCAGCACAGACATACCAACAGATCAACCTCAGGGTTAAATGAGTATCTGCTTGGTTTCAGACAAGCTAGCTTACCTCCTTCCCAAAGTTAAACCAATGCAATCCCCCCACCACAAAAAAGAATGATTGTACCCCTGCGGTGGTGATTTCCTGCATGCTATGGATGCATAAATAAACATAGGCATAAATACACAGAGGACACTGACTGGGACTAGCTGGCCAAGTGGGGCAGCTGTTATTAAAAGGGCTATTTATCACTGTCACCCCTCTCAGGTTCCATCCCTCTCTGCCCTCCAGCGATGTCACTAGGCCGCACAGGAACAATGTGGATCATCCAACCAAGCCTACCCCCTCTAACATATATTACACAAACCCCTGCAAACACACACACATGCTCATGGTTACAGTTACTTGCACACAAAGTAAATATGTACAGCTTTACCAGCTTGCATATGTATATTGCGTGCAGAAACTTGAATCGACTTCTCTTTGATGACTTGGCTGAAGCAAGCACAAAAACAAGAACCTCGCTCCTTTCGATTTCTGTCAAATATCTACAACACAGCTACGTTGCACACACTGTTCATTTTCTGCTCTGTTACTTTATTGATTGTGGCCACAATTATCCACTTTTCTGAAACACTGCATTAAGTGAATTCCCCCTTTGTTGGACAATAAGTACAGAAGGTTGGCTAAGTCATGCTATTCCTCAGCCTAAGGGGACAGACTACTTCTCCTGCACCCTCATCATCATTAGCAAGCCCAGATAAAAACCCACCTCAATTTGTCCACCTCTGCTGGGGGAGGCACGTCAAGTAAGGTAGACACTTCCAACTGACCTATGCCATAACTTCACTTACGGCAGCGAATGCCAAGTCCAAACTGAAGGCCAAAGATTACATTACTGAACAGTCACCCCTTGGTTAATGGATTCAGCATCCAAAGACAGCCTTTAATTGAATTAAATCCCTAAATTTTCAGTCTGTGTGTTGTAGTAAAAGTTAGAAAACAGTATATGTATACAAAGGTCCCTCAGGTACAGAACTGTAGACCTGGACAGTACACACGACACACAATCAGCACGTTATACTGCAGATCTGCAGTCAGCAAGGCTGGGAAAGAACCTGCTACAATCGTTTTATGTCACCCAGGTCATGGTGTTTCTAAGTGCTATATGAAGGCAACTGGACTTGCTTGAGGTTCTCAAAGACGTTTCACCTCTCATCCGAAAGGTTGACCCTCAAGCAAGTCCAGTTGCCTTTATAGAGCCCTTAGAAACACAAGAGTTTTTCTAAGTAATCTGTCCCTTAAACTGGATCCACACCAAAATTTAATGGGTTCTTCCCTGGCCCATGCCCCATCCCCCATCCCTCCACCAGCTTTGGTGCAAATCGGTTCAGTACTTTTTGCGTAGTCCTGCTGACAAATAAACAAACCAATGGACATGGTTGAACACATAACCTCTTTGGTGGAGGTAATAAAGACACATTAATAAACATTTTCCATAGCATATACAATACATTAGGTCTGCAACTACCCATTATTTCCTTTGTCGAATAATCTGACGATTATTTTTTCAATTTCTGGGTTGGTCTGTTAGGTCTATGAAATGTCAAAAAACACTTCAATCAAAACTTCCAAAAGCCCAATGTGACTTCCTCAAATGTCTTGTCTTGTCTGACCAAAAGCAAATGCTTCCATTTCTGGAACCAGAGGTTGGGTTTTTTTTTTTCATTTTTTAAAACTATTTTTGCTTGATAAATGACTGAGATGATATATCAGTAATCAACATAGTTACCAATAATTTTTCTGTTGATCAACTAATCGATTAATCAACTAGCCTTTCAGCTCTACATTACGTAGCAGAATTGGGATTTCTCATCTACATCTGCTGAGCACCAATCAGCTTTATAATTAGGAAATCTCCCCTTTTCTTTCATCTAAATACTAGCTTTCTACACAACCTATAACCTCTCACACACAGAAATCCAGTCACGATTAATGAAGTGCTTACTTAACCAATTTAAACCCTTAATTCCTATTAATTCAACATAATAGCCACCCTCTCTGCCAGAATTAGCAACACTCTAGCAGAAACCTACAAATCTCTGCAGGCCAGAAAGAGTCAACCCAGCAAATTCCATATTCTTTGATAAATATGTAACAGTATGTATATCGCTGTTAAAATGCATAACCCTCGTGTAAGACCCCTATCAAGTCTGCTTTACACCTGTATTACATTTCCCCCTCAATCAGCAGCTTTTTTGAGACACCGGCCTCCCACGAGGAGCAGAAACCATTACAAGGGACTGCAGCTCATTTGCAGAGAGATTGGAGATCACGCTGCATCAGAAAGTATGTGAAGCATTTCTCAGAGCAAAATTGATTTATTCCATCTATGTGTTTGTATGCAGCATCAGTATCAGTGTATTTAATATAAATCTCCAGTCTTGCATTGAGTTGCTGTGTAGGTTGCTGTTTATCACGCAAGTAAGAAGCAGGGCAATCAAATAACACAAGGGGCCTGTTCTGGTGCAAAATTTGGGTACATGAAGTATTTCTTGATACATAAGATACTGTGTTTTGAAGTGAATGATAAAACATATATGCAATATAACCAATTGTATCAATCAAACAAAACCATGCATTATCACCCTTTTCTGATCCACTGGTGCTGCTTGTTTAAGCTACAAAGACATTAGGCTGTTCTTTGGTGAGAGAAAAGGCATAAACAAATAAATAAATATTTCCGAGCATTTCTATTTTGACTTAGGAAAAACAGATCAAGCAGAGTCTGTGGCTAGAGGAGCCTGACTGCATGCTGGTGGGGGGTAAAAGACAGCCTGGGGTGTTGTGGAGGGTGTCTGTTTTTTAATGAGCTGAAACTTTAAATACTGCATAATATATAATAAAAATGGATAGTTCATTTAACTCTCCCGATAAGTCGTGGAAAAACTATTAAAATCCATTACTCTCTTAATGTCAACAGAGTAAGCATTAAGTATGAATGAAGTGAACATGATACCACATCATCAACAAGAAAGAAAAACAAAGCAATAATCAACTTGAACTGGAAAAAAAAAAAAGGGATTTGGCCATGAAGTTAAGTGCACAAGCGTAAGGGCATCAACTAAGCAAAGAGTTAGCATTGACAGTGATGTATTAAACTATATAAATTCAGATCCACCATAAGAATAAAAACGTAGCATTTTTATCATGCCAGTAAGTATAAGAGACCTTGATGAAATTGTCCGGCATTTCTATGCGTTGCAACTTAGCCCTGATGTCAGTTGGGAGTGGTCTTGAAGCAGAAAAGCCAGAAAAGATGACTGACAGACACTTCAGCCACCCACTGACAGTAGATCTGGCAACACGGTTTGGCACAGCAGGCATACTCTTTCAATTTCCCTTCCCCCTACACTCACATATACACAAGATGTCATAAAGATAAAGCAGGAAAGGGGGATGTAAAGAAAAGAATTATGGTTGCCCTTGTCATCCCATGGGTGAAGAAATACACTATAATAGATTTTTAATGGTATCAGTAAGCTATCCCTTTCCAACAGAAAAAGAAAAGGTAGTATTTCAAGTGTCAATGACAAGAGAACTAATGGAAATATATTTGAACAATTACAAAACAAAATGTTTGATGTATCTCACACTGCTTGAAATAATTAAGTATTACTCTTTTAAAGCTGATCAAAATGTGCATATGCCTGAGACTGGAGATGTTTCTAGTTGAAAAGTAATGAGCTGTATGTTTCAGTTGTCACATTATAATTCAAAAAATGCCATTTTGCAGAGGATGTAGCGGCAATGTTGGCTGACACCTCTGCATTAAGATGTAATACCAGCGTGATCCTTAAAGTGATCTGAGTGATGGCTCTAGTACCTTGGCTGTTCGTGGAGACAGTGCTGGTGGCCGATCCACAGGCTTAATAATGATAACCTCACCAGCATTAGCTGCAGGGGTTGTTCACACAATAATTGTTTCTGCCAAGCCATATATCTATATGACAGAGAAAAAAAACTGGTCTGACTTGCTTGCTAAATAATTGATTTAAGAGTCCGCTGCATCAACTATTTCAAGGAGATCAACATGGTTTGTACTTTTTTTTTTTTTTTTTACACAGGAAAAACTGAGAACTTATTGGCTAATTAGAAGATAATTACAAGTCTCTGCAAGTGGATTAGCAATTTCACTGTTTAACATTAACAATTTACAGCAACACTACACTCAATTTCAGCACTTGTTTTGCTTTACTTACCTAAATTCTAAATTGTACGAGTATTTAAAGATTTCACCTTGAGAAAACTTATTACCAACTCCAGCATGCAATTAAACTTGCCAAACAGGGATTAATTCTTTTTCCATTACCATGTTACACGTGTGTTGGGTGATTTAGACACTTTTAATACAGGACTAGACTTCCACAGCTATTGAAAGGCATCAATCTCACACCAAATGCAGATATGTTTTGTTAATTTACAGAAGTCCATTTGCCGTCCAGATACCCTAAACCTGCACTGTGGTGGTGACAGAGGTTCGATGTGTAATGCTAAGCCTTTCTCCGAGCTGAAGTGGTGCCCTCCCCTGCAGTTTAGAGTGACTCAAAGGTGAAGCCCTGAAAACAAATACAATGTACTCACCTGCTCCACAGTTTAGATTTCACCGACTCACATCATCCTGTAATAGCCACACACAAAGCTGCAGTCAGTTGCGACCCCATGCAATTGTGTCTGGCTGTAAGGTAGTATCAATGCACCTCGTGGGTCAAAGGGTCAATGAGTAATTAAGACATGGTTGCCTGAGCATTCCCCATGCACACTTTCAGTCCTGATGAAAGGATGGAAATGAAAGGAGGGGGATTTAGGTGCAGCCTGATACTATGGATCAGATTTCCATAAGTGTGTCTAAATGTTCCTTGTTCTAGGCAATTAGTATGATTACGAGATAGTGTGTTGCCATCGCACTGTTTAAGGGGATTTTGCACGTGAATTCTGCATGAGATTTAGAAATTTTGTGAATACGAAAAAGGTTATATTGCTTACAATAAAAACATATTTAAAAGAGTCTTCTTTTTGTAATGTAGTTGACAGGATGTGCATTTACTGTACATTCAGGGGCCTTAAAAGTCTGCTAAATATCTGATTTGGTAACTAAAGTGCTCGCTTCAGCAGAGCAGAGCAGTTTTTCTTTCTTTTGGGATAGGTATGCAGATGGATGCAGACTCCCATCTTAAGGCTGCAAGTAAGTAACATTTAACGATTCCTGATATTCTTTTATATGAAATTATCGATCCAATATGTTCTTGCATAGGACGGGCAAGTTTTTACAAAATACGACACTCGTGAAGAATCTGTAGGTCATGAGCAGCATGTAGGTGGATCTCATAGCCTTCAAGTGCAAAGGAGGTCAAAAGGTGCATTGATTTAAATGTACAACAAGAATTATTCGTTCATTTTCATTGTTGCTAAAAATGAAGAGGCCAAGGCTGGAAAATTGGGGTCGCTGATAAATGCTATTAGTAGGAGATGCTGAGGGGTGAAGAAATCAATATGGCAGTTTGTCAACCTGCCTCTCAGAGGGAGCAGGACTCTGCAGCAGAGGTAAGTGTGCCCTGTCAGCAAAGCACATTACCAGAAATCAAAGGCCAGAGAAGGCCTGAAGGAAGGGATGTAGGTGTCTCTATATAAAGGCCACACTTTGGTAATTAAAACCTATTTTATCAGACCTGTCTTGTCACTGTTTTTTCTCTAACACTATTGACTATCTGTTGCATGGAGACTGATCACTAATTTACCTTTACATAAATGAGCTGTGGTTACTTAAGAGTCCTGTATTTGTCACACAAAATGAGGCAAATGAAATGATGGTATCAAATAAATGATGCTACTTGAAAATTTTTGTATTAAGACTTGGGCGTTGAAGAAAATGTTGTCCGTCTTATTTATAATCGCATTTTTTTCAAGAGTCGATCTTGACAATCTTAAGTCAAAGTGGCGTGAACACCATTGCAGTCAAATCATCTCCTGCACTGTCCTTCTGTACACTGATATTTGTTGCAAAAATAAAACTTAAAGTAAAAAGAGGGCTAAAAACCCACAGACATATAGGAAAAGGCGCTGTGTCAAACAGTCTATTCTTAGAGAAATCCTAAACTTTCCATTAAATTTTAATGGAAAGTTAGCTCTCTGAATAAACACTGCCGGTATTGTATGTCAGTGCAATAACATGCACAACTTACTCCTCCATTGCAACTTTAAATCTTTAATAATTAAACACAAATGAACCTGTGCTGTCACACAATAGGAGCGCCAGTGACATAGGATGGCACTTTTGTCAATAGAACATCACCTGGGGAAATGCTGTAAATACAGCAGCTGTGTAGATAATACTTTCTTGAAGATGCATTTTAAATACTGGGATTTCTTGGTTTAATATTGTGCGCCTTCTTCTTCTTTGTAGGCAAAATAGACTGTGACAGGTCCAACACTTGTCTGCACTGTTTCTGTGGCTCCCACCACCATCCAGCAACCAATGCCATAGGCCAGACAAGGGATGCCTGCAATACAAAGTACACAGTGATTATGTGGTGTCTGCAGTGTTTAAAGATAAAGTGTACTTATTATCTGTATCTTATAGGAGTAAGGTAGGACACTAAATGCATTTACTGACCCAGATTAATCACTTTCAACACGGTGAAAAACCTGTCCTCAAAGTCCAGGTTCTGTGGAGGCGCTTTGGTACAGTGATATTTTATAAAGGGGAAGCAGCCTGTCCTCAGTATTTGGTAGTTGGACCCCTGAACCCTCCAGTTAAAGTTGGACAGTCCAAACTGGTCATTGTTGACGGAGCTGTATCGGACACAGTATGAAGTCCACGGCGGGAGTTTACGCTGCAGCAGGTGACAGGTCAGCACCTCCGAGGCGGCTGGCCGAGGGCCTGTCCTGCCGAGTGTGCTTGGGAACAGGGCGATATTTAGAAATGTGCTGTGTATCTTCCTCAAAAACTCCCTCATGACTTGTGGAGAAGGCACACTGATTCGCTACTTCTCTTATTTGATCACCCGGACTACCTGCAAACGACTCTCTGACTTGCCATGGACGAAATGCACCGAAATCTTAAATCAGCTCACGTACAACGCGTTTTTTTAAAAACGGTGCCGCACACTGGATAATGTAAAGAAAACAAACTAACCTGAGCTAAGGTTAGCAAACAAGACCGCCCCTGATTGCGAGCTTTAACAAGAGTTACACAAAACATCCCTCTACACAGGGCTGCACGTCCGGATACACGCGTTGAATACACACGCACGATTTATCCTAACCAGCAAAGAGACCTGAGAAAAAGGGCAGCTCTCCCCCGCCGTCGTGCGCCGGTGCTCCTTGCGCTGACCGGGTACTTCCGCTAAAGTCATCCGGTTGGAAACGCAGCGCTGCGTAGTTGTTCCTCTTAAACAGAATGAACCCCTGCTACCGGCATCTACAGTGTATGTACTCACCTGTTCACCGACCGGATATTCTTCCTTTGTCTTGTGAAGACTGGTCAGACCGGTGTATACTCAGACCAGGCCAGCGTATAAAACGGCAGAATGTGAAAATACAAATTCGCCTCCATCTTTTACAATTTTAAATTTATTCACAAGTGAACTTTCTAACAGAAACCCTGTTGCTGATAAACACGTATTCGTAGTTTTCACGTTGCTGTGTTTCCCTCTGCTTTGACCATTATTTACCACGAAGATACATTTGATAAACTAGTTTACCTGACACTAACTCACATTACTACAAATATTCCCTCTTTAAAAAAAAACGTTAAGCATGCACAGAACCCTGCGGTAATAAATGTGAACAACACCAGCGCATCCTCCTTTGAGTACAAACCAGATCCATTGAAAGAAACTGCAGTTCTTGCTGAATTATTTTCCAATCAGACTTCAGGGGTCTGCTGCAGATCAGAGTCATGGACAGCATGGACTTGCTGCAGCCTGACAACTAAAGCAACATTTCTTCATATCAGCCAGATTCAACCCTGAATATGGGTCACAAAAGGCAACTAAAAGGTTATCGCAAAAGTATGCAAACACATACTGTATATAATGCATGTTCAGATGGTTAAAGGATATACACACGTTTACACAGGTACTTAAATTTATACAGTGAGACATCTTTGATATTAGTTCAAAGCCCATCTGCAGGATCTGTAAATCATTGTCTCAGACATTTAGGACCAATTGTGTATGAATGCAAAAATGTATACAATCATAACTCACCATGTTAAACCAGAGTGTGTGTGTGTGTGAGTAATAATTGAATTTGTTATTTTTCATATATATATATATATATATATATATCTATATAAATATTTATATATATATATATATATATATATATATAAATGAAAAATAACAAATTCAATTATTACTCGAGTTCATGTCCCTTTCTCTGGATGTAGAGTTGCAGGGAGAATCAGTGAAATCACAGCCTTTAGCTTTCCATGCCACCTGAACTTTGCTACCTCACCAGGCCCTGGATGAAGTAAAGGACAGGTGCATCCTTGCTGCAAATGTTATACTAGATGTGTAAATTTATTCTAAAATATTCATATGCAATCTTTACAGTAGTGAATAATATGTGCTAATATATATAAAGCAAGGAACCAGACAATAATTACAAATCACAATGACCTTTGAACAGGCTAAAACACTAGCTAGTTCGCATTTTACTGAATTTTCAACATGATACTGTATTTCAGGAAACATTTTTATTATATTCAAACAATACAAACTATATTAGAGAAGTCAAGAAATAAATATAATCAACTTAACAAACATATCCTTTGAAAATCAGATTATAGCCAACATCAATCACTTTCTTCAGCGGTCCAAAGTAAGATATGGTTTGCAGCTGCAGTGTATTATGGGACTTCTCAGCATATCTAGTATCACTGAACAATATACTGATACTCATCTCTGTGGTATTTATTTGGGCACAAATTCAAGATACTCTAAAGCGCAAGATGAAACTGCTTTTTATGCTGTTAATACATGAATACGTCTATGAAGCCTAATCATTCCCCTGCGGAATTACCAAGCCCACAGTTTACTGTGTTTGTTTTCCAATATTAAAGGACTGTATATTTCGACAGTTTAAAAGGATCACAAAAATAGTTTTTATAAAGCTTCGTGTCACATTCTGACAATGTTTTTCAGGTATTTATTTGGCAATATGTTTTCTCCACATAGATTCATCTCCAAGGTTCACACATTGACAGTGTAATAAGGCCTTAAAGATGGCAAAGACATGATGTCTTAACTTGGTGAGAGTAAAGCCAGCTTATTGGTGAAGCGGCTGTCTAAGCAGCAGGTTTATCCCTCATCGCTTGCAGCTTGTTCTGAACAGTCCTCTGCAGCACATCTTCTATATCCTTGATACGCTCCTGCAACAAAACACAAGAAAAAAGAAGTTAATTTAAATAACTACTCATTATTGTTCTATGCGAACACAATCTTTTATTTGAAATTATATCCTTCTTATTATAATATATTTTCAAAAATTAACCGCTTACACTTAATTCAGCAAAGCATTCCAGCTGAAAACAACTTCACTGAATATGTAGGTTTCAGGATATAATGAGGAGAGATCGTTAAATCATTAACACGGTACCTTGAAATTGGTTTCTCCTTGCATTTTACAAGATGATATTTCCTGATGAATGACTGACAGATTCCGAGCAAAGGTCACTAGAGCTCCCCGGAGATCCTCACAGACCGTTCTATTGACGACACCCCAAACAAATGAGTTTACTAATGATCCCCCTGTTGCCAGCTAAGAAACAATCACCTTGTTCATCTGATGGTGGTGGCTGAATGAAACTTTCAGCAAACATCTTCAGTCTTTAGGGGGATGAGCACAGCTTGATTTAACTGTTACAGCACAGTGTGAACTGAAGGATTTGTTTGATAAATATATTAATAACCCTGTACTAAACAACTTGTAGAGTTTGTAACAACATTTACAAAGCCAGAGGTGGCATCTTAATCCTCTGAAAGAATTGTCTTTACTCTCAGTCTAGAGATATCTTTCATCCAGCTAATCCTCTATTGTTTTTTCAAGTGCTTGTCTATTTGAACAGAGAAATCAAAGCTTTATGTGCTCAGAAGTTTTTTATCCCGGAGATGAACCCCAAATTTAATTAATAAGTTTATGTATATGAATTTGATGCAATAATAAATACTTACATCATTCCAATGCTGCATCGCTCACTGCTGTCGTAAAGAGCGAACACAGTGCCCTGCTTCCTCTGCAATTTAGGAGCCGCAAACACACAGTCAAAAGAGGAGCTCTCATCATGACATAGTGTAATATAAATTAACCATACAGTATACTATGTTGAAAAAAAGAACAAGACATAAGAATGATATAAAGGTGAACAGGTTAACGGTGACAGTTTTTACCTTCATGTTAAATCCTATGCCATGAGCCTTGCACATCTTAAAGAACACATTATGGTACAACATGGAAAGGTTAGAGTGAAACAAGCGGCTCCCAATAACTGCAAAACGATTAACCACAGGAGGCTGTGAAAAGGTAAGAAAACAAGAAAGAGACACAGAATGCACATATATAATTGCTGGCATGAGTCTCTCTGTTAATCATAAACAGGAAAAAATCATTGTATGTTGTGTTATATTTGGGGCTTAAGTATAAGAGTGCAGTGTGTGTACAATGGGAAGAGTAGAGATGGCTGAACCCCATACACATGTCCTTAGGGTCACTGCTGAGTTTGGGGAGTGTGTGTGATTAGTGAACATGATGAGTGTGGGGCACATGCAGTAAACTGTTGGGCCTTTCTTAATTAACTGCAGGGAGGAACAATTAATGTTTAGAAGACATGCCAAACACAAGATGAGCTTAATTGTACGACACCAATCAAAGAAACTACCGATTCTGGACTGCAAATGTTTGCATTCAAGACAAAAAGCAATACAGAATGGACAATAGGACCCCTCAACACACAACACATATCACAACAAAAGAGGGGTTCTGAGTATGTGAGTGTCATAAGTAACACTAGAGAGGTTGATTATTTAAAAGTGGCAGGGCTCAAGAGGATAAAAATGTTCCTGGTTCTCTGGCACCTTTGGGAGACAAAAAGCGCAGGCCTAAGCCCCCGTGAGCTCAGGCGATAGCCCATAACTCGCTTTGATGGCTGTGTGTTTGCAGTTGTCAAACACTGGACCCTCACACAACAATAAAAGTGTCCAACAGGGATTTAATTGTGTTTGTAATATGCAGGCCCCTAATGATGGCCACTGCTAAAGCCATTAACCACTGCAGTGGCTCAACTGCTGTACTGAAGCACCAGGCCACCAACTAAATGAATGTTTGATAAAATAATACAAGTCGCAGATTAACAAGCGTAAACTCAGGCATACTGCTAATAAAAGAAGTCTATTGTTTAAGGCCTGGCACCACGTTGATGAGGTGTTCAAGCATGCATACACATGCATAATGAAAATGGTATGAATTATTAATGTGTTGATTATTTAGGCTCATCTATCAAAATGATAATGAATTCAGCACCTAAACACCAATTGAGCTCAGTGCGTAATTACAGTATTTAGTTGTATTTAACAAAAATGAGGAGCAAAACTTGATCTAGCTTCATGATTACTGTAGTGGTATAATAATATTCCCTCAAGTATCAGCTTGCTTTAGTGGTTTTTTCTTTTTGATGACAGAAATTAACGAAATAACTTGGCGGAAAAAACACTTCAAACCACTTCAAATATAGCATTTAAAATTGATCTTCTACTGTGTACGAAAAATTTAACATGATCAAAACTGTCATTATAAGCAATATAAAATGGTACTTTGGCAGCAATCTGGTGTTCGCAGCGTTTCTCTCTGATTGGCATTGGCACTTCTAAACAGCCTGCGCGGCAATTCAGCGTTCCTCCAGTCATCATCAGAAGCATCTGGGTCATGGCCAGCTGGTCACTGTATGTGAGATCCAGATCAATAGCCCACACCTTTAAACAAGACACCATGAACTCTCTGTCAGTGCAGAGAAAAAGAGACACCGTAAACTTCATAATTCCAATTTAATCATAAAAATGGAACATCAAAGTACTTCACCCACCAATCCTTATAAAGAGAACAGTCAGTACCTTTTAATCCTTCCAGTGTTATCCATGTTGAGAGGCAGCGGAAAGGAAGAAACGGTTAATGGTGTGTGCTCGACAGATTTAGGTAATTCAGTTGTGGAGTGACACGTGCACAAAGTAGATCCTTCCTTGCGTATTTGGATTCAGTCTGCCCTGGGCTAGTTTGTTTGGCTCAGGTCTGATGAGAAGCGAAGTTCAGATATGTATGGTAAATGGCGTCATTATAAGTATATTAAGGGGTCAGGTATGGTCGTAGCCTTCTGCTTAAACAGGGCTAATTTTCCCAATAATAACCTAATAGCTATGCCCTCTCTTCAAAAGTGGCAAATAAATCACTACTGAAGGAGTTGTTAATAACTAAGTGGCAGTCGGCTGCCTCCTTTTGCTGTTCCTATTTGTCAAAGTAAACGCTCCTGCCACTGAATGCAAATCGCTGCCTGTCTGAACCCCGCAGTCTCTGTAACCTGAGCACTTTATCTCCACTAACACATGAATGTCTGACCGTGTACAGTAATTCTTTTATATTTCATTTTGTAATAAATTCAAATATTTTGTGAAACATAAGTCATAGTCTAGGCTTGCAACTAACAATTATGTTCATTACTGATTAATCTGACAATTAATTTCTCGATTAATAATTATTTCAATTAAATGTCAGAAAATGTCCACAATCCCATTTTCCAAGGTGACGCCTTCAAATGTCCTTTGTCCAATCAGCAGTCCAAAACCCAAACATATTCAGTTTACAGTGATATAAGACAAAGTAAATCAGCAAATCTTCAAATTTGAGAAGCTGGAATAAGAGATAGTTTGGTAATTTGTTTTAAAAATAATCAAAATGATTAATCAGTTATCGTAATTCTTGCTGATGAGTTTATTTGTCAATTGAATAAACCATTAAATAGTTTATAAGCTCGGATCATCAAGTTCAAACCATAATGAATGAATTTTAAAGGGGCTGTCGTACAAAAAATCCTTCACAACACTTCTGATGAACCACTTGAAGAAATACTCTAAATAATGTATTAAAATATCATAGTGACAAAAATGTTTTTCTTTATGTTAAAATCATTTTAGGCAACATGTGACCTGATTTATGGGACAGGAGTTATACGATGATGTGTTGCAGTTGGTAATCTGGACCAGCTTGATAAACTGCAGGAGTAAATATTGTAATTTCAACATTTTTAATAAGCTTTAAAATTGCATACAAGCTACCGTACACGAGAATGCCATAAAAGAGAACATAATCACATAAAGTGTTATAAACTATACACGTCAAGACTATCAAAACAATTGCAATCTGTATACATTCGTGTTGAGCAACAGCTCAGCAGTATGTACTACACTCAGTCACCTTTACTGTAGGGGGTACAGTAGCTACCACTGGATAGATGCAAGTCTCTGTGCATCAGATACCTGGGCCTGAGTGATGGACACACTCCTCCGAGCCATTCACTCGACTCACTAAAAATCATACTCCAATGTCCCATTGTCGCTCTTAACAAAGCAGTGGGAAATGTAAGCCTGGATTGCACCTGTTTTCTATTGCCTTGAATTTTCATTAAAAACCCTGATGCTGCAGCTGGGGCCCCACCATTCCACAATGTGAGGAGAGACTGCAAGGGCAAACATATGTGACCCACTTCTTCCCATCAAATAAAGTAGGCAGCTTTTAGCAACAGGTTTGAATCTAAATTGATGTTTAAATCCAGACAGGTTTGCCCATGTGGCTCTCTTCTGTCTGAGCTGTGTGTGTGGGGAGATGGTTAAGAATCTGTCTTTAATGGTTCTGCCTCTATTGAAGCACATGCTGTTTATAGTCTATTCTTAATTATGCTGTCAGTGAATCACATTCAATTTCAGGTCAACATTGAAAATGAAAATTAATTTTAAGGCTGTCACTATGTCACTGTAAACAGTCAAGGAAAAGGGTAACTTCTGTCCCTATTATATACCTGAAATAGAACATTTTCTGATTTGAGTGTCACAGCTTTGTAAATGGAAGGACTATTTCGTTTGACTGTATGAAGTCCTGAAATGTGCCAATTTTTTTTAACCCGAAATCAATGTAATGTGGTGAACTACATAATCCAAATGAGGACTGTTCTGCTTACAAAAATATATTTGGCTGGATTTAAAATCTTAAAAAGGAAACAAAAATAGTAATGTATTAAATAAAAATTCAGTTAATTACAAAATATTTAAAGTTTTAAGACACAAATTGCATTGTCTAAACACTGCTTTGCTCACACTGTGTGTTAACATCTAATCCATAACATACTACCCTCTAGTGGCAAGTGTGCCCTTACCTACTGTCTACTCTACCTCCAGTTTTTTTTATTGGGAATCAATTATGAATGCAAACATAAATAAAGCTTCAACAGTGAAGAGGGAAAAAAAAAAACAACTAATAATAGAGATTTATTGAAATTTCCCGAATAAAACAAATGGTGTATTGCTATTTGGTGGATTTTTTATGAAAGAAAAAAAAATTTGAACACCTTCTCTGACCTTTTTCATACCGTGTGTAAAACTGTGAAGTAGCTCCAGTGCACTCTACACTGTTTTGCAGGTTTAGTATTTTATACACCATATTGTAAACAAAGCATTTAATTTTACAGCTTTGGATCAATAGGCAGTAAATGTAGCCACATGTTAGGAGCACAGCTTAAACCATCATAAACCAGTCCATTTCCAATATCATAAATCAAGGACATTTCAACAGAGAGTAATCCTGACAAATGAGATATGGCTTTTATGGTGTTTTGCTATAATAACGAGTCAAATTTCAGCAGACCACTAAATGTAACCAGGCAGGGGTTAAAACACTGACAGGGCATCCCAGTGAAGCTGCCAAATCACTTTAGAATGACCTATTGTCTGAAAGATAGGTGCCTCTGAGTTTCTCAGCATTGTAAGGTTAAAGGGCAAGCCTTAAATGGTAGAATCAGTGTATCGACAGAATAAGACCTGACAGTTTATTAGATGACCTTGTCAAGAATTTGGTCCCTGTGCCCACTGTTTGCCTTGGCTGTTTTCCAGATCCCTGGGGAGCAGTATGTGAGGCACCTATCTGCTCATATGGATCCTTGATCCAGCCTAAATATTGATCTCTTTCACCAATATGGTGAAATAGAGAGCTTTGTCACAATGTGTTGCAACAGCCCAGGCCATATTTATAGTGGTAGCATGAGTTAAGGCCTTGTCTTGCCCCAGCTGTGTCTCACCTTCTGCTCCATGGTGTTGTGGTTCAAAAAGGTAGCCAGGTCCACGGAGACATAACCTACGATAAGGCGCTGCAGACAAGCCTGGCCCACACACATGCAGATGGAGTGCAAGGTCTCTGGGTGTACAGAGGTCTGAGGAACAGTGGAAACTATAGCTTCCAGTTGACAGGACCCATGAAGCTGGTCTCCACAGGACAGCATGGTCACCTCACCCCCGGGCTCCAGAAGCAGATCTACTGTCAGACAGGTGACACTGTCTGAAGGGGGGTAGGCCTCCACCACACCGCCTGGACACACAGTGAGAGCAGAGGAACAGTAATAACCACAATACGTTAGCCGTGATCTCAAACTGTCCTACCAGCTGTTTAGCAACCAACAAAAGTAACAATTTTTTTTCAATTCGTCAGTTCACATAGGCAACATCTGGGAACTAGGAACAAAATAGGAAATGACTATTAGCATATTCAAACGGCTGTATTAGCAGGTGAATAGCATTCAGTGCCTGACAATAGGTATCTGACCTTGCCTGAGGAAGGTCTTCAGGAAGCAGGCCCAGTTGGGATAGCAGGAGGTTTTAGCAGGTTGGGCGTAACGGGCCAGCCACTCTGGGATCTCATCTGAATATCTGAGCAGCAGAGACTCCTGCAGAAAGAAAGTTAAGGTGCATACATTAGGAATCTACTGAAAATGAGTTGTTGACAGATCTGAAATCATCATGTACATATGTTTGTTAATTCAAACATAAGTCAATAACAAGTCCTGGCTACTTTATTTTGTCCCATTGTCAAAGCTTTCTAGGTGTCGCGAACATTATTGGAAATGCCCTTGTGTTTTCCGGATGACTCAAGTGACTGCTTGTTATCCTTGAGACCTTTGGTGGCTGCTTCAATTTCTGTGGAAGTGTCTGATGGATACTGCGGGAGGGTCTATCTGTGAGTGACAGCCTATTATCAGAAGGCCTCAGGAGTCTAATGGCTTTAACTCACAGCCACAGAGACAGCACCTGCCCTCAATAACAACTCTCTCCACTGGGCAGCTGATGAATACCTAAGCTAAACCCCATCTATCTGGGGATCAATCAGGGCTTGACTTGGATCGATATCACTCTTGTTTCTGTAACTAGGAAATGCCATAATGGTTTCACCACTTAATTATGCTGTTAATTTCTAACTTTTGTTTTAGGTGTCTTGTAAACAGTTTAGCAAGTTTCCTCTGACAACGCTTTTAGGTTTAGGTTTATTGACAAAAATCCAATAAATTTTAAAATACAACATATCAGATTTTGTCTGGGATAGAAGGATAAAGTCCTTGAATTATTTCCATCATTATCCCTGATGTTTTCAAGTTTTGACATGGTTAAAGTAACAACAATGGCTTCACAAACCTTTAGTTGTCATTTTATCCCGTACACTTGTATTATAAAACTATAACTGAATGCTTATGCAGACTGTATGAACCAAGTGCTGAGTTTTATTTTAAACACAGGGTTCTGTATGTAATGATGTCTTTGTATGACTATTAGATAGGAATTTCATTCGGTCATGCACAATAGAATATATGTGAAAACTGAGAGTTGACTAAACTCTGAATGGAATAATATCTTTGTTCTTTCATTGTTCTATCTCGAGCGTTACTTTGTTTTGAGTATATACTGTCTGGCTTCACTGGAGACAGGACTGGAGATTATGCTGTTGATATTCCAGTCATGTAACAGCCATCATCATATTCAAGTACTGTAAGAGGCGAGGTCAAATGCTACACAGTGATTCCCCCTATACAAACCATAAAGCACACAATGGTGCGGCAAAAAGTGTAAGGGAACGGTTGTCATTTTCAACGGAAGAGCAAGCCCACCCCAGGACTTTGCCTATGCAGTTCACAGAAACAGCAGGACAGGAAGAAAAGAAAGAGAGGTATTTTGCAATAAATTATTTGGACTTAAACTGCGCACAGTCCCCTGTGATAGGATTCGAGCTTTGCTTTGTGTCCACATAAAGTCAAGTAATCTGGTCATAAATAAAATAGATGTTGCCCTGCCCCTGTGATTGCCATTTCATCTCCGCATTACATAATGAAACAACTGAATAACTACAGCAAGTCTCAGGAATAGAATGATATAATCTGACTAGTCATATGTTTTGTGTGAAGATTAATTTTCTGTGACACTGACCCACCAAAGCTTCAACCTCAATTTACTACAGTTCGATTAATTGCATGTGTAATATTAAATGAATCATAAAGTTACTCTCTTGATCTCACATAATTCTCATCCCTGGTTGAATTTAGCATCTTAGAACAGGGGTAGCAGCCTTTCTTCTGTTTAAAGATTGCAGAAAAAGCATTTGTGACCTTCAATGAAATGGAGGGAACCACCAAACAATCATACTTAAAAGTGTACCCCAAAAAAAAAGTTAAAATTCTTATTAAGGTAAATTCAGGTTAACTGTGTTAAGGCAGAACATTATTATCTTTAAATCTTCCACAAACACGGACTGCACAATATTTAGACAGAAACTACTGTACAAAATGTCCCTCTGCCTCTTCAGTGGTAGTGATTATCAAATGACCTATTTCGTCGACAAACTTAACGTAAATAAGGGGTTGCTCAAGATCTGTTTGTACACAGCGTGACAAAAAGAAAAACTCCATCTGTTGACGCTATTAGGTGTAATTTTTACCCTCTTGTGCCTAATGATCCATATGCAAGCTGTGTGAGTGCTTAAGTGTGTGTATGGCCCCCTTCAGGCATTGCATGGGTGCAGATCTACATGTCTTTAACCTCTGTGTGTGTAAATGCTAAAAGAGGCCTGGGGGCTTTCTGCAGGCTGAAACAGTGTGCTGGAGGCTTTGGGCCTCATAATATTTAGAAAACCACACTATCTCCTAGACCTCTGTGGAAGCTCCTATAGTGGATGCGAATTAGGGTTTTTTTTTTGCAAAGCCAGAAGGGAGCTGATTGTTGATCTTGTTCTGAAAGACCACATGGTATTCTTGTGAGTCAGGCTTCTTCATGCTGAGCCCTTCAGAACAAGCAATAATTAAAAAAATAAGCTAAGGCCAAGTATACTCTCCAATCCACTCTCTACTTATACAGTGATTATAAAGGCTATGGTACATCCCATTGAACTGTGAAACCTATTTGTATAATATACACTTTAATCATCACGTATCTGTTATTTTTGGGTAAACAATAATCTTGGTAAAGAACTGTTAAATTATGAATTAATAATCAAAATGCTTCATTTGATAATTTGTATTTCATTAATAATTAATTACATTGCTAATATTTCCATAAACATAACTTTGTACATCTATTAACAGAATGCTTAAATGCATGCAAATGTTCAGCACTGTGAGTATCTATCCTATTCACTGGCTGTCATTGCCATTGCAATTAGGTCTACTTCTTTTCAGCAAAGTGCTACATTAATGAGCATTATATCTCAAAATATACTGCCATGTTTAAACAATTATCTACAGTTTCTGCTGTGAGGAGATGACACTGATATAAAATATTCATATGTTTGAATCTAATCACCAACGTGGCTCTGTAATCTTTCAGCATATAGAGTCAAAGTGCTATCTTCAATATAAACTACTACAACAGCAGAAGGACGATGTTATGCGTTTAAGGGGTTAATACAATTTAGAGGAAAACAATGTCATAACAAAAAAAATCATGCAATGAGGAGCACAGGATGTGGGCTTTGCTTTGATTAAAAGAGCAAGGTGTAGAATAAAGGCCAGTTAAAGTGTTGTGTCCATATGGCCCAGAAGCCCTGAGGCTGTCGGCCTTCAGTGGGGGCCTCGGCACTCTTCCCTCTCCATGGGACCCCAGCTGGTGAAACAAACCCCATTTACTTTCCTGTGCTGCATCAGCCACCATTATGGACCTTGGCTGTGGCTCAGCCACTCTCTGCCATAATTAACAGCACCAATGCCACAACAATTACAGCCCCGCACGGCACATACACTATGAATCAAAGAACAAGCTAATAGGAACAAAACAGAGTGAGCCATAAGAAGCTTGAAAGGACTGCTGTTCTTTCAAATGGAATAAAAAGTAAAATCGTTGTGCTCCAAGCCCACAATCATTAGCCTGTAATTAGTTTACACAAAGCTCAGAGTTAAACGGCAAAATACGGTAATTAACACATGACAGAAAATCAAAGGCTACTTTGTAAGCATATGAGAAATAAGAGCCAGGGGCTCAGAAGCTGCGTACAGATTGCATCTCTACTAAATGAATGGCTTACCAATGATTCAGTACATTTTATTTGTTCTGTATATGTCTAAGATTAAATCTGAATTTATTTTTTGAGGAGAAAGCAAATGTTGATACTTTATAGAATAATTACAATGTCACATTTTTAACCCTACACACAGTATTCAGAATTATGTACTATAAAAATTTTTTTGTAAGTGGTTCAGACCCATCAAGTGATTGTTATGGACAGACAAAGAGAGAAAGGTCAATGTTGCAATGCTAGGACAGCAGATCGAAGCATCAACATCAGCTACAATTAAGGATTTACGTATTTAGTGTCATTTGTATTTCAGTATACTTTTTATTTCATTTGTAATACAAATGAACTCAGCTGTGAATCTGTGTGACATTTATTTACAAAATAGTTTTAGAAAAATATATACACAAGAAATGCTCTGTTGACCAGAATGTCTGTATTGTGATTTCACTGTCCCTGCCATATAAGTTAGGGCATTACTACCATTGGACAGGCTTTTGTTCTCCCCAACACCGACACTAGTTGATGTGTGTGCCCCAGAGAATGGATAATGACTGTGTGTATGAACAGATATTTTATGTATTGATTTAATGATCTGTGGCTCTAGGGACAATGCTCAAAATACTGTACTACAGGGACCAGCATTGTGACTATTACATTAAGAAATCCTACTCTAAGCTAAATGATGGCTTCTTTCTGACCCCACTGTGACCTATGCTTTTGTTCATTCAGTGACAGAAGTGATTCTAACCCTTTTTTAGGCTGTTTTAATATCCATCTGTTACTGTAATGTTATCTGTTAAGTATCTAATTGTTACCATGTTAACCTTAAATGACCAATTTCTCATTAGTGGTATTAGTGTGATAATAATAGCAATAAACTTTATTTCTATTGCACTTTTCTAAAACAATTACTCTGGAGGGAGCCAGAACAACAAGACAAAAAAGTAAAAAACATAAATTTAGGGAAAAGTAATAAGGAAAAACATTTTTTTTTAAAACATAAAATAAGGCATAAAAGTGTATAAAATGTGCTTTAAGAAGTGGTCATAGTCATAGTTTATGACAACGCTGACAGGGTATGGCAGGTCATCCTCAAAGTCATATCTTTACCTGAATCCATTTTGTGTTCCATAGCTCAGGACCATAGCGATGGTATTGCTGCAGGGCCCAGTTATAACATCTAAGATGGCATATATCACAGTATGCTGTGCCACGGCCACCGTGCTCTGAGTCTATCTTGAAGAGCCAGCGCTGCACATCAAAGTTTTGAGTCATAAGCTCAGCCAGCGTTTCATGAAGCTAAACCAAAAGAGAGACATTTGAATTACAAACTAAATAATATAATTAACTACAAGTAAAAGTTAAGGTAAAAATGAAAATGTGTTCTTCTGTGTTATCAGTTAATGATGAAGGACCTCAGGCTGTAAAGGAGTCTGTCTATGTATCTGCATTTTTTATCTCTGACCTGGTTTAGTGAATAAATGTCTCCTTGACCAGGGGGTACATCAACCTCTGCCCCGGTGAAGATCCTCCTCCCTCCTGACTTGGTGCTATAGAGCTCTGCAATAGCCGGTTCTGGCCCCAGGATTGGCACTCCCAGCTCATCAGCCACTGCCAGGTCATCCACGTGGGCCACACCACCCACAATATAGGCTTGTTTTCCCTGGATCAAGTTCCTGATGCGCTTCAGCGTGCGTGGACTGTATTTTAGGAGCGTAGACAGGCACATGTTATGGGTCTGGAAGAGAAGAGGGGAGAAAGATTACTGCTGCAGCTAGGAGTTCTCAGTGTCTCTTCCAAGGGTTGTTTCTTGACCTGATTTATCACTGTGTACACACAACAGATCTATTATTGTAATAGCCAGCAGGGTTTTGACCTCTCCTGTATTCCAGCAGGTTGAATTGATAAAAGCTGCCTGTGGGAAGCCTCCCCTATCCTTCACATCTTTAATGTGTGCTAGCAATGAGCTCCTTGGGAATACAACTAATTACTTCACATCTGTATTTATTTGATCCACATGGAATTATCCCTTCTGTCACTGGCAGAATGTGCTGCCAGCCGTAGGATGCAGTGATTCATCTCAGCAACACGTCTGGCACAGTTTAACAACAAAACAGCAGGAAAATCAATAGAAAGAAATGAAGAAGACCATGTCATGTTGCACATTTAATTTAGTGCAAACAGATGTAAAAAGATGAATAGAAAGGCTGGATGTAAAAAGAAAATATAACAAACACCTTGACTTTATTGTATTGCGGTAATGAAAACAATTCAGAATTCCTAAAAATGCAGCAGTTACATTGAATGAATGGAAAATTAAGGAAACTAATATGAAATTTAGTTATTAACTGAGCACCAGCTAGAGACCATTAAATAAAAAAAAGTTAATTAAGTATAGCTTAATGTAGCTCATGTGTTTGTTTAATTTCAAAAGTACTAAAAGGAAATGAAAAATATTAAACAAAGTGTAGCTCTCACAGGACAAGTGAATAGTAACAATCTCCTCTAGTGCCCTCTAGAGGAGAATTCCCAAACTACAGATCCTTTTAGCATCTCTACAGTACAATGTATTTGGTTTGTCTACAGAAAGATCCTGCTGAAAACATGCGTTGTCAAGTTTTTTCTTTAAAGTTTACATTTTTGCAAAAAATGTGAAAGTGATTGACCTTACCGGGAAATAATCTACAGCATCAGGTGTGAGGATGATAAAGCGTCTGAAGCAGGATGAGGCCTTAGTAGTTCCACTATTAGCCCCGTCTGTGGCTCTATCACACTTCAGGAGGCTGGTGTAATAGTGCAAGATGTCCTCCCCCAGATGCCGGGGGCATATGTAGATCACCTCCACATTTTCATCTAAAAAAATACAAAGTGGACTTGACAAATTACATGTTTACAATGAAGCATACAGAGTAAGTGGTGGGTCTGTGAGAAGCTCATACCTCTAATATCACACAGCCTGTTTATTTGGATGTTCTGTAGGATGTCAAATCCCCTCAAGTTCAGTCGCTGGCTCTGAGAGTATCCTGTCAGAACAAGGTTACAAAAACTTGCACAAGACTTTCAATGAGAGAATCAAATCTTCTCTAATTGGCTTTATACAAAATCTGTAGCTCTGTGAAAGTACCCCTCAGATGTGCATGCTACTAGACCTGGGGGTGGGGTAGTTAAGTCTAATCACACAGTAGTGCAATCCGATGATTAATTTAGCTTAATAACTAGCAGGTGCAGTGTCTGTTGTGTGCTGGGACTCCTTTAACACCATGTCCAGCCACCGCTGAGCTACATCCAGTGATACCTCCAGGATTTTACTCTATGTCTGTCTGGATTTCTGCCTGTGAGAGAATCCTCAACTGAATCAAGGTAATTAAATGATTGGATTCATGCTAATTAACAACAATGGGGTTCAACTTTCTAATTATCCTTGCTCACACAGCACTCTCTGTAGCCACCCCAAGTGCAAATAAAGCATTCCATCTGCTAGTAATTAGGCTTAATAATTTTAGACAATCGCTCAATGATTTACAATGCACATGCCTGATTACAGTCTAAATGTGAATGCCATGGTGAAATTAGGACAAGAACGGATCATAGCTTGCACTCCATGTCTAGTGCAAAAAAATAGCAGATTCTTCCTCTTTTGTGTATGCGATTTTTTTTTTTTTTTTTTTTTTTTTTTTTTTTTGCCGAGCAATAAAATAAGACCTTTGTGCCTCTTGCAAATATTCAACATAATGGCTTTTCATTTGCTTAATCTGCAAATTAAATGGCGATTCAGACTAAATTGTTCAGTTCCCTGGCATGGAGACTTTTACCCTCCTGTGAGTGCTTTCCTGCAGAGAGTCATTTAAACGAGACAGAGTGCCTCCACCAGGGCCACAGACTGGGGCAGCAGAGATGGTGAGACATGGGATGACTGCTGCTAGATCAGATGTGTGTGTGTGTTTGTGTGTGTGTGTGTGTGTGTGTGTGTGTGTGTGTGTGTGTGTGCAGCAGGCAGAGAAAGCTACCTAATGAAGGGATGTGGATAATGGTCCTCTTGGAGGACTGGATGTGTTTCCAGTTGTTTGCCAGATGCTGGAGATGGAGAAAAGGAGTGATCAGAGAGGGAACTGCCTGAGCATCTACAGACAGACACACACACACACACACACACACACACACACACACACACACACACACACACACACACACACAAACACACGCACACACAGATCATCACATCACTGCATAGCTAAAACACATCAAGCCAATCTCTCTCTGGGCTAACAGAAGCAAACGAAGCATAAAATACCACTTTAATTAAATTAAGCGTTTACTTTAGAAACATCTTCTCACAATTAATTCAATCGGCAAGGTACATCATGCTACTGCCAGGGGAAGATTAGCGGGCTTAATTAACAGGGTATGAATGTTTATAGAGTAAGAACATACATTTAGTGCATGTATACACACACGGCGATGTATAACTAAATGAACTTGTAGGCACTAATTATTATTGTTGTGTATGTGCTCTAAAAGATGTCCAGCAAAGATGACAGCACTGACATGACATCTACCCTGAATGGGAAAAAATGTACAGAGCGTTCATCTAGAAAAAAATGTGCTGTCATACTGTTCTCTTGAAGAGCTAAATAGAAAGAACATTTTATTTTTTTATCTTAAGATTGTAAGTTTCTGGTATGGAAGAAGGAGGTTAAAACTATTTGCAGATATTGAGCATAAAAGTTGTGATACCCTGGAAAAAACAGTAATGTAGTAAATTGGCCTTAATAGCTTAAGAAGGCATAAACCCCCAAAAATGTAAAATCTATAATTCAATTTTCTAGTTCATTTAAAGCAATGTTAAACTGCATGAAATTAATCAATTTTGGTATGGTTTATATTTTATAAATACCTCACTCAAACCAATAGTTTCTTGTGTCCCACTGTACTACAAAACTCACATTATGTTGCTGTATTCACAGTAATTCCAGTTGCAAAACATAAATTTCCCTTTACAATCAGTTTTCATTTTAAAACCTAATATCACCACAATACATTTTTAACTTTAAATATTTAAACTAGGTATAATATTTAATAGTAGTCATTATATATTTAGTTGCTGTTACATGTATTTTAATAGGCCATCAGGTTCCCCTTTTGCCCTTGACCTTTAGCCCTCACAATCACTGTTTCTACCTTTGTCATCTTTCGCTATCAATGTGGCTGCAGTTTTACTTTTCTGATCTGTCTCTCTCCATCTTTCTTCTGTTCTCTACTGCTCATCTGTCTCACTTGTCTTTGCTGATTTCTTGTTTATGTCTCATTATTTCTTTCTACTGTTCTTCTGTTCATGTATGTTGGCTCAATGTTTTTCTTTTAGTTGTTTCTCTTAATCTCAAACTGAGAGTACTAAATAAACACATTTTAGCTGAAATACACATAATGATTAATGACACTGCATGCATATTGACATGGCATTGCCAGCCTTCTGTCCTTATTCTAATCCTTGCAAATAACTTCAGTTTGATTTAAAAAAAAATCAGATGGAATCATGTACATCCAAAATTGATTTGTCTTATCTAATTTAATTTAGAAATCATGAATAAATCTCTGACTCTGAAAGTGAGAAAAAAGAGAAACAAAGGCAAGGTTTGAAAAGGTGAGAGAGCAATATTAAGTAAGAGAGCGACAGAGAGAAAGCAGTATTTGGATATAATCAACATCACCTGTGCTCTGCTGCGGTAATTCTCCAGCTGTCTAAAACGCCGGGCCTGCAAGGCCTTCCTGACACGACGGATCTGAGTGTGCATCAACCATGAGATGCTGATGGTCCCTGCCGCCCACTTGCGCCGGCAGTGGCGCAGGTAGGCTGTCCGGGCTACGTAGCATCTCCAGCAGGACTGGATGTGGATGGCAGCCGCCTCAAGGCCTCCCTCTCCTTTGTAGCGCTGACCTGGGCGTAAGACCAGACCCGATACCTCCTCCCAGTTTTCAAGCACTGAGAGGAGGCCAATCACTGGAGGAGCCTTTCTCCAACCATTATCCCAACCATGGGCGAACTCCACTAGCCGTTCCCCACTCACGTTGGCTACAGGCACAGCAAAGTCCCTGAGCAGCTTTTTTAGGCCCTCCAGAGTATATACCACACTGCTCCAGCACAAGCTAAAGCTCTGCTTGAAGTGACAGAAATCAGCTGCCATGGGGTTGATCCTTCCCTCTGTTATTGTAAAGGGGTATTTGCTGATGTTTACTGGGACTGGCACAGGTAGATTCTACAGAACAACAGTGAAACTAGTGAGAGGCAACCTAAACTTTGAATACAGTCAAAAGAATTTAAATACTGTTCGCACCTCTGGGCTTTTAGGGATAAGATCGTTGGTGCCTTGCATCATACTCCCATGGTCCATGCTCTTGGAGGTTGCTGAGGGAGGCTGTGTCTTGGTTTTCCTGAGTGGTGTGCATTTGCTGCCTGTTTTTTCGTAGGTGGATCCAGGTTCTGTTTCCCATTTCAAATGCCTATGACACATGGACTTCGAGCCTATCAGACCTAAAGTCACAAACAAACAGGCTCAACGGTACTCTGTAAGCAATTAATCATAGGCAACCAATCATCACTGTCAAATCAAGTGGTAGCTGTACCTACTACAGAGTCAGTTAGGGGTTTAAACCAAAAGACAAATAAATCAGAAACAGCAAGGGAGCAAAACTGAACTGAAAAAACTAAATTTATAAACAAAAGTTGGGAGACATAGAATCAGGTAAAATGTATTATCTTTTGTAGAGTCTTTGGAGAAGCACTGACCTATCTTAGAAGAATATGAATCCTCTCTGGGGTGAAGAGAGGCAACCTTGTGCTGGATCGACATACAAAACAAACTTGTATCTGGCGCTGAAGAAAATAAAATAATAATAATAATAAAGAAAACTTTCAAAACATTGTGTGTGTCTTATTTATAAAAATTTCAGGCTTGGAAAGATTTTAAAAATACAAGCTAATAATAGATTTTAAAAAGTAATTTAATAATGTAAATTACAATTAGTAGTTTGTCAATGAATAGAAGGTAGTAGTCTGATTAAAATTAAAATGTGATTAAAATTAAAATGACACAAACAACAAACTACCACACACAATCAATGAGCATTTGTCTGGAGTGTGCAAGAAGTGAGGGAGTTTACCTGTCCCTGTGTCTTGTTCAGTTATTGCCAGGCTGTTACGGCCCTTTGATCCAAAGGCTTGAAGTCTCAACCGTGGGGCAGTGATTATTCTGTGATGTTTTGCCTGAACCTAACATGTTTATAAGATCAGAGGTTGTCCATGCGATAGAAATAAAATGCTACCAGATCCTTTTCCTGTATTTCCTGGTCCTGCCCTAAAAAGTTGTTGCCCACAGTGAAAGAAGCCTGGCCTCTAGCTTTATCAAATTAAATGCATCAATTACTACAAAGATTTTTGTAACTATCAGACTCATTCCAGCTTGGCAGCGTTAACAAAATATAACTCTCTAGCAGAATGACTATTAAGGAGAGGCCTGATACATAATTACAAACAATACATTTTCTGAATTCATTAAGAATTTAGAAGAGCCATAAAAATATCCCCGGCAAAGTTGTAAACTGTCCTTTACCCACTTCTTTTAGTAATTAATCCCAAAGTAGCCAAGATTAAAGACTGATCTTAAAAAACTACAACTCAGAGCAGTTCTGTTCCGGTAATTTATTCATTTTAATGCATGCTACTGTATCATAATTTTAAGATTAAAGGTAGATTTAATGGCCTAATTTAGGATAAACAGATTGATGCATTGAGTAACCTCAACTTTTTTATTCATGGCTAGATTCAAATGTCTCATTACTCATAAAAGTTTGTGCTGCTGATCCTCCAGACTTGTCACCTAATGTCCTCTCCTTCATTCTCCTCAGACCACTGAGCTCTCTGACAGACGATAGGTAGTAACCGGATGCTGTGAGGATCTTTCCTCACAGGCACACATCTGTTTCAGATAGGGTTGGGAAAAGGTGGCATCTTTTGTAAAATTGTTAAAATGCAAAAGCTCATTCCCTGGCACGGGTACGGATTGGAGAAGAGCACGCCTGTGTTGCAGGGGGGGAGACAGCAGGCAGAAAGCCAGTGGTTAGCAGTTGGGGAAGGTATGGCTCTCTTATTGGCATGCAGGACCGGCACCCCCACCCACTCTTGAGACAGCTGTAAACCAGTAGCCCATAGCACAGCAATCAGGCACCTGTTTCTTTAGAAGACTGCTGATGTGCTGCAATCTGCTGCTTTCTGCAGCCAGTTCTTCCATCTCTCCTATATCAGAGTGACAGTCTTGGCCTCTATTTCTTATGTCATTTATAGATTCCCAAAAACTTATTGGAAAAGAAAGTGTGTAAAATATATCTAAAAACTAATGCCGACCTTTGCAAAGATTAATTTGTTTTCTGTGATGTGAAGTGTTGGCTGTCATCCCTAATCCAAGTGACCTTTATGTCCTTGTCCCTCTGAGCATGAGAAATCTTTTAATGCAAACCTGTACCATTACTCTTCACTTCAGCATAAACTGTCTATTCTGGGGATTAAGGGAGACAGTATCAAGGAAAGGAACAATGTTATCCAATTCATCTTAGCTGTAGCAGAACCTCTTGTAATACTTCCTAATCAAATCTTTCCTGAGGCATGTGCTGTATGTTGCAATTAATATCAACAAAGACTCAGGACACAGGAATCAATTACTCACTGCACAAAGCAAATAACTTGAGGACATGATAGTTTAAGACTTCATGCACTAATTGGTGTCTTTTCCAGCAGTAAGACTGATGTATAATGAGAAAAATCTTCTCCATAACTAACAAGGCCATTATACCAAATGTGGCCTGTTTCCTTAACAAATAAGAAGTTCTGAGTCTCCTAGGTGTTTAGCTTTACAAAGCCACATTTGAATCAACTCTCATCCACTCAATGATTGTCATATAGACTACTCAATCTGACATTAAATTGCAGTACATGATAATGGGAGAAAAAAAATCCACCTTCACTTCAGTTACACAAAGAGTGTGAATGGATCTAGTGCTGACCTGAGTTAAGTAGCATTTTTTAAGTTCATAGTGTTTCTTTTAAACCCACCTGGAGTACATAGTGCATCACGGTGAGAACAGCAAATGTATGAAAATCAAAGACTGACATGACAGTCAAAAACATTATTTCTAGCATCAGTAAGTGTAACAACACTTATCGTGATACAGATGGCCCAAAAACCATGCTTTTTTTTGGAAGTACTTTTATAAATTTTATTTAATCCTTTATTTAACCAGATAGTCTCAGTGAGATCATGATCTCTTTTTCAAGAGAGACCTGTGTACAAGAATAAACATATACAGTTTAAATATAGACAGACACACAAAAAAGGTGCTGCAATCCGCAATACTTAATCAAAGCTTTCTGTAAAGTGTCATTTCTATAGAAAGCATGAATGGCATGAAAAAACATAATACTCCCAATTTACAACTAAAACTAAATGAACCTAAATTAATAGTCAGATTACTTACTGCATTTGTGCTCCTCTTGTGGATATCAGGCAGTGATAGCCCACATTTCTGGTACATAATGGCTCTGTTGTTTGGGTGAGCAGGATTACACAGCAAACGCATGGCTAACGGTGACTTGTGCTTAATGGGCAGAGGAAGTTTAAAAACTTTAATTATAATAAGATGTACTATAGAAACAGTAATAGCAATATTAAAGATTTAAATGCATATATTCACTCAGTTGACAGTTTATTGGTATACTTTGCGAAAATGAATGAACTCTACAATACAGCAGTCCTGCAATGAATCCTACCTTCACAGCAGTTATAATGTCCAGTTTTTATTGAAACTGTTTTAGAGACTGGTGTTGATTCAACTGTATGATAATTTTAGAGGCTGTAGTTTGTGGTGCTGTGGAACTGTATTGCGTTATACAGAGAGGTGTTTCTGTTATTTAACCTGCCCTAATTGATAAAATAGGGGGGACAAAATAATAGAAAGACCTGTCTCTTTAACAAAATACAATCCAACAGCAGGGCAAACGGCAGCCTCCAAAATGACCATAAAGTTAAAAAATTGCCATGAAGGTAGGATTTATTGCAGAACTGGTGTATTGTAGAGTGCATTAGTATTAGCTACACATACCTAATAAACTGCCAACTGAGTGTATTTCTGCTAAGCAGGAAAGTCTTAATGTGTTTTCTTTTTTCTTGTGCTCTTCTATCACATTGTGTACTTTTGTTTGTCTTGCCTGTTTTAATGTCTAATACTACAGAATAGTTGAATTTCTTACTTACCTACCTTCAGGTTATATTTTACCTTTATATTATCAAGTAAAAAAGGAGTATTCAATTGTGAATGTGAATAGTAATCTACCTTTTCCCCAGGTGAAGCCCCTGGAGGGTCTTCCTTTGTGGACACACATCTGGGAAACTCACCAGAGCAGGTTTCCTGTGTAAAGTCTTTCTTTTAGGCTCACAATATCCATCACCCGACTTTATGCAATTCTAAACATATTTCTTCAAAGGTGAGAGGGTTATGGAAGGTTTCCCCACTGTAGGCAGTTATTTAGTAAAAACACATGTAAGCTTCTCGTTACTTACCATTTGGGAAGCTGCACAGTCTTTTTTTGTAAGTCTTCAATTCTTGGAAGAACCAGCAGTTGCTCAGTCACTGTTTTCAGATAATCCTCTGCATGTTTCTATTTACAATTAAAGAACATAGAAATGGTCAGCCACCTTTGTCTGATGAGTATTTAATATTACTGTTATCAGTGCTCATTTTGCATGAAACATCCTTACCCTGATACTGCTCTCTGTCTTACGAATGGCATTGTCCAGGGCTTGAATGTTCAGTGTTTTGCCCCTCTCACTAACACTGAGTTTCTCAAGACTACATCTGAGTTGTCTCAAATCATCTTGAACCTGTAATATACAGCTCTGTCAGTGTACATACTGTGAATGACTGCCCTAAAAACAGCCAACAACCATGACTTTAACTTTTAGTTTAACGCTTGTTCTTGCATATAGGGACTTTAGCTAAATTCCTGTCTAGAGGTTTAAAAATAAAGACAAATGTTAATAATTTATGTAACATTTAACTATTGTCGTTAATTAATTAAGAACTGTGGTTATAATGCAGCAAACATTAACTTGAGCTAACTTTAAAAAAAAAAAACTTCTAGCTAAAGTCATTAGCAAGCGTTACATATTGTCTAGGAAATTTAAAATTGTTAGCTGAGGTAAGTTTGTCAACATTACCTGAACCAAAACTGCTCCCAACTCATCTTCGTTTTCAAGCGTGTCAGACATTTTTTTGAATATGGGGTTTAATAATATTACTTAAACATTTGTAACGATATCATATTGACGACTTGTAATAGCTAACTACCGTTACAAATCCATTTAGCTAGCTAGTCATAAATGAAAACAGTACTGGTAATCATGACAACGAGAGGCCAGAAAACATTTCTATCTTCCCCCGAGTTAGACTGTCAGGCACCCCCTCGCTACAATTGTAAAATTAGCAGGTTAAAAAAAATAAAAATAAAAATACAACCATGGCCCTATTTTTACCTTATTTTATTCATTAACGTAAACGTGCATTATTCATGTAGTTGGACTTTCGGTGGAGACACTGCTTTGCCTGAAAGACGAAACTCAGGGCTTCAAATCAGATGACTTCATACTCACAAGAAGCACATTTAGCGTCAACGTCAATATCGCCATAAACAGAGATAACATTTAATATCTATAATATATTTGTAGAAATAATTAGCTAATCGACACGCACAAAAATGTATCGAAAAGCGTTATTAAAAGAGGATGGGAGCCCGTTTTTTTTCGTTAAGGAACGTTGCACCGGAAGAGACCATCGCAGCGGCTCAGTAAGGGTTGAAAGGTTGTTGACGTTGGTTAACGTCTAAGCTAGCAGCTTGAGAAGCTTGCCCTAAAAATTATCAAAAAATGTCAGATACAGAAGAAACCTCAGAAGTGACTATTCCCTGTGTGCTCATCACTAGCTGTGACAGTGGTTTTAAAGAAGAAGAGCTTATAAAACGTAAGTTTAGCTGTGGTTAACGTGCATGATTTGGCAACCAGGCTAACGTTAAACAAAGCTAACTTACTCTTAGGCTGCATGTCGCTAATACAGGTTAATAACACGTTTGTCTTAGGTTATCAAGCTAGTTAGTTATGTCATTTACTACTGGGGCTAATATAAAAACGGCAATGCTAAGATTCTTGTGATTATTGTATGTTGTTTCTACAGTTAGCACGCTTAGCAACGTAGCCTGACGTAATGTCTCGATTTGTTTGTGTGATTTTTAACGAATGTGTTTTGCTTCAGAGATCCTCAGTACGCAGACTTTGCCCGAGCCCACCAAGCGGGAAGAAACAGTAGCCTGGTATCCTTGGACAATCAACAACAAATATTATACGGCAGATGTCAGGCTATGTGTTGTGCCAAGCACTTTTCAAATGTCGTCAGAGATTGCCCAGTCCATGCAGGCTTTCATCGCTTATTTTGACAGTACAGTGGTACGTAACTTAAGAATTAGGTATCTCAGAAGTATATCAGCTGATACAAATGTAACGTTTATCATGGGTGCGTGGTTTTTGCAGAAGGATGGTTTGGAAAAACTACATCCTTGGATATCAGTGGTGGAAGATCTTGCTCCAGAGGTGCTCATTCTGGTGTGTGACAGAGTCTGTGAAAATGGTTAGTTCTAGAGCACTGTGAGGTGACTGTTGGTTTGCAGAAAGCACCGGAATACAAATCTGAAATTTTATAATTTTATAAATTTTTTTTATTTTAATTTTTTTTTTATAATTCGTATTCTAGGGGTCACCAGACATGAAGCACAGCAGTGGTGTTTGGCTCATGCCTTTGAACTGGTGGAGCTCAATCCACAGGAGCTGCCAGATGAAGATGGTGAGTTTTACAGGCAGCAGAAATTGCGATGACACTGCATTCATTTATATTTGTATTCTTCATGTTTTGCTAATATATGTACTCTCATTCATACTTTCTTTGTTTCCTTTATCAGATGACTTTCCAGAATCCACTGGAGTAAAGAGAATTGTCCAGGCTCTCAATGCTAACGTGTGGTCCAGTGTGGAGATGAAGGATGGTGAGATGAAATCACCAATACAATTACCTATTGCCATTGACCCCACAATTTAATTTATTGCTGTATGTATGGAATGTGACAGTTTGCGTCTCTGTCTGACAGGGCACAATCAGGGGTTTGGTCTGATGAGCACTTTGGTGGCCTCCAGACACAACAATCCACGGAACTGCCAAGATCCACCAGTCAGTAGCCTTTTTTTTTTTTTTTTTTTTTTCTTGTAACCATTTTCATTTACTTTAGCTGTAATTTCATTTACATCTGTAATTGTTTTTTTATGTGCTTTCTCTTTCTTTGTTACATATATCAATCCATTTTCATTTAAATAGGAGTTTAAATCTGTCGAGGAGGTGTGCTAACCCTAGCTCCTTTTCTGTGGCAGTCTTCCAGCGTGCCAGTAGAGGGCACACTTGTTAACGAAGAGGCCAGCCATACAGAAAGTAGTACAAACACAGACACACAAGAGGACCCAGTAGTTGGTAAGTGAATACCTCCTGATGGAATCTGTTTGTGACGACTAAAGTGATTTTCTCCTCCAAAACTGATGTTAATCCTGCTGGCACATTGAAGATATATAGCATTACATGTGAAGTTATTAATATTCACTTTCGTTGATACTCTCAGATGCAATGACTGATTTGGACATTCAGGAGCTCGCTAATCTGACAGCTGGAGATGCAGATGTGGATAACTTTGAACGACTCTTTACAAAATTAAAAGAGATGAAAGGTAATGGCGAAATGGAAAGCAAATGCACAACTTTGTCATCACAAAACAAAAATAGCCACAGCCTGTGTTTTTCCTTTTTAAAACTTACAGGATTTTGTTTGCATGTTTGCTTTTGCTTTCATTGCTCATATGGAGGTCAAAATGTGAACATCTGATATCATCTATGATGATTTGGTCTCTGATTTTCCACCTGCAGATAAAGCTTCTTCATTACCTCATGAGCAGAGAAAGGTTCATGCAGAGAAGGTAAGCAACCGTATTCACCACAAGACAGCAGGCTTGGACCTGTTCATTTCCATTGTTTGTGATCATGGATGCATGTTTGGCTATGCTGATGTTATCAAAAAAAAATTCTCAGCATGTGCATCAGTGGAGTAGGACACTACCATGGAATTGTGTTGAACAGTGTATCAGAAACTGATAATAAACTAGTATTTGCATAACCTCACACCATTATCAGACTATTCATTCCATGCTTAAGATAATAATGTGATGTTAATCAGTTTAAGTAACATTGGTAATATTAATAATATGACATAAAAATGTTGCCTAATAAACACATCGTTAGGGATTTCATGAGTACCTCTGGTACATTTCAATAGAAATCCTTGATTGGATCAATCAGTTAAGTAAACATGTTCATGCAAAATCTGATTATTTACATTACACTAAATGTCCTTTCCAGGTAGCAAAAGCGTTTTGGATGGCTATCGGTGGCGATGTAGATGAGATAGATGGGTTATCATCGGGTGAGGAGAGCTAAAAGTTTCCTTTCTCCTGATCCTTCACCTTTCTTTTTCCTGGGACTCCCACAAGATCCGGTGCCCTTTGACCTGCTTCTTGCACTTGGAAAGTGCAGATGCTTACAGATTGTACTGTAGGCACAGTCATGTTTAGAAACTTTTGATTATTAAAATGAAATGATTGCAGTACTGGTGTATAGTGAGAAGCAGATGGAAATCCTTAATAGGGAGACAAGATTGCCAGTGAAGGGCCCTGACCCTCAATCTTCTCTCCTTGGTCCCTTCACTATGCTTAATACCCTGTGAACCTCAGCACAAGATGGTGTTGAAGGTGGGAAAACATGAAATTAAATTATGTGGGCTTTGATTTATGTATTTGTCCTTTTAGGTACAGTTGTCACATATATTTTCAAGTGACATGACGTGCCTTATCCTTATAAGAGTTGTAGGAGATGTAATCCACATTCTGTTGAGTCAACATAAAGACTTGTGATTTTAATTTTGTCTGCTCTTTAGTGTGTGGCTTATTTATTGTGTAGACAAGACTTCCACACCACATGGGTGAATACAGTTCAACTCATTCTTATCCAGAAAAATATGCAGAACAGAAAAATAGGAACACCCGTATGATGCAACAGAGTACCTCTGCACTAAATAAATGTAATATGTAATAAATGTGTAGTTGAGTCATGGTGCTGCATTGGACAGCATTATACTGAAGTGTGTTTCTGATATTGTCTCATTTACATTTGTGGAGGAAATATTAAAAACGCCATACAATATTCTGTCCAACAACATACCACCACAAACTACAACCTCTAAAGTTGTCCTGGGGTTGAATCTGAGAGTTTCTCGATGGTAGCATTTATAACAGTACAGTAATACTAGATTGATTGATTGATTGGATATTAGTGTACAGGGGTTTTTGTTTTTAAATTTTTTTTTATAGTCATTAACAAGCCATTGGCTCTTTAATTTGTTTTACCCAGTTGCAATTTATTAAATTTTCACAGATAACAAAACAATGGTCATTTGAGAACAAATATTAGGCTACATGAAATAAACATGTACATAAGACTTGGAACAGAAAACCACCAATTGAGAATATCGAGGAACACAAGTACTGATACAGATCTACCAACTACCTAATGCACTGCAGTACACAGTATGTCAGTTTAGCACCATGTAACGTTTTAAATAGATAACATGGTGACTTAGTCTTATGTACTGCAAGTATGTGCAAGATTAACATGGTGGCTTCATAGACAATGACCAAGGACAGTGAGCATATTACACATGCCTTATACTGTAGCAATGTACATGTAATATACAGTATTTATTGGACAAGCAAATTACCACTAGAACTAAAGCTTTACACTGATCAACACATTAAACTTGAAGTGCATCATTTACCCACAAGGAGAATAGTGTACTACTGGCTAACAGTTGTTAATATGTGAAAAGACCTGCATTTATGTTTTCACTTCTCATTTTCGTAGATGGAGGAACCACTGCTACTGAGTACCCTTCACACTGAATTCACACGGTGCCTAAATTCAATCAGTCCACTATGATGACTAATACTGTATGTCATATGTCCCCATTATGCAATAACAGTAAGAGCTGGTACAATAATCCTATGTGTTACACTTAAGAACCAGTTGACCCGGGTTAGAAAAGCCTGCATTTAAGCAGGCCAAGTTTTGGATCATTAAAGTCTTTTTGTGAATCTACTCATGCCAGAGGTCAGTCAGGTACACTGTTTCAAGCAATGCATGACTACAAGAAATCACAAGCTATAAATATTTATGTACAATCATATTGAGGCAATAATAAAAATATATTCCCATGCAGGACAGTATGCAAAAATAACTTATAAAATGTCTCTTTCACTGAGCAAAATAGTTTTCATACAAGGGTTCTTGTCAAGAAACAATGGTGCTAATGTCTATATTTTGTTTAAAATAGATAAAATACCAATTAAATGATCAATCAGATAATTGATGCTTTCATTAATACAGATAAATCAATATGGGCAAAGTACCTTGTACTTAAAATATTAATTAAATATATTCTATTTAATCACTACTCAGAATTACATTTTTCATGTTAATTCATGGTCCAATTGACATATAAGCCTCCCAATTCAGTGATTACAAAGAGTGGTTCTGGGACACTGACACACCAGTGCTGGTATCATAATTTTAGCTAATTCATAGAATCAAAAATGTTTTAAAACATGTAGATGATGACCAAGGTGAAACTGTGCCATAACTTCAACTTGGAAAACAAACATTTCAATCCCCTTTATATATATTTAAAAAAAAGCATAGACATGATGTCTGAATGAATAATGAAGAAAATGTGTTTATTCTTTTGAAACCTACTGCAAATACCCTGTGGTTGCCTGTTGAACTAATGAAAAGAAAACAATGTGCAAGTCCTAAAATAACCATCAAATGGAGAAAGGGGTACTAAGGAAAGTGCTGTACATCTGAGGTGAAACGTTAGAGACAGCTAGGGAGCAGAGTGAATTGACAATTTGATAAATGGCGTCTCTTTCCTTATTATCACTGACAGACGCTTGAGTTTTCCTATGTGGTTTGTGTTTAAGTGTGTGGATGGGACGGAGGACTGCTCCTATGACACACTGGAGCAATGGATGCTGGGAGAGCCCATCTGTGTGAGGACTTTGTCCAGCCACTGCAAAGGGCCATTGAGATGCAGCTCTATCCAACACGGGGTGCTGGTCACTGTCTGACGTCTGCAGGGTACAGACAAGGAGAGGGACAAAAGTTTGTCTTTACTGATAGCTTTTCGCAATATATCATATTTCCAAACAATTAAAATCACTGTGAGGCATCTCATTGTTAATATAACTTCATTACAGTCACTGCAGAAATACAGTCTGCTCAAGTATTTGTTGAATTGGCATCATCAGCCAAGCCAACTCAACTGGCTATTTCTGAAGTCATTCAAGTTTCTACCAGAGGTGTTTTTCTCCAAGGTGTTTGGTGCCAGAAATATAACACACACCACTCATAGTCCACTGGGAATCCCCTTTGCACAGGGTGTCTCAAATGGGTTCACCTCCCACTCCATGTCCCTAGACCATTGCATGCCTGCTGCATTCTTCCTGTGTTACTCAACCCTCTCTTGCCTGCTCACAGCTGCAGCCTCCCCCATCTCCCTCTTTTTCCTTTACAAGTCCACTTTCATCTATGTGCAACACCCCTTCATCGTTCTTTTTCACCCCCAAACTGAATTGAATTATCCTTACCATAAACATCAAGGTCCTCATACCTGTTCTTCTTAAGTTTGGGTACGCAACTTATTGAAATGTTTGTGTCCTGAACATGTTCAGTGCAAGAGACTCAAGGAAAACAAAAGGGGTGATGAGCCCTTAAAACTGTATGTTTACTTCAAACAGTCAGACAAATACAGTAGCATATGGTCTGTGTGTTAAGGCAGGTGCTTTATTCATTTATTGAAATAAGAAGCTAACTGACTCAACTATGGAGTGTGTTTTTATACAAGAAGCAAGAAACGCGAAGGGAGAAAGTAAGGTGTAGCCATGAGAAGAGAGGGCCCACTTCAGACCTCCATAAACTCTCTGTCCCCCTCCCACAAACTGGGCATTGCTCAGAACTTACAGCCTCTTTCAACATCCAAACTGTGTTTATCCAAGTAGTAAATATGAGAGAAAAGCAATGTGACAGTAAGAGACTGTATTCATTTGCTGGGTCAGTTAAATATTACTTTTCAGGTTTTTTGCTCTTTTATAAGTCTAGTATCTGCCAGTCAAATTCTGTGTTGGCAATTTTGGTCGAATCCCAAGCTCTAAACTGTAAAAATAAGGCATACTTCAAACTGAACTGAGAAATGTCGCCTCCGTTTTATTATGCTGTAAATTACCTCAGTGGAATATAGTTAAATATACTTTAATCACTCTAAAATGGCATCTGTAACCACAGCATTTGTACTTATCTTAACTTATGCCTGCACTTAGTCATATGTACATGAACTGGTTGACCTTTCCAGTGCTTTATAAAGTAACCTTTGTCGTTTTTAAGCCTTTACCTGTTATATATAACACATATTTCAGTCGATAACATGTAAATATTAGAAACAAATGTAATGCATTTATCAATTACTAGATATTATAAATATAATCCAATTATTATGGATATTCAGTATTAAGCAGATTCATTTGATTTAAAATTTTATTTACCTGTACTCAGCTCCCCAACCCTTGACAAAACTCATGCGAATGGTACACATCCTTGTGAGTTGGTAGACAGCCTCAAAGCCCTGATTGACTGACTGGGCGAGCAGGGCAGCAAACTCCTGATTGTTGAAGATCTTCAGGTTGCAGCCTGACAAATGAAAGATTTATTATTAGGCTTACTAGCAACCATGTAGATGTTGGTGTCAGTGGGTCATTAGAAATCAGTTATGCTTGGGTCACTTTGCCTCTGATGGCTTCATGTGTTTGCAAATATCCTCTCATGCCAACCTGGAGGGATTTTGCAGACAGTGGCAGGATGCCAGCCGTAGCGCTGGTTGCAGTTGGGACTCTGAACAAAGATGGCACTGTCACTGAGACACTCTGCAAACACCTCTCCCCCAATGTAGTACAACCTCACACCCCGTCCTGGAAAGGGAAGAGAGAAGATTGTAGCTCAGTGCAAAGAAACCTCCTGATTATGTTGAGCACAAATATTAAACGCAAATTAGATCAGAGCTTATGTGGTACCTGTGAAATAAAATGAGTACCTATGTGTCTGCGTGTGAGCTCTACTGCTGAGTTGCGGTTGACGTTGGACAGCAAGCCCAGACAGAAGCGCTCAGAGTTGGAGGGGTCTGTGAATCCATCTACTGTGAGGGAGGGCTGGGAAGCATGAAAGGTCTCTCCTACACGTTGGTTCAGCTCATAGTACGAGATAGAGCACCAGAAGGCAGATTCGCAGTACGTCACAGGTTGCAAGTCTGTGAGCAGAGAGTGGGAGTTGGCCATGAAAAAAGAATGCAAAAGTTAATGACAACAGGTAAAGTGCTACAACCATTCGACTGTGAAAATGCACACTGATAATGTTCTCTTTGATTTCGCTTCAATAGCTCTTTCCCACGACCCTCATGGCCCCAGCCAGGAATAGCCAAGACATGACGTGCGTATTTATTTATTTTTTTAAACAATGACCTCCTGGTGGCTTTCCACATAGATAGAATAACCTGGCAACCGGATGTTATTATTATTGTATTACCTTGAGCTGTCTGTAGCTAGCTTTTCCACAGACAAGGACAGACCATAGACAAAGACTCCATTCATACCATACTTAATCTGTTAGCCCTGAGGCTAAGCCTCCCAGACATAGTCCACTGCTTCTGTATATTGCTCATCTGTTTCTCACACACAGGCTCACCCCTACAAAGATGTACTAATCTAACGGTCTGTGGACTTCATACAGTATGAACAGCAACTTCACTAAGACATCAGCAGTTTTCGGTTTACTGACTTTTTCAGTAAACTGAACAAGGAAAAAAAAAAATCTAAGTGTGCTGATGAGTTGTAATGTCCATGATCAAAGTCAGAAGAATATTATACTACTGCAGATTAAATCCCATTTAGTAAGGATGAGGCATTTTATAGAGATATCAAATATGACAGGACAGGGCATGTACACTTCTGTACAATCATTGGGTACAGTGAGGTTTGGATGGAGGCGGGGGTGGGTCCCTTGTTGTGCAGTGACTCAGGTTAAAAGGTCTGGAAAAAACTGGCCACAGATGTATGCACTTATTGTCACACCTACAGCGTACACAACCTAAAACCATAAGGGGGAAAATTTATATTTGCTGATTTCATGATGGTGCCCCCTAGTTTTGCATTAATTTGAAGGAATACTATGCAGCTAGAGACCTTATTTGCATACAACTTATTAAACCTTCCATAAAACCATGATACCAGTGTTCTATCATCGGCAAAGCAGACAGTCAAACTGAGCCAGACAGCAGCTTGCACAGACTTTGAACACCATCCTGCATTAGCTTTCCTAAAGTCTCTTTCTTATCTAACTTACAAACATGCACACACGTCTTGTCCTGCATCTTGGCTTTCTGAACCAGCAACCAAACAGACATTTACCACAGAAAGGTGCACTGCTAACACCAGTGCACATTAAACAGTATGTTAACATATCTGATGTGGTCCTTACACTTAAAAATCACAACTATGAACAAGCTTCTCTAACCATTACTTGTAGCTACAGCTCAACTTTATTTACATTGTCTCTTATTTTCTATGGTGAACTCTTGCACTCCTGCAGCCTGCCGCTGCTGTAACTCAAAAACTGACACTGACAGGCCCCTCCAGCCGGCTGAGAGGAAAAGGAGCATTTCTGATATTTCCCCAAATACCTTCTTTCTTCCTTTTAATGATACAAAATTATTAACAATACATTAAAAAAAAAAAAAAAAAAAAAAATTGACGTTATTTTACATTGCAAAAAGGATGATTAAATATCATATCAGTTGGACTTTAAATCATGGCTACCAACCATATGAGTGCACATAATGAATGATATGCTCTGAAAGTAAACCTAACCCCCTCGGTTTCCTTACCAAGATTACTGTTTGCGGGTGACACAGGATTGGGCGACAGGCTGGGTGAACCTGAAACAGAGCGGTAATACAGGACTGGGTCATGATCACGATAAGGCATAATTAGAACAGTATGGGCTTCAATTGTGTGTATGTTCACATGTCACACCTGTGTCCATGCTGTGGTTGAGCTGGTGATCATTTGTCTCACCATCCTCGCTCAGATACCCTGGTGGGGGAGTTTCTGTAAAAAATAAAAAAAACGTGAGATGATATTACACACACCCTTCACCCTCACCCTTCAAGTTTGATATATTTTACAATTACCGAAATGAAAAATGTTTTGTGACTTTCTTAAATGCTTTTAAAATATATTTTAAACCCATCTTGTATCATTAGAGGCAAAAACTGCAGTACAACCATCATTTACTGTTCGTACAATAACTAGTATTAATCGTAAACGCTGGATTCAGGGGTATAACCACATTGGACAGTGCCCTCCAAAATAAGCACACACTAAACAATAAATGATGAGAATAAGAGTTTACGGACTTCCAAGTTCTGCCTTCAGAATGAGAGGCACAGTTTTTCTCACCAGGAATATAGTTACTCTGGGGCTCGATGCCAGCAGGGAAGTTGGTGTTCTCAGGAATGGATGGGCTGTAGTCATCCAACGGTGGAAACACTGCGGGGATATCTGTATGTCGTGGCACTAGGACAGGAGGCAAAACTAGAGACACAAAGATATATTGATTAAGGACATATTCAGTTCTGTATACTTTATGGCAAAAGCATTATTTTAAATACAGTAATTTGGAACATGTAGCAATTTACTGTACTCACTTGGTGTCTCCACCCTCTGGTAGTGGTAGGGGTTGACGCAGACTTCATCCTTCTTGGTGTGGAAGGCAAATTCACAGTGGTCGACCGCTCTCAACTCATGGTGGGACTGCAGATCTGGCCAGCGCCACAAGCGGCAGTATATCACATGAGGAAGACCTTTTCTGTGGGAGACTTGAAGACGCCCATCTAAAGACCTGGAAGATACCATCAAAGAGACTGTCATGACACATGCAGATTAAATGTAATCACTCTGTGTTCTATGCTCTGACTATTACTTAAATCATGTTTTTGAATTATAAGATAAAACATTTAATATATGACCTAGTTCTGAATAGACCAACATTAACAGAGGGCAGAACACCAAAGCATTTTAGTAATGTCGGACCAGTTCATAATACATTTTTTCCAATACTGCTTACACGCTGTTTGTCTTTTTATTTACTGTATTAACATAGGTATGAAAGACACTATTTTATGCCAACCATTCTCTCTATCCTTCCCACATAGCAGCACCAGTCAAGGAAACCTGTAAAGTGTAGGACCCTATATATTGCCAATGAAACTCAAATTACTAAAAAAGGAAACATATCCTTGATCTCTGTCCTCACAGAGACTCCAGTGTGGTGACAGCTTTTTTCCAGTTGAACTCACAACAGTCCAGCTCATCGTCAGACAAGAAACATATGGTTCTCATTCTTTACTATGGCTTGGCCTCCCATGAAGTGCTGTATGTCAGAAAGGACTCAGGTTCAAGGAAAATAAAACTTGGTGGTAGTTTTAAGGTAACCAAAAAACACCTTATTAATACTATTAATTTAAACTGAAATATACATATATATATTCCAATAAACAGTTAGACTATTTTGATGACAAAAAAAAAAAAAACAGACGACTTGAGGCAACATTAGGTTTAGGCTTAATGACAACAGATTGCTGGACTGATTCAAATAAATCGTCTATCTTTACTATTAAGATAGGCATGTGTTCGCTGACAGGGTGCTTGTAATAAAATGTTTCTGTAAGCCTTAAGGGCAGCAGACTACAACACGCAACCATTAACATCTCCTCTCAGTTCACGTGACTGCAAGTCAGTCAGATTTTTCTGGGTAATGATTCACTACCTGTCTGTCTGACTGCAAAAACTACATTTAAATTAAGCACTTTCTGCCATTTTTGTAATTTCATGTATTGAACTCAACAGCCACATAAAGAAGCAGTTAACCTCTTAACTTTTAACTAGTCTGTTTAAATGAACAGGCTTTGACACAGTTTTCACCAGTCACAAAAAAAATGCATGTTTCAAACACAGAAGCTAAATCAGACTGAGACAGACACTGTTCCCATGAGTTGGACATAGTTGGACACATCCTCCAAACACACACTACAGACCACCACCTCTGCCTGCTTAACAGGCAATTCAGTGCAAGGTTTCAGTACATCAGTGCCCACCGCAAAAGAGATGGCTTCACACTCATTTTCCAGCATTGCCTCCTGCACAGAGGGTGTATTTGTTGGGTCAGCTGAGGTCAGCATTCCCATGCCTTTGTTGAGACAGGCCTGGGCTGTTTTCTGTCTCCCTGATTTGTCACTCTGACATGATGACCAATCTGACACACAGCTGGAGTGAGGCCACCCTCAGACGAAACAACACCTGTAAAGCTGCAAGCCAGGAATTCACGTGCATCCCAACACCAATCCAGCACCTCTTATCCTAAGAAAATCCTGAGTGGGAGAGAAACCACTCTCTATCAAAGAGTTTGACTCTAGAAGCAACATCAACTATCACTTTTGATGATGCTACACAAACAAGTAGGTGTGTACTGCCCAGTGCCTCCATATTTAAAAACACATAAAGAATGGCAACAACAATGAAACATATCACTTAAATGCATCACAATAATTTTACACCAAAGATAACAACAGGCAGTTATGATGGTCTAACCTAATTGCTTCATGATATTCTGTTTAAATAAACTACAACACTTGTTTAAATTAAAAGTTAAAATTCTACAATTAAGAAGCCAAAAATATGCATTTTTGCCTCTTTACCAAACAAATCCAAAACATTAAGTTCATGGTTGTGTTATAAATCTCTCGACATACTACATTGATCTGCTCTAAGCTAACACAATGCAGATTTATTAGTACATAATAATTTCCTGATGGCCAAGTCCACTTTAGGTGCAAGCACCTCAGAGCTGAATTTGAACACCTAAATGCTGACAACCCCCTTCGACCTAAGCTACATTAGAGGAGGTGATGAAAGTACAGCACAAAGTAGGCCTGCTGTAGTGCAGAATCACTGAATCCCAGTATCCCCAGCAGATAGCAAGACAGCTGTTATTCTGTAAACCTAAAGTCTCTGGACCTACCGAGATTGAACCACAATCCAAACAGTGGCCCACGCCCTCCCTAGAGCCTGGAGCACATTCCGAAGAACTGAGAAAAGGTTTTTAATGTAGGTTACCACCCACACTCTGGTCTCTATACACATTAGGATGGGGGACTCCCAGATTCATTAACAATGAATCCTACAAGCTACTTGGTGAAATACTGCAAAAAAATGAAGAATGAATAACAATTAAAGGAGTTACTGAAGGGTGTGTTCAAGCTCCCTTGACACTGCCTATTATCGGTAGCGCCAGGATGTGGACCTGCCTTATTTTCCTTATATAGGAAAAAAAATGGTAGAGAGACAAAGAAATCCATATTAAAAGAGGAAAAATTTAAAATGTAGTTAGTTTACACTGAAGAAATGATGTAATGTATTTAAAGTCTACTCTGTGATGTTATGTCACTTTATGTCTTCCTGGCTGAGTTAAAGTTGTGGGTTTGGGTAAACAATTTTCATTTGATTTAAGATTACAGTTTCACCTCAGGCCAGGACAACAGGTGGAAGTAAGGATTCAAGGCTAACACTGTCTCATTTACCGTGTTATTGCTGATTGAAAAAAGTTTCCAGTGAGTAAACTAATTGAACTGCACAATATTTTTGCTTTAACATGCAGCCAAGTGAAGCCATATGTCATCAGCATCTCTTAACTCGTTCAGACCACTGACAATACAACTTTATGAATGCACACAGTTCTTGCATCACACCCAAAAAAAAAAAATCTACTTCATATGACAGACAAACTATCCTGCTGTTGGACAGATGGGTATCCCATATGGGAAGTCCCACACCGAGCACTTATTCCAGCTTTCCCACAGTACACACTCTCCAGTCTAAACATCCTCCATGAGTCAGAGTCCTGCCTCGCCAAACCACCCCTTCTCCTGTTCATCACACGTGTGAAATGTGGACACACTTGTTTATGCAGCACTAGATGTACCACAGGCTACGATGTCAGCAGGCGAAACTTTCTCAGACATTTGAGAAACACTACTGTCCGTCACATTCCTTCACAGGTGTGACATTTTAGCTCTACTTGGGAAGGTTATCGCTGGTCTAACGGTCATGCCAGTGCTGCAAACTAACGCCGGAGTATGACATAACAGACTTAAATGTGTGGGGTTGTGCGTCTTAGCGCAGCAACGCTAGCTGTAACTCCTAACAATAACTCAACCACCCATAGACGTACCAGTTTTGCCATTGATCGGTATTTCACACTGACAAAATGCAACAAAATAGAAAATGTTAAGCCGAAACAGAGGGTTAAGTTTGCATTGATCGGCTAATGTTACCTCTAGCTACTACGTGGGGTTGTTTTTACTGTGGCAGCTGCAGGAAAAATGTGTGTGCAATCAAAACCCACTGCAATAATTACTTTTTAAAAAATCCTTTAATCCATTACTTTGGTAACTAACCTGTTTAGCGTTACGTTATCACGTTATCAAAGAAAACTGCTCAAGCTAACTAGCCAGCTAATCGGCTAACATTAGCTGTCATCAGCACTAGCTTGCTAGCTTAGCTAACGACGAGGAAGCTAGTTAGCGCTGTCTGAGTGCTTACCTGGGTATGGTTATGCATTTCGTGTTGACATTCTGTGTTGTGATGGCTTTTTCCAACTCGTCCAACTGTCCAGTCTTTTTCAACTTCTTCACAAGACTTTTCACAGCCTTTTCGCACCATTTCTCCTCTTGCCCGTTCTGCTCTCCTTTCTTCCAGCCGAGGAGCCTCTTCACAATTGGAGGAGTGAACGGTAATATAGACATTTTAAATTGCAACTAAAACAACTAGTTACAGTACTCTGGTTTAATTCTGCCGTCCAGAATTGCAAACAGCCCAGTTTGTTGTTCCTATGATAACGACTTAGTCAGCTAGTTAGCTTGGCTCGCTAAACTCCCAGACAGACGAATGGCTGAGCCGGGGGGCTCAGCAGCAGTAGCGGCGGCGGCGGCGGCGGTTTGCGTCGCGGGTTCACTCCGTGCAAGTTGGTTATCTGTCGGAGTGGAGCAGCTCTTCCACCAGCCAGGCTTTCTATCTGCCCCTCCTCCTCCTGCTCCTTCTCCTGCTGCTCTTCAGTCAGCTGGTCTGTCCTCCACCTGAATCAAGAGAGTGTTTTCTCAGCATATGCACCTTAACTCTAATTTTCTTCTCGTTACAATACCACTATTGGATTAAACACTGTTACACAGGAGGACGAAATGCTTCGGTTAGTCCCCATCCCCGCTTAGACTTTCAAATTCGGGGTAAAACAATTAAACAACTAAACTAAAAAGCATTAAAGAAATTATTCCCTCTGATAAACTCCTTTTACACCACTGGGTTTTGGTCATTTGCTTTTATTACCAATTCAGATACTTTCTATCTCTCATTTTCAGAAGCATATTTCCTCTTAACTCAGTTTTCATTTATTCTTTTATGCGACCCCCCCCCCCCCCATTTAAACCCTGTTGTATGTATCTATTCAAAATATGTCAAACTTAAAATGTTGTAATCGTGGATATGTGGACACTGAAAGGGATCGAGCTTTTGCATTTACTGTGACATGGAATAGAAGACCCTTAGTAATGGCTTTGATCCCCTCATACTGTAAAAGTGATTTGATTTCACCTCAGATGCATCATTCCAGAAATGGACGAGAGACGTGACTGTGCATTCAGTGGTATTTGGGGTTTTCATGGTGGTATTGATAACTGCACCCCTTGCTGCTGCCTCCAGTAAACAGCAGCGTGCCTGTGCTATAAATATCTCCATCCAGGACCGGCCCCTTTTCCTTCTCACTATTTATAACCTCCATCAATGACTTCTCTCTATTTTTAAGCAAGTATTTGGCACGCCTTCTTTCTTCCGTCTTCTTAAATAAATATTATAGCTATCTTGGCAGTGGCACCTGAAAAATAATATTAAAGGACACTTCATGACTCTCCGTAGAACAGTCAGTTGGTAACTATGTGTATCTAAAAATATACCCTATTCATTATAATAACCATTGATAAGCACTGAAAGGGCTTACACACAATCATTTGTTGTATGAAATGTCAGAAACTTGCCCATCACAATGTCCTGAAGCCGAAGGCGATGTCCTCAAATGTCTTGTTTTTCTGAATAAGTCTGAAACCCAAAAATGTTCAGTTTACACAAAGTAAAGCAAGAATTTCTCACAATTGTGAAGTGGGAACAACAGAATATTTGTTCGTGATACATATAGAATATTACAATGCTGTGTTTCTCAGTCTGTTGATAGTGGAAGATCTAAGATGTTGCATGCAGTACATGGTATCTAGACTTTCTACTGCACAATCTGGATCAGCTGTTTGTGTGGACATGTAGTGTATTTAAATAATACTGCTCAAATTAAATAAAAGCTGGTAAGGGCTTACTCTGTGTTTAAAATGTCATTACCACTTATAAACGAAACAGGCTGTAGAGCGGTGACCACTTCTTCCATGTGTACTCTGATGGTTTGCTCCAGGGCCGGGACCTTTTACTGCCAGGGGACACAAGCTTGACAGCTGGTGTGGAGAGCTCTTGTGTGTGTGTGTGTGTGTGTGTGTGTGTATGTGTGTGCGTGCGTGCTTGAAAGAGAGAGAGAGAGAGAGAATTGGAGGGCTTGTGCAGTATGTGTTAAACAGGGGGGCAGATGGGCTGCAGCAGGCAGGAGAAGGTCTTAGGGACAGACTGAAGAATGATTTTGGACAAAAGGCAGGACGGCTGGCTGAATAAGTAATGACTGCAGACAATCTGATGGATAACAATGGCATTGTGATGCACCACTCATGGGCTACGTGGGAAACGAGCAGGATGTGTTGGAAGAGGCCCAATCAGCTCGGGTGCTGTCACAACAATACTTAGACAAGGATGGAGTAGCAATTAGAGTAAATATGCCTTTTGTGTGTCCATAAGGTAAAATTGTAGTGACATTTGAAGTGTTATGAGACAAATGAATTCTTATAAATCTTTAAAAAAATTCAAATTTTTAGGCAACTATTCATCTGGTTGTGATCACAGTTATGCTATAAACACATATTCTCTGTAATAAATGATAACGTTCCAGTACTTCCATTGTATTATTAAAAAAAAAAAAAAATCAGAGTAGCTCACGTTTACCCTCCCCAAACCTGTAATTGCCTCAGCAGCTAATTGCAGTGTGTTAGAATCAGACGTGGCTGCTCAGCACGGCCCCATGAGGGTGGGGTCCACTTCTCCCTACAATCTCTGCCTCTTTTTTTAATCTCCCGTCACACTGCAAGCTGTCATCTGTTACTTGCAGCCATCAATCTCCCCCCAGACAGTGGCACCTCCAAATCTGGGGCAGTAGTGACCTTGCTCCTCCCTCCCTCCCTCTGGCCTGAACAGAAACACCCTCAAATCCTCTTCCTGTGGCTTCAGACCCATGGAGGTGGTTCAGTACATCAACACAACCTCCTCTCTGCCCGACTCCTCACTGTGTTTCTCTCTACTCTGTATATTTCTTTTTTCTCGTGTTTGTCTTACGGGTGGCTGCATGCCTGATCACTTACTCTTCTGACAAGCAGATATGAGTTTGCAGTACCACTGTCTAATAGGGTACCATTTATAAAGGGTTTATAAATTGTAACTGATGGTTTTATCAGTGGTTAACAAATCATTAACTTATGTTTTATATATCAATTATAAGCCATTAATGAGAGCAATTTTTAGGTTGTCAGGTTTGTGTTTATCCTCTTCCAGCATGACACACCAAACTAAAACTGTCAGACCGCTTGCCTTCCGGGAAAGGTCTGCAGAGCATCTGGATCGAAAGCTAATCATTTACAACATAACAGTAACATTTACGAATGCCAACATGACAGTTTATTGGAAAGTGAGAACCTCATCAGCATCTATTAATGGATCACCAACATCTGTTACCGTATTATTACCAGAAAGACAAGATCAACACCAGCAAAAAGCATTTTTCACAATATGGCAACCAAAGCCTTCTTTTAATTATTGGCCTGAAATGGATCTATAAAGTATTATTAAAGCATGTATTAACCACTAATAATGCAAATTGTTGTGACTTATAAACCCTTTACGAGGAGCAACTTATTAGATAATGGTGCGGAGTTTGCCTTATTATTAACACTTAGAATCTAAGGAGAATGTGAGCCACAGTCCAATGAGTTGTGTATTATGCTACTGCACTTATTTTACATTATTATCAGGGATATTATTCTGATGCAAGGAAATAGGTTAGATTTATCACATTAATCTATAACATTTGCAAGCTGGTACCTTTGCTGAAATAAAAGTACCAACAATATAAATAATGTATCGCCACCTACTGGATTACTTTTATTACTACAAGAGTTATGGTGATACATTTATACACCATTACACAAAGCTCAGCTGATTTATGTGAACTTAAGGGAAATATTTTTTCATTGTATTCTAAATTTTCTAAAGGAAAGGAGAGTGTTCTCTGCTTTTTTAATTTTCACTGAAGTCATTTTGACATATTTCACTGTGGCAAGCACAGATGTAAATAATAAATTGAATTGATATTGTTAATGCTATCCAACCTGTTATACATAGAAAATGTATTTTTCTTAGTTGTCATTTATGTACAATAGGTCCTTCCCTATATGTGTGTGTTACAGTTGTTGTTTTTGCACTTTTTGCCTATGCACAAATATGGTTGAGACTCACTAGGATTATAATTTATTTGTGGATCAGTGCCATTGATTTATATGCTATTCCATAAACACAATTTACATGTTTATTGTGAACAATGGCCCATAACAGCATTAAGTTGATTCAGAGGCTTTGCAAAATATCTCCTCATCTTACATATGGATGGAATGCAGCACTTGGCCATGATTCATTAACCTCACCTCCAGGCTAAAATAGCTTTCTGTTGGGCCTGCACTTCAAGCTCTTGGCCTCGTATTTACAAAGGACCTCTCCCTCTGTGACTCTGTCATAAATTCTATGGGTGGACATTGTTATCATCAGAGATAGGCACTAAGTAATTATGATTATTTATTATAGCTTTTCCTTTTTTGTGTTTGGAAAGGAAAACTTTCCAAAGGAGACAACATTGCAGTCACTGTGAAGTTTCCCTTGGAAACACAGAGCTTCACTTAGATCAGACTTTCGTCTTTAGAACTTCCTCCACAAAGCTTGTGGAACTTGTCACTTTCTGAAATCTGGTAAATACACTCTGTCACTCACACCACCACCAAAACTAATGATTGTGAAATTAGTTTCAGAGCAATCAGGAGCTCCCCTGCTAAGACCCACTGTATCCATATGCATGAAATTGCTTGTGTTAATACATGCTATGAATCGTGGGTAATGCAGTGAATAATTCTGACTGCACGCAATAATGCTATTTTCTATTAGATTGGGGACTGTTGTGAGACTGGAGCCCTGTGGCAATATGCTTGTAAATGGCCATGTATGGATAATTAGGCATTACTCTTGAACATTAAAACTTGCTTATTTCAGAGAGCTGCAGGCAGTGGAGAGCTCTGATTGGACTCATCACTGTTTTTGGTGTCTCCCTATAATGTATTCTCATTAGTATTAGTATGCAAGCAATTGTAAAGTTTTTCATCTCTCTTACTGTATCTTGAAAATGGAAAATGAAAACCAAATGGAAAATGGTTTTCATTAGGATGAGTATAATAACAACTGCAATCTTCGTGAAACATTTTCAAATATACAGTTTCCATTTGTGCACCAAGTCATACATATCTTAGTTGTTTGAAACCTAACTAAAATGACTGATTCAGTGATATCCAATTGTGCATGAAAATATGTTTTAATGCATTAAACTTATTTTAGTTGTGTGTTTTTCTGAGAAACATAATGAAATATTAAGACATTAATATTCATGTAAACATTAAATAAGGAGAGGGCCACATTATTTTGTACATATTTGTGTAATATTTGGTAACAAATAAATAGACATCTAATATTATACCTTAATATAATTCTGTATTAATAGCAGGGTTGCAGAGATACATTTTACACTTTCAATCTGTTCTGTTGACTGAGGACTGACAGCAAGCTGGTGCAGACCAGTCTCCTCCTCTTCTCAGGGGTCTGGACCACTGAGCCTTGAAGAGTGTGATGTACCAGGGTAAAAAGGAAAACCCCTGAAGTAGGCTGGGGCTGGGGTTGGGGGGGGGTACGGCAGGTGAGTGTTAGCACTGGGAATTACAATTGACTTAGGTAACAGTGACATGATTGTGGTTTTGCTGGAGTTTAATAAATTACTAAACATCTTTAACTGAGATGTGACATTGAGGTTTGGATAAGAGGCCGCAACTGAGGCAATTGGATTCTTCCTTCGTCTTCACCTCTTGTGTTGAATGTGTTTTTGGACTAAAAAGCAGATGCATACTGGGGCCACAGATGTGGGGAGATAAAAAGAGATTAAGTCTGAAGGGGGTACCCAGATTAGGACCAAACTGCCTTAATTATGTGTCACATAAAATAGTGTCTCTGAAAAACTCCCACAACACCCAACCAAATCACCTCTGCTGTTTTAATTCAGTGGTGGAAGTAAAGAATTTCTGCACCACTGAGGAGCAGCCAGTAAAGTTCTTACCAGAGACGCACAAAGACAACACTTAAGTCACTTGATACTGATTAGGTTCATTCAATCATTTTTAATGTGCACATTCTTCCTCTGTTTGGGCATACAATTAAGTTTCAATGAACTGTCTAGACATTGTCAAGTTATCATGGATTTTAGAAGAAAGTGCCAGCAACTGACTTCCAATAATTTCTCTCTCTGTGTGTGTGTGTGTGTGTGTGTGTGTGTGTGTGTGTGTGTGTGTGTGTGTGTGTGTGTGTGTGTGTGTGTGTGTGTGTGCAGTAATAATTTAATAATGTAACTTTGAATGGTAATGCAATTTAAGGGCAGATTCAATACTGCACTACATTACCTTGTAACAATAATTTAACTTTGACAAAAATTACTACAGACAGATGTTCACTGTGATACACTGCACGAATCAAGAAAGTTTCAAGAATCTGCTGAGTGATTTTATGCTGTACAAGAATGATTGGAAACAATAGCTGCCTGGTATATGGGTTGAAACATGCAAAATCACTGCTATAGTTCTTTAAAGGGGACCTATTATGCTTTTGCTTATTTTCTATCATATATATAATGTTGCAATCTCAGATGTCCATATTAATAGTGGGCAAAGTTTCAAGTAATAAGGCAAATGTATGTAAAAGTAATCCCTTTGAAACAAAAGCTCAGAATGCTAGGTTTCCGCTTGTTCCTTCTACTTCCGCGACAAGCTGATGTCAACTCGTCATGGATTTCTTTATGCGGTCTTCCGCTCCAAGCACAGCTCCTTCTCCCAAAACAGTCTACTTGAGTAATATTATAGGCACTTAATGTACTCTAGCATACAAATAACCGGTGGTGAAGTAATACTAAACAGTCGTTTGGCTACAACAGAATAACATTTTACTAGCAATGTTAGCTTTTGTATTTCCTTACAGCAGACATTTTTCATTTCAGTCAGCATTTTAGTGCATTTCCCACACATACAACTATTAACTGGGGCATATATAAAAAAAATTTCATATACAGATTGTGATTGAAAGACTAAATCCACAGTCGTGTCACACAATAAGCAGGTATTGGGCACAATACTTACCAAACAGAAATGTTCTGCTGTAATCTTTGTCGTTGCGGATGTTCGTGCTGTCAACCTCTCATATTCCGGCTCTGATTGGGGGCTCGAACATGTACGGATGGATTTGACAAGTTGACATTTCCAATCAATTATGTTACTTAGTTTTAGTCGCTAATTACATAGTTTTACAGTTTGCTTTCAGAACCTCCACACAGGGCACACAGACAATGCCAGACCTTCTGTCATGAGGTTTGCTTTCACTGAGGTCAGCTAAACAAGCCTCCAGGCCTTAAACACAGCCATGTGCACACATGCACATCTGAACACACTCAAGATAACACATATTGTTAGTGAGTACATCTGGTCATTAAAATAAAATGCAATCCAGTGGTGAGATGTAAAAAAGTACATTTACTCAAGTACTGCACTAAATTACAGCGATACTCAAGTAAACTTACTTTACTTGAGTATTTCAATTGTATGCTTCTTCTACATCACAAAATTTCAGATGGAAACATTGTACTTTTCCTCTGCTATATTTACCTGACAGCTTTAGTTACCAGTTACTTTGTAGTTTCAGATTTTTTAATAAAATATAATGCACTGTTAATTGACGAACGTTCGGGCAATCAGAAGAAAGTGGGCTTTTAAAGAGGCCTGAGCTAATATTGTCCGTTTCAGTCAGAGGCTCAACTGACGGGCTTTGTAACAGGCAAGTTGGGATAAATGAGGACTTTTTTTGAACTGTGAAGATCAGTATAAAAATATAGAGCTGGAAATTAGCATAATAGGTCCCCTTTAATGTAATGAATGTACTTTTGGTTTTAAGATATTACCATTCCTGTTGGTTTTCTAGCACCAAGTATCCCCATTTCAAGCCACCTAAACTACTTTAGGGTAATCTAAAGTTTCTAAATCTAAATTTTCTCCCATTAGTTTGCTATATTTTATGTGTAGATGAAGCAGTTGAATGAGCCTGAAACATCTATAATGTCATTGGGTTTTCTTCCAGGTACTACCTATCACTCATTAAAAATGCAATCATATTATCCTTCTAATGGGAATGGAGTTTAATGTGGCTTAGAATATGATTTAATGTGGCTTCAGGAAAAGAAAGCAATCAGACTTGTTGTAGTTCTCAGCAATCTTCTACATTTATCTGTAATGCATTGGCACAGAGCCTCTGGTCAATCTATATGTTTGCTGAGCGTGAGCAGCAGATTAACCACAGAGAAATACAAAATAGATGTCAAATGATATGTTTTAGTGCTTTTAGCCTCAGAAAAATTAGATATTGTTATACTAAGTTTGAAACAGTCTAGTTGTTGGTACAGGGACCCAGTATGCTTTGAGAGGGACCAAAAGAGAGCAACATTTTAATGCCATTAGCTGCCGCAGCACAAGCTCAAAGTGTATTACCATTCTATCAAGTTAATTATCTTTTACATAGCAAATGAATGGGTGTTAAAGTGTTACTTGTATGAATAACATGATTAGATTAGGATAAAACAGAAGTGAGTGCGACAGAGGAGTGGTAGAGCAACAGCAGCAGCGGACAGACGTGCACCAGGATTACTTTGCTTCATTAAATACACAACATAGCTGTGATGCCTGTGCTCTTTCAAATCCATATGTAAACCATTTCCTCCCTCCTCCTCTCCCTCTCTTAAAACCTCCGGCTCATTAGTGTTGCCTTTATGACATGGCTTTACCTAAATGCCGTGGATTTTTCCATTCCCTTTCTGGCTAATTCTCAGGCAGCCCATTCTAAAAGAGAGACGGGGAAGACGTCTCCTTGTTTTCAGCATTCTGCTGCAGTGATTGCTTCTTAATAAGCAGAAAGACTTGATTTTAAGCTTTGTAATGTACTTACAGTAACTGGTAAACTGACAGCACACTGACTGGAAGTGATGGAGGCTGACTTGGTTAAGGTGGTTGCCGTAGACCTTTGATCTTTGTTGCATATGATCCTCACTGGTTGCACAGTGTCAATTGATGCCAAAAATACAAATTATTTGTAGTAGTTATTCTGATACATATTTAATGTGCTTTGCCTTGACAGCGGATTTGCGGAAAGATTATGATAACAGTTTAGTGACAAACAGCTTCCAGTCTCCTCTGCTACACCAGAACTAAAGAACCAGCTCTCACCTTTTCATTGGTGAAAAGTCCATTTCCTCAAGTACTGAACTTGGGTGCAATTTTGAGTTACTAGTACTTTTTTTTGGTTCCATTTTCTGCTACTTCTTCTACTTCTACTTACCTATTTTTTAGATGTAAATATTGAACTTTTTACTCCACTACTTTTATCTGACAGTTACCACTTACTTTACAGTTTAAGCTTTTTATATCAAACCTTGTTGTCTTGTGACCTCTTACAAAAAGTTGGTTTCATTTCAGTGACTGAGGCCCAAAGAGGTAAAATTATACATTAATTCACAAAAAATGAAAGATTAAAGAAAGGTCCAAAAAACAAACAAAACAAAAAATAAACCAAAATGAAAATAAATGTGTGTATCAGAACATCTCACGACCCCCCAGTTTGGATGGGGCTGACCCCTTGGTTGGGAGCCACTGGACTAAAGACTTGACTGTATAAACTAGTTAAAACGAGCTTCACCTCAATCGGCTACAAACGTAAAAAAAAAAAAAAAAAGAAAAGAAGAAGCTACTTACACACTGATGCATCAGTTTTAACAATCTAGTAATGTAATATTGCAGAAAAAAGTACTTTTACTTTGCTTTAAGAACATTTTGGTGACAGTAGTTCTGCACTTTTCACTTAAGTGGGATTTTGAATGAAGGACTTTCACTTGTAATGGGGTGTTTCACATTGTTGTTCTGGTACTTTTACTTAAGTAAAGGATGTGAGTACTTCTTCCACGCCTGCACATATTAGACACACACAGTGCACGTTTCTTCAGCGCATGTTTGTATGCTTCAGGTGTTTGGTTCAAACTAAAATATTACTGCAAGACTATACCGCTCAGGACAATGCAGCCCACAAGGTGGCAGTGTTTGAGTGCTCTACGAAAAAAGTCAACAGAAAGTGTAAATTCCCTCAGTGGCTGCATTTGCCACTGTCATACATCAACATTGTTATGAAGAGACATTTTCAGTCTGCAAAGAGCTCATCCACACAATCTGTGAGGACTGTCCGAGATTAAATTGCACCTTTAAAAATCATTTATTAGTGTGTCTTAGTGTGATCATCCATGATCGTTGATGTTCCAAAATCCCATCATCACGCCTCTGATGGTATAATTTGAAGTTAAACAAATACAGGATTAGTCAGACAGAGACAGAGACAGAGGGCAGGAGAAGCACAGGCTAAAAGCTGGGGCGGCGATGACTGAGGTCTATGCCAAGAGGGGAGTAAATGATCCAGTTTTCCAACTGGCTCCTGTATTTTACAGAGAGTGGTTTAGGGTGAGAAGTTTTTTCCTGTTTATCCATTCAGTGGAAAATAATATCCTGTAAAAAGCCAATAAGTTTCTGTCTTTGAACTCACTGAGAGTTTTTCTTCCCCACTGGCGCGGGCTCTTTGGGAGAAATGAGGGTGAGCCGCTTGACGAAGGACTTCCCATCAGCCGCCTCCAACCCTCCACACATGTTTCTGATAGACCTCCACAAACCCCAGTAATCCGAGGGCAGCTCATTCAGAGAGAGAGGGAGTGATAAAAAACAGGGGTGGGTGAGAAGGAAGGGAAGGAGGTGTAGGAGGGATGGATGGACTAGAGAGCAGAGTGGGAGCAGGCCAAAGGGGAGGGAGGATAAAAGGGAACATTTTAGAGCATGTAGCTGTTATTTGCTTCTCTAGAGACTGCCCTGTAGACTTCTCAATTTAAAATGGCTGGATTATTTGTTCTTCATTGCCAAATCCTCTGTGTGAAGTTCATATAGTATATACAGTATTTTATATGTCTAGAACAGGCATACTCAGACTCCTGTATTATTTTTCATAGTAGTTTCAGCTGTTTTTGCAATGACAAACTGAGAGAAAATTAAAGACAAGGGATTGGAAGCCCAAAGAGTACAGTAAAGTAAAAACTGTTAACTTCAGCAAATCATTTTTGCTTCTTCTTTTAATCCATTAGTAATATCCTAAATCTTTTTTTTTTCCCCAAATAAAATAAAACATCCCCCCTACTATAAGGGTGAGACCCCTGACCTCACAAAAATCTTGGGAAAAGCGTGCTTCAATGCATTTTGCCACTTCCTTTTCTTAAAGTTCACATCGCTCTGTTTATACAAATGTGCGTCTGTTTTTGTGTACTGTATATGGTTCATAATTGTTAAAACTGTCTATTTGAGTACTCACATTTGCAGGCCGGCAGCCACTTACGACGAGCACCACACACACTCTGCAGGTCTCGCTGGTGTCTTAAACACAATGTAATCCGTCATGCTTAATTTCCTCTGGTCTTTCATAAATCACCCTGAAACCTGTGTGGACAGACAAGCGTGTAAAAACACCTGTTGTGGTGCGTGTTGCTTTTTTACCATGTGAGAGGGAATGTGGTTGAGTATCAGTGAGGAGTATAGGGGTGGTGATGGAAGAAGGCGGGGCGGGGGTGGGGCTGGGGGGTCCACTCTGAGATGCTAGCCGAGAGAAGGGGGGGCTGGACTGTGAAATCAAAAACAGCCCCAGCAGGCTACAAAGAAGCCTCAGCTGGAATAACTCACCCACAAAAGTTGCTCTGCTTCCCTGAGTGCAGGCTGATTGGCCCATCCCCAAACACAGGAGACGAGATCCGTCCAGCAGCCCTCCTCTCCCCTCTGTCTATACCTTCAGACACTGAGGAGAGAATATGTTTCTGGAGCAGGTGGGACAGTCATTACAAACCCATGCATCGATACATTGCTCACACCGTCACAAAACATCTAGCATATTTCCATGAGAGAAAATTGGGCAGCCATAACATGCAAACATTTTTACTACATCGTGGTAGTGTATCAATATTGCAATACAATGCTATCCATGCCATGAGAGTGGATGCCTCGTCCTACTGTTTGCAGTTTGTTAATGTAGTTGACGTCTGCATGTCTTTCCCTAAATAACTTAGATCAATTGAGAAATTGGCCTAAAGTGAAGAGAGAGCAATTTAAAGCTAAAGCAGCAGTTTACATGTGTATCTGCAAAAACTATTGTTTCCTCTTTTTGGCCAACCTATCTTTATGTTTTTACATATTGTTCTAGCCCAAGGCATACTGATATACAGTGGTTGACCAGAAAAAATGTAATGCAATTCAATAAGACAGTTCCGTAAATAATGAAAGGTTTGAAAGGTGTTCAAAAAAGTGTTGCACTGGATCGCATCAGCGGTAGAAGAAGTATGCAGGTCTTAAGTATATTTACAACACTACTGTGTAAAAATACTCCTTGAGTATTTTTAGGTAAGTAAAAGTCCTGAATTCAAATGTACTCATTTTAAAAGTAAAAGTACTTGTTTTGCAACAACTTGACACCTCTCTTATGATGCATTACTGTGTTAGCAGCATTCTCTGTTGGTTAGTTAAATCTACAACAATGGATCATATTTTATAAGGTGATATTTTTGTGTGACAAATCTGAAACAGCAAAGTAACTGGTAACTAAAGCTGTCAGGTAAATGTAGCGGAGGAAAAGTACAATGTTTCCCCTCTGAAATGTCGTGATGTAGAAGAAGCATAAAATTTAAATACTCAAGTAAAGTATCTCAAACCTGCAATTTAGTGCAGTACTTGAGTAAATGTACTTTGTTACATCTCACCACTGGATTGCATTTTAGTGTAATGACCGGATGTACTCACTAACAATACGATATGCCACAGTGTGTTATTGCAGCTCACTCTCACAGTCACTGCTGATACAGTGTTAACAATGTGCGTGTAATAACTTATAGTAATGCTCTAATTAAAATGCAATGGCCTGCAAAGTATGTCGATGTTGGCACAGTGAGCAGGTCAAATGTCCAATCAATGGTCAATCTCCCCTGCGTTTGAGAAGGAGAGTGAAGTCATTGACTGCAAGACAGTGACACTGCAAACACAGACACAGACAACACAAACAAGAGACTGACGCTGTTGCCTAAGGTAGGAAATAAAGTAAGTTATCTTGAGTGTGTTCAGATGTGCATGTTTGTACGAGGATGGAAGAGGACGTGTGCACATGGCTGTGTTTAAGGCCTGGAGGCTTGTTTAGCTGACCTCAGTGAAAGCAAACCTCATGACAGAAGGTCTGGCATTGTCTGTGTGCCCGGGCTGCTCTGGAGCCAGACGGTCTGCCGGCCGCCAGCTTTGCTTGCTTATAACGGCTGAGAACATCCGATCCCCTTGGGTAGGACAGGAGGGGAGGGGGCGGGAGGGGTGGGGGAGGTGAGTTGGGGGGGGGGGGTCTACTGCACCACTCGCCACTTTCCTCTCTGTTTTTATCTCTGCTCTTTAGACAAGGAACAAGCATTAGCCAGGTCATCAACTAGTATGTTTATTATGTATGTGCGTGAGTGTGTGTGTGTGTGTGTGTGTGTGTGTGTGTGTGTGTGTGTGTGTGTGTGTGTGTGTGTGTGTGTGTGTGTGTGAGGGAGAGAGAAGAAAACAACAAGGGGATAGAGAGAGGGGAGGACAAGTTTGGATACAAGGACTTAAAATACAAGTGGAAAATTTTGTCCATGAGAACACAGAGCACGCACAGGGAAGAAAACTGACTGAAGAGAATTTTCTTAAATTTGATCTGGATGGTGGTAGAAAAACATTCCGGCGCAGGTAATCACCAAACATCTCAGTGTCAAAGTATTTAATTGATGAGTGTGTCCCCTTTTATCCTTCCATCCAGTTTACTTCCACTAATTCATCCATCACACAGAGAGAAGGCTGGAGCTTTGTGCTCTGACAGAAACAAATGGTCTCTAATCACCACCAGACGCCCATGTTCAACCATGACAGAACACTTCCACTCCCTCCCCAAGATGTGTGTTTGCTGTGCCAGTCCAACAAACCCTTCATGGATTCCACACGTGGCCCTCGAGGAGTGTTGGCCATTCTTGAAAAACCCATGAAAGAAATATGGAACATTTTTTATGTTTATAAATTGCATAACTTCTGGGTGGAGTATTTTCCCCTCTCAAGTGTCTCAAAATAGTAAGGTTTCATTCCCTGTGCGTAGTGTAAGGTGGAAAGCAAACAAGTCGGTGGGAAGGCAGATGAGTGTTACCTCTGCTGCTTCAACTCTCTGTTCACAAGTCAGTGTGGGAACAGGCGGCCATCTCCATGACTGAATGGAAAAAGGGAAAACCAAGGCAACAGGAGGACAAACGTTCCCAGAGCACAAATTCACGTGCTGGAAGATGGAAAGGGAAAACCTGAAAATAGTGAAGGAATAGACACGTAGAACAAGAAGGCATTTGGCTCAGGGTGATAGTCACGGTATTACAGCTATACACCCACAATCAGGGTTAAAGCCAGGGGCATTTTACAACATGTCAGAAGATGAAGAACAGCTACAAAGGAATGAGAAAATTAGAGATTAATTCCTGTTTACTGACAAAGGAACATAAGAAGGAACATAAGAAAAATAGATTGGGCATGGATGATTTTGATTAACCACAGCAGCTTGGTGCAAAGTGTATGCAAGTACAGGCAGTGGCCACTTGGCTTAACTGAGTATTAAGTAAATTTAAAGCTGCACAAACCAATATCTCATACTAACAAAAAGACTATGTGCAAAGTGAAGGGCGTCGCTTGTAGTGAAGAACCCCCAGAGAATGATCACTGCAGCTACCATCCTGTTCCTGTTTTAATATCTCTCAGCTCAGTGTTTTGGTTTTGGCGTTCACTCATCAGGTGGTAAACAACACGACTCCAGGCGATCGCTAATGTCACTTCATTTCCGCTAGATATGTGAATAGGAAACTGTTTGCTAACATGTTTGACATGGCAACTTTTTAAGGTTAGGTTATATCAAGTTTAATGCAGCACTAATCAATATTTTATGCCAAGGCATGGAGAACAATGGAGAACAACTTTGTGTGATCTGCAACAGGTCACTCATAGTAAGGAACCCACAGGGAATGGTCATCAGCTCTTTTGGTTTTTCTGGCCGGTCACTTTACTTTTTTGGTTCAATTCAATTCAATTCATTTCAATTTTATTTATATAGAGTGGGTGTTGAGCAGGATCATGGGGGCAGTAGGTGGTTTGCAGTCGCAGATCCAGACTCCCTAGCACCAGGGGCAGAAATACCTGCAGAAAGCAACAGGAAGAGAGAGGAGGCTCAAGCCAAGCCTGAGCCAGCCCTAACTATAAGCTTTATCAAAAAGGAAGGTCTTAAGCCTACTGTTAAATCTGGAGACTGTGTCTGCCTCCCGGACCCAAACTGGAAGATGGTTCCACAGTAGAGGAGCCTGATAACTGAAGGCTCTACCTCCCATTCTACTTTTGGAGACTCTACGAACCGCAAGCCTGTGTTCTGGGAGCGCAGTGTTCTACTGGGGTAGTAGGGTACTATGAGCTCTTTCAGATATGATGGTGCCAGACCATTAAGGGCTTTGTAGGTGAGGAGGAGGATTTTAAATTCTATTCTGGACTTTACAGGGAGCCATTGCAGAGAAGCTAACACAGGAGAAATGTGATCTCTTTTCTCTCTTTTCTAGTTCCCTCATTAACACTCTCACAGACTTTGTTTCCAGCTGCAACAGGCAGCTGTTTTCATCGAAAAAGCTTTAATAAATCCACCGTATGTTGACTGCTCGGCAGCAAACAGGAGACAAACAAAGTTGGTGACTAACTAGTGAACACAGTGACATATTTAGCAGCTAAAGAGATGGATATTTCCCTCAGGAGTTGATATAGAACAAAACCAGAGCTAAAAGGAGACGGAATATTGGACTCCAGCACACAGACAGACACATGAATCCAACTATCACTATTCAGCTTTATAAGGTAATAATATTTTTATGGCTGTTAGAAATTGTGAGGTAAACAGTCATGATTGCACATCTGTACACCAGAGCTAATTATCTAATCTGATCATCCTATGTCACTGAAGCGTACAATGTTGTTCAACGATGTTCAGTATGAAGACACAGACAGGCCACTGAAAATGTCATGCGATATTGGATTCATCGGATGAATTTGTTTCAGTCTGACGTTATTAATGGACATAAAATATTGCTAATTTTTCCACTTTATCACTTAATTGTATTTTTTTGTATGAACATCTTTCTCTTTCACTAACCAAGGATTTCTGTTTCTTAACATTTTCATAATGTAAATCCTTAACAACCTACAGTTTATCGTACATGCTGCACACAGTGGGCCGTCATCTGCTGCCTAGATCCCTCAGGGTGTGTCCAGTAGCCAGCTCCTCACTACACAGTTACAACACAGGACAAGGCCCAAACAACGCTGCACATCTGGGGCCTCAGCTGGCCACCAGCCACGAGCACTCCCTTCTCCTTCTCCCCCGGTGTACATTACAGCTCACTGTAAACGTACATTTTTATACCTACAGCCAGAACCACAACTCATAAGGACGTTCTTTGTGGACATAGGTCAAATAAAGGTTACACATAACATGGCAAGAACATTTAGCCTCCGTGAGAATCCTGGTTTGTTTGAAGGTATGTTTCATGAAAGAATAGCACTAATATCCAACACATCTTGATTGTCACAGGTTTCCACGTCGTTAACATCAACAAATACTTCAAAGAGATTGAACACAGTGCATTCTGGTGTGGTGACCTGCGTGGTGACCTTTGGCAGGCCAATTATCAGGTAGAGAGAAACTTAAAAGAATGCACAAAAGCAACATAGATTTCTAATCCTCCATATCAAATGATCACCCTCTAAGCCGTGACTTCATCGTTGCTCTTTACAACTGTGGGAGCGAACTAAATTTCAGACCTCAAATCAGCATGACGATCTTTGTTAAGCGGCACATCAAAGCCGCTACAAGGATGTTCGCATTGCAAACAGAAGCACAGAAGTACTGTGGAATGTCACAAGAACTGCGGGCATTTTATTTTTCCCATAATAAGAGAAAGATGATTCATAACATTTATCATGGTAGTGGCTTTCCCTTTCTCATCCTTAACTTTACTCCTGAAACAATGCTGGGCAGATTATACAGTGATCACTGTACATACATAGTAGTGTTTTGAGCGCAGAGTACACAACAACAAAGAGCAAGACGTGCAACTGTGAGCTGCAAACAGGCAGAAGAAGACTGGTGGAGTATGATAGCCATGTGTTGAATGGGTTAAATGGGCGGATGTGTTGTTGTAGCTACTGTCCATTGTTAAACATTCTGACAGTACTGTGGAAAAAACTGTCCTGGAGGCTGCAGGTTTGGGATTTGAGGCCGCAGTAGCGTCTTCCTGATGGGAGCAGGGAGAAAAGTTTATGGGTGGTTTCCCAGCCTTCCTCAGACACTGCGTGAATATACTGAAGGGAGGGAAGCTCACCTCGGATAATTTTCTGGGCGGATCGTACGACTCTTTTCAGTCCTTTACTACTGAGGCCCATACAGTTTCCATACCAGACCGTGATGCATCCATTCAGGATGCTCTCAATTGTACTGGTATAGCAGGCCCTGAGGATGGAGGAGTTCATGCCAAACCTCTTCAGTCGCCGGAGGTAGAAGAGGCGTTGCTGAGCCTTCTTCACCCCTTAATCCAAGTGGACAGTCCATGTCAGGTCCTCTGTGAGGTGCATACCAAGGAACATGAAGCTGCTCTCAGTCAAGTTAATCGTTCTTTTGAGGATATTGAGACAAATGTGTGGGTATTAAAGGACTTTATTCTATGATAATGCATCAAATTAATAAGTTGATCATATGTTTTGTGTGTTAAATCAAAGTAGCTGTTAAATAAATGTAGTGGAGTAAAAGGTTCAATAGTTCCCTCTGAAATGTGGTGGAGCATAAAGTAGCGCAAATTGGAAATACTCAAGTACAAGGATATCAAAATTGTACTTAAGTAGAGTACTTGGGTAAATGTATTTACTTTCCACCGCTGCTGGACAGACATATATAGCCTCAGCATGCAGATGACATTAGTGTAAATACCAGGCGTACTGCAAGAGTATAAAATTTTCCCTGGCTGTGGTTGTCATTCTGTTCTCTGGCAATGACACAACAGTCTTCCCTCTCTCCCACAGACGCAGACGGAGAGATTGTGTCCTTATTGTACGTGATGATATTAAATATATGGGGAATCTGAAAAATGAATAGCGTTTTCATATCTACAGTATGTCTGCTCCTTTATAAGCTGAAATTAAGTTATTCAGTTTCATACCCACTGCCAGACACCTAAATAACGTCTTTTGTAAGTTGTGTAAGAGCCAATTCTGCTCTTTTTCCCTCTCTTCATCTTCCTCTCTAACTGAGCAAGGGTTGACAAGTTCTTGTCGTTCCTGGCCGGTTGGAGGGAGACCCAACAAAAGAGCCCTTGTTTGAGACTTACCCCTGTCAGACAGCGCACTTTGATATTAAAAACTCTGCTGAGGGGGGCGAGGAGAGTTAGGGTAGGGAGGGAAGAGGGGGAGCAGCGAGGGGAAAGATGAAAAGGATGAAAACAAACTCCTACTGTCTCCTAAACCCATGTCTGTAGGTGTAACCTCATAATGGACTCACAAATATTTGTCCAGTCAAAACAAAATAAAACAGCTCTTTGACTCCTCGTGTAGTAAGTCCGATCAGCCTCCACCAGTGTGTCTCTAGCTTGTCCTGCTATAACAACCACCTGCCTATTCTCTTGGATTCTCACACAGTGATCACATTGACACAGGGGGCTTCTCTTTAGACCTGAACAGGCCTCTTAGGCTGGACTAGAGCCATCGCCAGAGGGAAGAAATCCCCTGATACTGTACCTCTCCGACTGAGGCCGTGCCAGAGACCTGAAATACTAGCAGATGCCGGGTTGTGCCCAAAAACGTGCGCGTGCCAGCAAAAATAAACCGACACTGAGGACCAAATTTACCTTGCCCTCAGTTTAAACCTGTACCCGAGAGTGAGAGCTTGGCAGAAAAGTTCAAGACTGCAGCTTGGACTCCTGGAGAAGAACTGAACTTTTACACTGAAGTGCACATAAAACCCAGAATGTATGAATTTCATTACATCCCTCATAAACAAATAATTTAACCAGATTCGAGCCTCCTCCTTTAGTTTGCAGCCTGTTCTGGAGCACAGGAGGAACGAACGGCAGCAACACAGAAAAGTCTGTACACTTTCCAAGCAGATGTGACAAGCTGCAGCATGTCGGCCATTCGGGAAGAATGCAGAAGCAAGTGTAATGAGGATTTTCTTTTTCTTTCTGCTTGCAAGGCGCCTGCTATTATCCTGAATTTGAGTAGCCCTGACGGCAGTTATTAAAGCATTTATATTAATTCCCATGGATTGCTTCATTTTGTTCATACAGGCCAAAGAAAAAAAGACTCAAGCAATTAGAGGAATGCCAGTGAAGAGGGGAGATGTGCTCAGCGATGGCACAGAGACTGCATTGATGTGTGCGCTGCTCTGTGTTGGGCATTGTTGTCCCCCTAACGATGGATAAAATCCCTGGCTGTCTGATACACCAGGGCTGACCCGGCTCCTGTAGCTGGGGGCTCATTCCTATTAGCGTTTGTTTGTCATGTTAATGGCTGTAAGAACATCATCAGGCCCGTCAGCTCTGACAGGCTGCCGCCACTCGCACCTGCAGCCACAGGCGAGGGAGGGGGCGTTCACATAAATCTGCCGAGGAATCTGTGAGAACCACACCATCGTGCTCGGCAGCAGGCTGACAAGGGCAGCAGAGATAACAAAGTAAGCGTACCTGGCTCGCCTACCCCTCCACACTTCGCCTTAACAGGTACGAGCCGGAGAGATGTAGGCGTAGAGGGAAGAGTTATCAGAAAATGAATGCATGTCATACACTCAGGTATTTGAACTATATGATGAGTTACAGCAGGAGGAACATAAATATCAGTGTGGGGGAAGTGGAGGCGCAGCCAAATGCAGCACTGACTGGAGAGAAAGATGATGTTTGCAGTGAGGCCGAACTTACAGACAGTTTGGTTCTTTCTCTCCAATCTGTATTTTCTGCTTTTATTCCTACAGACAATATGCACAGCAAATGCACTGGTGGAAAGTAACTAAGTACATGTACTCAAGTCCTGTACTTAACTACAGTTTTGAGGTACTTGTACTTAACTTGTGTATTTCTATTTCATGCTACTTTACACTTCTAAATATTGTACTTTTGTAAATATTTTACTTTTTAGTCCAGTAATGATTCTTTTTTTTTTTTTCCTGAGAACAAGTAGAAAAGCAGCAGAACAGTTTTGTCTTTATTATCATCTCACAACATCTAAGATTTATCTTGTGACCATTTGTGAGGGCCTGAACCCTAGGTTGGGAAACCACTGGACTGCTGAACTTTATATAAAGTAGTTAAAACTAGCACCATCTTGACCAGCTACAATAGTGAAATGCTAATAATAAATTGAGAGTGTCTGTGGCCACTTTTCTGCACAATGACTACTTCTACTTTTGATACCAGTGTATATTTTTCTGATAATGCTTCTGTTCTTTCACTTAGGTTAGAATTTAAATGCAGGACTTTTACTTGTAATGGAGTATTTCTACATTGTTGTTTTGATACTTTTACTTAAGTAAATTATCTGAACACTTCCTCCACCTCTGAGCAAATGTGTGCTCTCTCTAGTCATGTCTGCTTTTCCAAATCTTCCATTCCCCGTCTCTCTCCTGTCGGCTCCTCTCCCTCTCTCCACCTCTGCCCCACTCTCTTACAGTGAGGTGCTGACAGAAGTTAGCATTCACAATCTTTCTGTTAAGGCTTTAACAGGAGCCAGATGAAAGACGGCAGCAGATTAAGATGTTAAACAGCCTCATATGTGATGGCACGGGACGAGTGAAGCAGTTGGGACTGGAGACAAACAAAAGCCCAGGAATGTCAGATGGAGATCATGTTGCACAGCCCTCGAGGAATAAGACATGTTATTAACACTGGCTTCTCTCGTTGGCTGGGAAACCCTCAGGGGAAGCTTATGTTCTCAAGGGACCCCACAAAAGCACTGAGCCTGGGGACTGAACACCCGTCCTCTGGGCCAAGTTACTGTCTTTTGGTGAAGTTCGATGCAGTCTAATTTGTTGTTTGATAACCATCAGCCTGGAGAAATGCAAAAATTTGAAATGCATAAAAAATTGTCAGCTTATGGTTACCATGAAACTTATGATAAACCACTGCTGGGAGGCATTGTGTTCCTGATCCACAGTATTGAGCAGGTGAGCCAACAATCTCTGGACAGAGGTTGCCTCCTCTAATGCGACTATATTGGCACAGAGGTGAATATTGAAAGTAAAGTTACACTGCACTCGAGTTGTTAGTGATTTACTTTCTCTTCATGTTACTTATATAGGCCCAGTTCAAAGACAGTGAAATAAACACTATTGCTAAAATAATGAAAACCATTGTGTGCGGAAGGGCTGGTATTCGTATCCCTCTTCCCATTAAAACCCCAACAAAATGACTTAACAATTACAATGACAAGTCAGTTTTGTTTAGCGAGGCTTTTACATTGAAATAAACTGCTGCATGCAGCACAGCAGTTAAACGACCAGTTAAAAGCTGCAGTGGTTTCCCTTCTCTGGATTCCTCGGCGTTTCAAGGGCACCAGCTCTGTTCAAATGAGACTAAAAGGAGCCCTTTTTTTTTTTTTTTTTGCTCTTTTGGACTCCCACCCAACCTCTGAGCTTGATAGTGAACGGCTGTATCAGAGAGAAAAAAGCAACTCACTCCTTTGTTTACTTTGATATGTATGTTTGCCGATGTGTAATGGAATGTAATATGTTCATTTTCACACATTAGTTTGAATGAAAAACACACACAGTCCACCACGTGCATGTGTACACAAATACACTCAAGCACGCACACACATTCCTGGCCCCTCGCTGGCACTCATACACTCAGCAGGTATGTCAGTGTGGAGACAGGCGGTGGTGTGTGCCCCGGGAATGCGAAACCTGACCTCTGGGCAGGAATTTGAGCCTCCTCACTCATCTTCACTCAGAGATACGCTGTCATGGCTGGGCCCTCGCACTGCCCTGCAGAGCACTTGAGCGGCTACATAAAGTCATCCCCAACAACTGAAGGGTTGGTTTAAGCTCCGGCATCAGCTGAATGGAGATCTCACTACACCTTAGAAACAAAATGAGCATCAAGAGAACTGCATTAGTGACTCTTGTATAGTGAGAGTGAGACTAGACCACAGTGTCACTCTCACTCTTCGACGAAATCAAATAGGATCCGTTGTTACAGAAAAGCCGAGCAAGTCATGTTATATGGCTTCACAGGGACACAATCTTATCTATATGGAGTCATTTTTCTTTTCAAACACTGGATGCATTGGATGATTATCTACCACTTTCTACGTTTGGTCCCTGGTGTTGGTTATATCGAGGAATATCGAGGGCAAAATGGAAAGGTTGATACCACTCTCCATGTCTGTACCCTAAATATGAAGCTAAAGCCAGCAGCCTGTTAGCTTAGCTTTGCATAAAGACTGGAAACCGAGGCAAACCCCAAGCCACCTACGAGCACCTCTGAAGTTCACTGATTTATACAGTATATCACATTTGTATAAACTGTAGAAAAACCTAAGCGTGAGCTCAAGAAGATGCAGTTTTACGGGAGGTCACATCCTGGACTATTTCCTAGTAACTACCTGAAATCCCCGCTGGTTGTGTGACAACCTCAGGTTGGAAAGCAAGACTTCAGGAGATATTTTGTGTTAATTAGTGAGCTTTAGAGGTGCTGGTAAGTGGATTTTGGCTAGCTGTTTCCAGTCTTTATGCTAAACTAAGCTAATCTAAACTAAACTGCTAGCTGAAGCTTCATATTCACTGTAGAGACATGAGATCAATCTTTTCATCTAAATCTTGGCAAGAAAGCGCATAAGTGTTTTTCACAAAGCGTCAAGCTATTTCTTTAAGCAATTCTGTGTAATAAGCCACCAGCTTATGCAGCTTTGAGAAAGTTCCAGAGGGCAAACAAGGTGTGAGTGGGCCCGAATGAGATTCATGAACGTGCAGTCTACATGCGATGGGGCTCCAGTGCAGGCAGAGAAACATAACAAAAACAGAACCAGCGACGTGGACATCTCGGCTCCTGGGGAGAGGAGGAAGAAAGCCCACATGGCTGAGCCTAACCGCCTCGGCTGCTCCAGCCGCCCAATCAGCCCCAGTCCACAGAACCACCAGCACTGCAGGCCAAACCTCAGACTGGAAGCTTGGAAGGCAAAGCAGTGTGACTGCATTTCCTGAGTCCACCCCATTTAGACTCACAATATGGAACATATTAGGAGCACTGCAGAAAAAAACGGGGGCCGCGTTCATAGATCTTCTCTTTTACAGCCCCTCGGAAAAAAAAACAAAAAAAACCCCTCAGATTTCTAAAAGGACAAACTGGGCCTGTGGAAAAAAAATTTTTTTGAGCCCTTGGAGAGATCAATGGGCATGACACTCTTTAATATATAGGATTACCTTTCAAAACATGTGAGACTCAGTGTTATGTGAATGTATTTTGTATTAACACAAAGTGTAAAACTGACGTGCAATTGGTTCTTTCAAAGAGTCACATTTCCAAAAACCCACAGGCAGGCACAACCACAACCATGCAAGCATAAAAAATGTGAATCTCAGCACCGCTGTAGCACACTGCATTCATGTGCTATTGCCTCACAATTTAGATAGAGGGGTCTCGAGCGATTTGATTATAACCCATAAAGCAGCTCTATTAAAGGCTGGTATAAATTATAGGGATTTTTTGGGACAATATCACACAGAACTCAGCAAATACATCTTTTCTTCTCATCAGTGAAACTCATCATGCAGACAGAGAAAGACAAAACTCTGCCCCTCCAAGAAAGAAAGGAATATTTAAGAAAGTAATTCCAGTGGTTTCTGCAGTGATTGGAGCCTTGTCCCTTGGTAGGGGTTAACTGAAAGAGTAATTCTGATTTAAAGGGGAGAGAAACTGAGTGGTGTCATGCCTGTGTTCAGTCAGGTTAAATGTGTTACAGTAAAGATAGAGTGTGACTTCACTCTGCCCTTAGCTTTTTACGCTTTTATAAGCAGAATGCAAACATGTGACAGTCGACATCACGATTTACAGAATCCTCTTGAGGTTATGTTCATGCTAATTCAGATTCACAAACATTCCCCAAACATCTTTAATGTACTTGAATTCCACAATAAGGACCACTGTGCTCCTATGATATGAGTTGATAAATGCTGTCAGGATTGGGCCTTAGGGTGTGCATTTGTGTGCCCATGTGCGTGTGCTCACACTGTGGCATTCTTTTAACCTCTGTGGAAACTCACTAAAATAAATCCTTTTCGTACGTCAGAGAGGCCCCTGTGCACCCTGTAATTACCGAAGGGAGGGTGGGATCTGCAGAGGAGCATCAGGACCGGGCTGCTTTTGGCTTCTGGAAAACCACCTAAATGCTTACTCAATGGTCTGTTCCAGGCTCAGTTAGAGGCCTACAGCACAGTAGCAGAATCATGGTTTGTCATCAGGGAGATGCAAAACAGAAATCTAGTTCTGGAAGCAAAGTTTAGCAGCAGAGAAGTATTCAAAACTGCTTATGATCAACGTAGGCACACAATGCACACCTAAGACACATGCAACTCATCCGCCGTCTTAAATTCAGTCTATTAAGGTGGAAAAACACCCAAAAGGAAAAGTTTCCCTTTCCCGGCCTGCCCTACGTGCCGGCCCATAATCCCCTCTGAGAACGTGGATCCCCTGTGCACTGGCATGCGTCAGCATGCCCAGTAAGTGGCGAGCATGGCAGCTGCGAGGAGCCTTAATTAACACCCTCGGCCAAGGTGAGAAGACTTCCGTGGGACGGCGCTCATGAGAGAGAGAGAGAGAGAGAGAGAGAGACAGAGAGCAGGAAGTGTTTCAGGCGCTCTGTGTAATCTCTGCGTTTCAAAAGGTGCTATTACCTCACTGTGTTTTTACTAGGGCCAGATGTGCAGGATGGGGTCATCGCATGGACTGAGTAGTAGCGAGCTGCGGTAGTTCCACATCTGCCTGGCTCAAATAACCTACTAACACTTCAGTACTCTTCAATACCTTTGTGTCTTTTCTTACTCACTAATCTCTTATGACAACAACTAGAGATTATTAATTTGATAGTTATTCTCAGATTTAACTGAGGGATGTTTTTGCAGGTGTGTTCACCTTTTGTTTAAAGGGAGCAGATTAATTTAGTGGCTTGCTTGTAGTTATCAGACCTCAATCCTTTGTTGCCAAATGTGAATACGGAGAACCCGGCCTTAGGAGAAGCTTACAGACAAGAATCTACAGTCTAAGGAATGTAATGAGGCTTTGCTAGGACAGAAGCCATAATAACAGGGTTTCAAAACTCAGAGCTTTAAAAAGCAGTTGTCCGCACACAAACTCACGGAGAGACTCGCGTGCACATGAACACAAATGCAGATATATCCACTTGCAGCATTTCTGTATCATACAGAGTGTGCTTTGTGTTTATGTTGCAGTGAAAAGTAGCTACTACGTTGTTTTCTCTCTAACATCCGTTTCTAATCTATGCAGCGCTGTGAACACAGCTCGGTGTATCATAAACAGTGGAACAAAATGGTGGCTCGGTTTTTGGGGCCGAGAGCGACACTGACTTCTCCAGAAAATGATTGAGGGCTGCAGCCTGCTAATCAATACCATTCCTGAGCTCATGGAGCAGACAGAGCTGCTTACATGGCTTTTCCCTTCTCTCCTCCATCTTGCTCAGAGTTACAGTCCTCCTGCCACAACTATTCCAGCTCTGGAGCGGAGCAGAGCAGGCGCCTTCCCAGAGATGCAGCTTCAGTAGATGTGAATTGTCGCTTGGCCTCTCCCCAGACCTGCCTAATTAGGCCCCCTCTCATACCCTCTGTGGTAGCTTGTGTAATCTGCCCACTATGTGTCTTAGCTCCTCGCCACCCCATATAATTGTCTGCCAGTTCCTCTCCAGTGGTGATGTGGGCCCTTTTCCCATAACAGAGACACAAAGGAGCAGGATAATGGCCCCCAGTTGTAGGGAAGCGGAGGCAGAGACAGAGGCGGAGTGGAGCCACTCCTCTCTGCTGTTTGAACTCTACACAGTCTTGGCTCCAGACAGACAGCAGGCCTGGAGGAGGCTGTCTGAGCCTCCATGGAGGAGGGGAAGGACAGAGGCGCTGCACTCAGCAGCACGCCCGATTGGAAAGTAGTATTTTCAACAAAAAATATGACAACCTGTCATGAAAAAGAGCTTCTTCTCATTGTCTCTCTGCTCAACGCATGCTGATGATAAACTTCTCACGAAAACCTCATCCAGCAGTTTTGATGTCGACTTTTAAAAACGCATATCCTTGTAACTGCACAGTTCAGCGCTCATTAAACCAGAATCAGTGTGTTACTGAATGCCTCTATTGCTGAATGTTGGCAGAGACCTCTGCCCCCCTCCTCCTCACTACCACCACCACCAATCTGACAACCCAACACCAGCAATTATGAAGGAAGCCAGCTAAACCACATCCACCTTGGCTGTAGTTTTTAAGATTCCAGTAGGCTTGTAAAACTTCTTGGTTTCTCTGCATACATTCCAGTATCCCTGCGCTGGTTTCAGGGTGCCGCATCCCTGGTCAGTTATAACAACGTCCATTGTGAGACAGGCTGGCGGTGGAGGCCTGAGACCGCCGACCACGAGCCAAAGATGATGTGCTGAAGTGGGAACACCTTTGGAAGGATGTCCTAACTGCTGAGCTTGAGTACTTTCATCATTTCCTCCTACACTATCCTCTACTACACCATCTCCTCTCGTCGGTCCTCATTACTGGGGCTCCTTAGGACCTCAAGGACATGTGGATCGGTTGTGCTAGCTTGTCTTAAAATCTAGTTATATTTCAGTAATCGTAGATGTTACTGAAATATATACATCAGTTGTATTATACAGGGGCCTCTCTCACAAAGCTGCTTTTAATTTACTCCTCTAGACCAACAACTAGTGCAGATATCACTCTACTCTTCACATTAACCATTCTGAATAAACAGTGAAGTGACAGCCCGGATCAATTTCTGCCTGGCAGAGTTAAGTACAAGTTGAGGACAAGTTCAACTCTGATCTTTATATCAGCTGCTCCTACGCTAAGTGGGGAAAGAGGATCTCAACCGTTGACCTAATGTCAAATGCCACACAAGAACATTTACCTTATTTCAGTGTAACCCGTGGTGGTGTACTGAGATTTGTGACGGCTTGTATTTTTCACAAATCACAACAGGTAATGTTCGGTCTTCTGGTGTACTAAGGATATCAATACACTTCTTAAGATACCATGAAAATAAATTACAGTGAAATGTTTAATGTGTAATTAACCAAGAGCTAATGATACAGACCAAACAAAGAGAATTATTATGCGAATACTTTATTATCAATGTGTGAATGGTGTTAGCTTTTTGTCTGGATATTAATAGTATATGAAAACTATACACCAAATCCAGGCTTATCCTAATTTTGCTGTATAATTTCTCAAGTTGGTATTGAAAGATTCTTTATCTTTATATATATTTATATATATAATATATATAAGCCAAAGTGCATTTTCCGTTTTTTTCCTCTTGTCCATATACACATTGCACCATACATAAATAATTACATTGTAAAAATGACTCCGTATTTACAAGTATAATATATATTTCATATAATATATAAAACTTTATATTAAATCTAGGTAGATGATATTTGGGATAGTTTGTGGGGTCCATCTGTGTTATCTATGGTTGTTGAGGAGGATCTCCAGCCAGCAGGGGCAGGAGGTGATGAATTGTCTTGAGTAGCAGGGGCCCCAGCCCTTGGCAAAGCTGATGCGCACACTGTTGGGGTCATAGGGTCCGTCCAGGAGGTCAGCCTCCGTGGTGTGTCTCAGGAGGCACGAACGCTCATAGTCAAACACCTTGATGGAGTAGCCTGGCATCACCTTCCGCACCACCAGAGTTCTGCTGTTAGGCATGTCCAAAGTGGGGGAGTTGACAAATATGGGGTGCTCACTGCGGTTATACGCCCAAACGCCATCCGGCTCTTTGCTGAGGAGGATGCCATAGCCGATTTTGCCTCGTGTGCGCTGAACGGTGCTGCTGCGGTGTTCCAGGTTGAGCTGGCCCAGGCAGAAGCCCGTGCCCTGAGGTAGATCATAGAAGATGCTGACGGAGTGCTCGTACACTGTGTAGAGGCGACCCACACGTGTGCGGTGCTCCCAGTATGCCACGTTACACCAGTGGCTCTGCTTAGGGGCATCAGGAGACATACTGGCATCTAGAAGAGAGAGAGAGAGAGAAAGAGAGAGAGAGAGAGTCATTAAACAAAATATAAACAAAAGCAAACAGGGCTAGTAAAAAGGAAGGCTTGAGTTTTAAAGGATTAACTATCTCTTTTTATTGTTCAGAGCAGATGTCCACACTATAAATACTGAAGGAGGCACTGTATTGAAATCTAAGCCTTGTATAAATACCACAGCATGCACTTCCATCTAACGTGCGCGCGCACGCGCACACACACATGCACACACACACACACACACACACACACACACACACACTCTCAGGCTACTATACATATCCTGGGGGTGGAGGGTGTAGTGAGGTCAGCCCAGCTGAAGACCTGCTCTCCCCGGCTCTGCCTCAAGAGGGCACTGTCATTACTAAACACTGACCACTCAGCGCAGAGCCCGTCTCTGCTGCTCACACATGCACCTTCAAAACGGATCATGTTTACTAAAATGTAAATTAAGATTACACTCAGTGTTTCCACTGAAAATTGGCAGATAAGTCATTGCAGTAGTATGCTGAAGCTAGACTGAAAATATAATTACAACTTTTTGAAAAAAAAAAAAATCATCATTTTGCCTCTGCACATTTTAACAAACCCTGCTCAATCCAAAAACACTTTTTTTTTTTCTTTTTACAGTGGGACAAAGTTGGCATCACATTCCTTAACATCTCTGTCCTGGAAATCAGCTTGTTAATTCAGTTTTCATGGCTGCAGTCTGTGAACTCTCCTCAGTGACAGCCCCCAGCACTCCAAAGTGAGTTACTGTTCCCTAGGTAGACTTCTGTCTTCACCATACTGAACAGACACACAGCACTGCTGACTGCTTTCAGAGACTGCTTCAGTCCAAGCTGCTCATAGCTGTCATACATTTATATTGCTCATAAAATCTGTGGTATGAGGAGTGGAGAGAGGCTGGTGGATGAGGAAGAAAAAGCACAGAGTTCCATGATCTCACATCCGTCTCTTCACCCTTTCCTCCTGGAGAATCAGGGTGCCTCTTTATCCTCTTCCCTCATCTTCCTCACATTCCACAAGAGTGGGGGTGACGGGAGAGGGCCAGGCAGGGGGTCCCCCTCCCCCTCCACCCTGCTATTCCCCCTGCTGTGGGCCCAGGGACGGCATTCAGCTCCCTGACAACTTAGCACAAGCCCGTGACCCGCTGACCCCCCAGCCTTCATGCTATCAGCTCCCATTAACTCACACACAGAGTGATGCCATTATTTTGCTTCAGAGAGTCTATTGGCACAGAGGATTTAAAGCCTGGGCCTGTGGCCCCATTCCTTTCAGTCTCTCTGCTCTCAGAGCTTAATGACCGCCCGCCCCATTAACAAACGCCTTTAAGGTGGAGCATCACAGATCCACACAGCAAGAAAATGCCTCACTCACCTCCCACCCAACTAAACCTTTCTGATGAGTGACCCACACTAGTAAAGTTTATACAAAGATTAGCAAAAACGTTGACCAGACCTGCACAGACAGAACGTCTGCTGGTTCAAGGCTCTCTGTGTTGTGGAGGCGGAGGAAGTGAGTGAGTGAGTGAGTGAGTGAGTGAGTGAGTGAGTGAGTGAGTGAGTGAGCGAGTGAGTGAGTGAGTGGGATGTGTGGGGGTGGGGGGAAGCTGCAGACAGACTCTCTGTGTGTTTGCGCACACACTGATGGCCGAAATGACCCCCTCTCTTCAGGGGCCCCAACATGCATGTGCCATTAGTGAATTCCACACTCCAGCTCCTCCACTCTGAGCTCAGCTTTTACTGCAGTGTGGCTCGGCCACACAAAGAACTCAGCCCCAACTTGTTTATGGCCCGCTATTGTCTCAAATCAAATGGAGCCCACACATCAAGGTAAACTCACTTTGAAACTGTGCCCACATACACAAAAGACCAAATGGCTACCGTCTCCTCCTTTTTAGTTGGGAGAAATAAGCAAAAACAATTTGGTCAATAGTATCTAGTTTTCACACGTAGCCTGGAACGAAGGTAGCCAGTAAGACTGCGAGGACCAGGAAGAGGAATGAGCAGGACAAAGGTGAGAAATGTATCTAATGTTAAGCCTGAGCCTAAGGGAAGACAATGAGCACACCATGAGCCAGGCCTTTTCCTGTTGCTCTGTTGTGTTAAGTGTCTACGTGTGCCTGTGCGCACATGTGTCTGTTTTGATGGGGGAAAAAAAAAATCAGCCAGCATGTTTGTGTTTTTCTCCTGGACATGTGTGTTTTGGCTAGGTGGGGGTGCTGAGGTAAGTGCTCTGACAGAAGAACTCATTAGGATCTATTTAACAGAGCCGAGCTATCACCAATCGTCAGACTGTTTGGACAATATCACCACAGTGACTACGGCTTCCAATCCAGAGCTCAAACTAGCTTCTTCAAGTGCTCAGAGTTTTAAGTTTTTTAGGGAAGCCTGGTTTCTTCAGCCATGTTTAGATGTTCTGTAAATATTTATCTACCTTTTGCAAATTGATATGAGAGAGTATGAAGCCAGGTTTAATTATTAGTATATGACCAGAAACAGATTCAGATACAGGTCGGGCCAGGGCTCAGGACAAACCTGAAAGTCAGACATGAGGCGATGAAGGGAGGGCATTCGTCTCCCTCCTTCTGACCACAGCAGAGACACCCAACTCCCTTCGACTCCATGTTGGGCTTTCAAAGGGTCTGTTCAGGGCGAAGCCAAGATGGGCTGGGAGCAATTACTGGTGCTCTGCATCCATTTAACCCTGCCACCTTTTAACAGCTCAGTTTACCCATTAGAATAGTAGTGCATGTTATTATTGTTATTTTATTCTCAAAAGCCCCTTCTCTTAGTGTCAGTCTCAGAGTCAATGGATGCAGCCACAGTATGGTTGCTCCAATTCCTCCTCCTGCAGCTAGAGGCAATGACCTGAGCACATGAAGGAGTTAATCAACTATAAAACCTTACATAACCTGTCTCACAGTACTGGTATCAAAAAAAGTGGATATACGTAGATCTGTGGAAGCTATTTAGGCTACAAGTTTCCATGGCTAACAGCACATATGTAAAATAAAGTAGTTACTAGTATTCTACCAATGTGATAAGGATCGTCTCTGTTTGACTTTCTTGAAGCGTCATGAAATAAGTAAATAAATTACAACACTCAGAATATAGCATGCCCGCTCACACATTTTAGGGAATTAACAGTAGCTTTGGACGCCTGTATCTGCACGTACAACATGTCTTAGTACAATCACACAGTAAACAAAGATATTTAACCAACACTACTTCAGCAACAGAAAGCATTTTGTGTGCAGAGTTTGATTCCCATAACAAGGTGTGAGCTCCATGGAAAACATGTGAAAAATGTTGATTTTTCAGTTTCCCTGTGGCCGGTCTTATTGGTGGAATTCAGAGTATCAAAAGCAGGATGACAGATCTGACAACAAACACAGACTTATATCAGTTACCTGGTACTCAGAAAGCAAACAGTGACACATGCTACATTGTAAAAGGATTGAAAAGTCAGTGACAAGTGGTCCAGGCTTGAAATAAATCATTATTCTGCATGAAAAATGGGAGCGCATGAAATAATCAATGGTTCACATCCTTCACTTTAAAAGTAGCCACACTATAATATAAATATACTCCATTACAAGTAAAAATCCTGCAATTAAAATATACGCAAGCATTATAAGCAAAACTTACTTAGTCTCAAAAGTAAAAGTACGACTCATAATTCATAGAAGTATGGCCCCTGTGTTATATTATGCTATTATTGGATTATTATTACTGATATATTCATGTATCAGTAGCTATTAACCGTTTTAGTTGATGGAGGTGCAGCTAATTGTATATACTGTTGGGTTTAATCTGAAACAGTGCATCATATTTTATAAGCTCCTCATGTGTTTTGTATGTAAAGTATGCATGTGTGTAAAGCTTTCAAATGAATGTAGTGGAGTATAAAGTATAATGCATCCTTCTGAGTTGCAGTGGAGTAGAAATAAGAAGTAGCATGAAGGTAAAGCTAAGGTACATCGAATTTGTACTTAACTACAGTACTTGAGTAAATACACTTACTTACATTCCACCACAGAAGATATAGGCTACTGGGATTGTCATGGACAAACCAAACAGCAAAAATGATCGTGATTTCTGCTATAAATCTGATTTTTTCCTCTATCACGAGTAAAGATCAACATGCAATTAACTCAGCTTTAAATATGCCTATGTTCAAGACAACATGCCCAAGCCTTTTCCACAGGTTTACATATGGAAAAAAGCAGATCAACCTGCTATGAGCTCCTTGCACTCGAGGGCGAGTCTGGATAATTACTACTAAGTACACAAAAATGAGGGCTTGAAAGTTTCAGTGGCAATCCTTGATGATCATCCAGTAATGCTTTTAAAGACAGCATGAAAAGGAAGGGGGGGGGGGGGGCAGAGGGAGAAGCAGAAAAGAGCTGCCCCGGGGTAAACACAGCTCCGCTGCCTTGGAGTGAGATGAATGGGAGGCCGAGTGTCAGGGACAGGCAGACAAACAACAGCTTCCCCTCCGTGCTAACATCTCCCCACCAAGCTCCGGGGCCACCTCCATAATACTTCATCTCTCCTAAGCCAGAGCAGGGAACAGAGATGAACTCATTCCTCCAAAACTTTGCTGAGGAGGGAAAAAAAAACACTGTTGCCAGTCCCTTTAAGCAGCGCATTCGACGGGAGGAGAGCAAGCAAGGAAAGGAGGGGGAGCAGCAGTCTCTCATCCTGTGCCAAGGATTAGATTCCCCTCCAGCTATTAGACTCTACCAATGAACTGATAGGCTAGGGGGCTGGTGGTGGGGAGGGGGGATATGAGGACTGTGTGTGTGTGTGTGTGTGTGTGTGTGTGTGTGTGTGTGTGTGTGTGTGTGTGTGTGTGTGTGTGTGTGTGTGTGAACATTATGGTTTGTGCATGCCTGAGACCCCGTCCCATAATTTGTTATATTTAACTTTCTTTTACGACTAAAACAACAAAGTGGAACTGAAGCAAAAGCCTCCTCTCTGCTGTTAAGAGTATGGTATGGCTCTAATTCTGTAGACAAAGGTTCCTACAGGCTGACTGTAACCCCTGAGCAGGCCACATTTAGGCTGGCGTCTTGGCTATCACTGCCATCAAAGTCGGCTTTATCAGACAGACACACTAACTGGAGCTGCTCTTATATGTCTATGGATTTTTCTCCCTGAGGTCTGGCCTTTCTCTGCCGAGAGAGAGAGAGAGAGAGAGAGAAAGAGAACAAGAGATAGAGAGAGAAAGATAGAAAGAGAGGAAGAGAGATATGTGCTGGGAGAAAACACTGTGGGAGCCCGAGAAACTGAATCCAGTCACAGAGCCTGGCTGGTCACAATGGGAATGCTTTACATTGTCATCCACTTCCTCTCCACTTTCCCTCCGTTTCTGTTTCGGGATGACCCCATGAGGGAGGAAAAGTGCTGTACCCTTGATAGCAGATAACAGAATCCATAAATTAAATCAATAAACAACAGAGGGTGTAAAAAGCACAGGAAGCTAAGAGGCTAATATGGAGGAGCCGTCTGGGTGTGTGAATAAGAGGCCACTGGTTTGAAGGAGAAGGCTCTATTTTTTTTTTTAGGGGAAGAGAATGTGCTGCTCATTTCCTCCAAGTTTCCTCCAAAGCCCTGAAATGTGTCAGAGACACAGAGCACAAGTGATGGTGGTGATGCAAGTGAGGCCTTACGAGAGTCCTTAAGGGCATGTAAAAGCTCAGTGAGAACTGTGGGGGATGTTTGTGGATGTCATATCTACAGGCAGCGTTTAAGGCCAGCGGAGTCTGCAAGAGCACCGAAAGCAAAACACTCAGTGAACTTCCTGCTGGGTGGCTTTGCCCTTTCACCTCCTCATACAACCTATCTGTTTGAGTGTGTGTGTGCGAGTGTGTTTGTTTGCGAGTGTGCGAGGGAGGTTCGAGCCAAGTAGGTTGGAGCGTTTGAGTAGAGGAGACCCTGCACATTCCTGAACTCCCCCCTCCTCCTCTCGCTGTGCCTCCTAACTTCCTACTCTGGTTAGGATTGTGGGGGGTGGGGGTGCAGCAAAAAAGTTGCTTACTTACTTGTCCTTTAGGAGTCTTCTTTGGTGAAAAAGTCTGACCAAATCACATGTCATGTGAGAGGAAGTGTCGGCTGTGTGGTCTAAAACTTCCACATACAGACTTTAGACTATTCTTCTAATTGATTAATACTTTTCTTCAGAGTCGATATTTTTCTTCTGGGAAAAGCAAGACCCTACACTAAGGGAGGAAACTGACTTTAGCTGGCCTATATACTCAAGCTACATTGAAGGCTTGGTTTCAAATGAATGATAACAAGGAACTCTATTATTACAAGTTATATTAGTTTGACTAATTTAAGGCGAAAGGCAGGTATTTGGTTACCACTGGGTTGGGAGGTGGAGCAGCTATGATGGACAGAGTTGCCGTTCAAACAATGGTTTTCTATTGATCGGCCCAGTGGATCAGAGTCTGTGAGGAGAATGTATTCTGTCAGGATAATGTGGCACCAGAGTTTCTGTTTCAATCACAACACTTGCTGGCCTGTAACCCACACTGCTCCACTGCGGGCATCCAGATACCAGCTCCCCAAACGAAGACAACTGTTTTCCTCATCTCTGACAAGTCAGCCCGTTCACAACAAGCAAGACATTCATTAAAAATGCAGGAGTGAACATTTCCAATAATTCACAAAGTCCTTCCCTGTCAACATCTGCAAAAAATCTCGAAGCTAAAGGGAATGGCAGGATTTCATTAAGTAAATTATGTGCTGGCAGTCACAGAGAGGGGAAGAGGGGGAAGCTACAGCCAGACCTCTAATCTAAACCGTACCCTGAAATGCGACAGCCTGACTGCACGTACTGAGCCGCACAGCCAAGACTTAAGAAATACACACAAATAAAAGATAACTAAAACACACATTACAAAAGTAAATAGAATTTTGCCTGGTGAACATAATCAATGAGAATTTTCACATAAGCATCTTTACATCTTGGAAATACTACCTGCAAAAACCTGGTCCAAGAGTATGATTTGCTTTGTCAAGTCGTACTTTGTGTAGAACCTGAGGACATACATACCTGTACATGCTCGGGAAATAAAGTGCCTTGGTCTGAACAGTGACCCATGCCACTGTAATCAATATATTATCAGGGGCGTTTTGCTGGACCATCACTCAAAATAAAGGTTTTCTGCTCAGATTTAAAAGGCATCAGCTTTAAGGAGAAGATCAAAGGCTCCAAATTATGTCTATCGTACTTGGCCCCATGTTAGGACAAGGCAGTGGAATGAAGACATAGCTACAGCAGATCAAGTTCAAGATAAGGACAGGGGAAAAAAATCAAGTCAATGTCTCTCAGTTTACACGTGTACAGTAGAGAGAAAATTAACCAGGCCTTGATACACTGGGAGTTTACTGTTCACCCATTCACAATGAGCTCCTATCCTTTCCCTCTGTCTGTAAAAGGCTTGTGTAGAGATGTCGAATGACATGGGCCCCCACAGTTAATCCACACACAGCATTCTGGAGGCTCAAAGAATGCACTGGCTATTCTGAGTTTTAAAAATACTGACAGCCATAGGTTCAGGCACAACTGTCAATGCTCCTCTGGGGAGAAAGGAAAAAAAAAAAAAAAAAAAAAAAAAAATCTTAAATCTATTTTCGCCAGCAATCAAACCACAGGCCTAAATCATAGCTGACCAAGGCCAGTGTCTGGATTTATAATTGTGGGTAAAATGGTCAGAAAATAAAAACAGCATCCACAACTGGCACCTCCTTCACTACTCCTTGCCAGGCGATGCAAGGCTAGCACATTTACAGTGGTGAGCTCAAATGGAGTATTGTTCCCCCTCTCAGCCTTGAGAGGAGGCACACTAAAACACTAAACTAACAGTTGGACATTCCATACATTTTTAATGGCATTGCACGCTCTTTATTTGTTGCTGTAACCCTTTGCCCTGAGCTGAATGAATGGAGCTATTGGTGGAGGCTGGTGCTGCGCTGCGGTGTGAAGGGAGAGAAGATGGCAACAGCAGCCCTCCCAGAGCACACGACAAGATTAGCTCACTCACTTTGTTTGCTAAGGTAGAATCTGGGGCAAAAATTACAGCCTGAGCACACCTCCTGTTATTTCTAATGACTGTATTTTCTATCTGTGTGGCAAGCCCTAAAATGAAACACAGTCCACCTTATCCTTAATGAGCACAGTGCAGTGCATGTGTAAATTCAAAACGACAAGAACGGCACTGTGAGCTTAGACTTATAGTCATGTATGAGGCTGTAGATTAATCTTTATCTTTGAGCCCTTCAGAAGTTAGTCAAACACCCAGCAGCACTGGCACCACAGTGGCTTGCCAAGCGGACACAGATAAATACTAAGCTCAGCAGGTTAGTTTCTGTTGACATGTGAGGGGTTTCAGGCCTCTCCAAGGACTGCTTTAGATTAGCATGGCTTTCACTCTGCACGTAGAGGTCACATTACCTCACCACATCTAGGGCCTTCTTTGTTGCTAGTTCCGACGGAAAATCAACTCTTAGAGCAAATTCAGTGTAAAAAAAAAAACTCTCAACACAATGACAACTACACTCCTTCCTCTCCTTCTACGTGACAACTTACGATGATAAAAAGTGCTTACTTCCAACTCCCATTTCTGCTGCTTAACACAGAGAACCCACACTATGGAAACTTCTCAGCCATAAACGTACTGTAAGGCTTGTTCTAAATGCTGCAATTCTCGACTTGGCTCACATCTTGAGGCCTTTACACAACTCAAAAAAGCTGGAAAACAAAAAGTAAAAGACCGTAATCTAATGGACAGAGGACCTCATTGCACACAGAAGGCAAGCACATACACACCTTCCCATTCACACACACAAACGCGTATTATTAATGAGCCAATAGGTCACATGGATTGTGGAGGACTCTACTGAGGATCTTCAATGTCATAACCCCTGCCAGAAAAGTTAAAAGTGGATTTCTGACACCATACAGTGTAACAATGCTGAGAAAGGGAAAATGAAAAATGTTCTTATCGCTCTTATCAATGGCTCTTTTTCTATGTGCATGTGTGTTATGTAAGAGGGAAATGGAAGCCAGCCTCCCAGGACAGGAACGGATACTTGAGACGAGGACTGTGGGTACAGGCCCTACACCACTACAGACAGAACAGAGCACAAGACCCTTCAGGATGTATAGCTACAACCCTCCGCCCCCAGTTTAAAACGGACTCTGCAAACTGGGCATGACAAACGGGTGAGGAGAGCCCCCTCATTTCCCCTGAGATGCTGGCCTTCTCTTCAACATTCCTCAGTCTCCCCCCGCTGTCAAAGGGGCAATTCACCGTCCTGCACTGCTACAAAACCCAGGCAGCTTTTTAAAACAGGATGTTTGTCTGAGGCCTCCTTCCCCTCAAATAAACAATCCGCAAAACCTGATTTCGGGAGGCAGGGTGGAAGCACTCGAGTCACATTATTTCCACATCCCGTATCCTGGAGCACTGGGGCTCCTGAGGGAGTGTGGGCGGCCAGGCGCTGGGAAGGCTCAGGGCTGCGGTGGAAACCTGAGGCCATGTGCCAGGCTGCAGGGTGAGATGAACCCAGGCTGCATCACTCTGGGGTCTGTGGGACGGAGGAGGGGGATTATGCCTCTAGGTGGGAAGGGGGACATTGCTAACACACTAATGCAGTTGTCACTGCATCAGACCATACCTCTGTCTGTGCATTGCAGAGTCAGAATACAGCTGCTACATTAAGAAACTTAGATGTCTGCACAGCGGGAGAGAGATACTGTGTATACTCAACTTTATAAAGTAATGCACGAAGGATACAGGCGCAGGATGAAAATTATTAGTATTCAGCTGAATATGATGGCTCCTGAGCAATAAATTAATCATTTGGCCATCAATGCTGCCATCATACATTATGTCACTTAGACTCCAACTTACGGTCAGGAGAGAAAAAAATAGACCAAAGCTTCAAAGGGCCATCCATAAAATACTAAGGCCCCTGCAACAAACTCAATAGATGATCTAATATGGAAAAACATGATGAGACATTTAAGACCAGGAGGTACAATCTATCCCAGATCTTTTCAGATGTGTACAGTAGATATGCTATTCAACTGGCTCCTAGCAGAAGTGGAATCACATGCCTTCAAAGTCAGATCAACAAGTACAGGTCCAGTCTAATCTGCATTAATCAAGAAAAGCATCACATGCCTCGATTAGACTGTCTAATTATTCCATGCATTTTCACTGTCTCTGACACAGACACAAAATGATTTTAATGCTTAGTGCTGGCGTCTTCCTGACAGAGACAGGCAGGCTGTGATTAGTATTGACTGCACAATTTGATTTGCTTAGCTCTTGAGTGTGAATGTCAGTATGCATCTGGATTTATATGAGGACCCCAAGGAAGAAACATAGACTTAAAAATGTATAAGCAAAGCTCTACAAATGCATTACTGTGGTCCCAGCACCTGTGTGTTGTAAACTGTATTTTCCCAGAGCAGTCTGTTGCGTGACTCACTGCTAACTGCCTTGTTCTGCCTGGAAGAATCGGTCAATACCAGAATGGACCTGACACAGTGTCTGTCTGCAGACGAGAAATCCAGTGAGACAGCGCTGGCCCTCCCTCCAGAGACAGGCCGGCAGACGGAGGAGAGCGATGTATGATTACTGTGTGGGAACTATGACTACCTGCTGATGGCCTCTTTCCTCCTGTAAGCGCTACAGCACTCTGTGTAATCCAAATCTTGCAACTTTCAATCTTTCCGCTCCTCCAGTCCAACTTTCCTACGTTTTCCGGAAAGGGAAAAAAAAAAGGAAAACAAAAAGAGGACGGTGACTCAGGTCACTCGGCAAGTCCCCTGGTCACCTGAACCAGCAAATCTGAGGGAGTCCCTCCAATCACACCAGTGATCTCAGCTCACACCAACATGTGCGTGTACACACAGTGTTATGCTGACAAATTCCAGTGGGTTGATTGAGGACACAACCTCTGATGACTGAAGAATGTAGGCAGAGTGGAGCCATGATCCTACAATGGTCTAAACCAGGCAAAGAGGAAACGTCTGCATCATTCATTGTATATACAATAAAGACTGTTAATATGGTAATCACTGCACAAAGTGACACTTTGTAGTAACACAAAAAACATCTTGGCATGACTCCTCGCATTCTGAACAAGAGCTGGCCAAAGCAGCATTATAATGAAGAAGAGCCCCCAATGTCAGAGACAATGTGAGTTACATAATGAAGTCAATGTGTAGGGGGAGAACACCCCCTCAGACAGTCATACAGGAAGCAATGAGACCTGCTTCAAAGAGCTTCAGTCTGATGACCACATGACGCGGCTCAGGCCATGAGGAAACAGGTGTGCGGACAGACTGGGAGGACAGCACCAGCAAAGGCACATTCCCTCACACGTACAGCACTAAGGTATACTGTGTATGCAAAGACTCGAAAGCTGGGCTCGCTCATGACGTAAACAGACATCAAAGAATTCCTGCTGCGGCTGTCTGTGACACAACCATAAATATATCATTAAACCCATCATTGGTCCATATGTCAAAGACCACACAGTAACTAAAGGTATGAGTATTACGCTAAGACATTGATAAAATAACATGAACATGGGGAAGCTTGTTAAGAATACATGAGTAAGAACATTTGAGCATATTAAACAACTGCAAGAATTAGCCAGAGGGAGCAGAGGAATGTATCTGCACTTAAACGTAACTCTAACATTAACTTAACATAATAAAGTGTATTGATTTGAAGACATATCCTATATTAACATGGCCAGCAATAAATAAAAAAATAAATAAATACACACGCACACACACACATAAACACACACACACACACACACACACACACACACACACACACACACACACACACACACACACACACACACACACACACACACACACACACACACATGTGTGTTCTCCATACTGGTTACCTACCAAAGCTATGCTTACTCTACCAAACTAACCAGTTCTGATCAGTTTCTGTGCCATTGTGTGATGCAGAAGAATGCTCAGCGTGTATTTGTGTAGCCCTGGGCTGTAGACTGACATTGATTATTTGACTCCACCCAGTAACCCCCGACCTGCCTCTAAGAGGTTTACTTGTTCCTACGTGGAGGATGGAGTCTGGATCCCATTCAACTCCGGTCATACACAGAGACTCTCTAACTCTGCTGAAGGGGGAATCACTGGGAGAGTCATCTCCACGTCAGCCACACGTCCAGCACAGGATAACCTTACAATATGCATTACAGGGCGGCATGTTAAATCAGAACTAACCAGGCTTTATGGGGAAGCCTTCAGGTTTTTGCTTTTAAGATGGAATATGCTGTGACAAACTAGGTCAAATACTTGGTGGAGAATCTGTATCCCTGACGAGATGCTAATGGTTTGCTTCACTCAACGTGGACACTGTTTTGTATCTAAAACCAAGCAACCATCATATAGTCTAAAGGAAACATGATCAAAGACAAACTGACTACACAAATTAGCTCACAGCACGGAAAACTACCACCCTGTAGAGCACTGGTCATTCTCTTTTCCAAGTTCAAGTTGCTGAGTGTGACACAGCCAATGCAGAGTGATCTGGCTGGCCTGTACAGGCAGCAACACAGTTGGAAGAAACCAAAGCCTAGCATGTCTAGATCCTCCCTCCTCACCACAGTCTCCAAGGAATTGTGGTGCGGGCTCTGACAAGCCCCTCATTTGTTGACTCAGGGAGTGTCGCCGGGCCATGCTGAGGTGGTGACAGCATGTGTACTGGGGAGGAGGGGGCCCTTGCTGACTGAATACTTCACTGCCAGGTAGCCATGTACACTGCTCAGTGTCCTGCCCTCTGAGCCATGGCAGAACCTCTAGGAGCGATCCCCAAAATGAGGGCTCTGACTCCCCATCCACTTGATACTGTGCATGCTGGCTGCAGCGCTAGCATGAAGGGGGAGGCATGCTTACTATATGCCATGAGAAAGGAGTGTTTCATTTCAAATCAGAGACCAGGGCTGTTTCTACTCACTTCCTCTGGTGTGGCCCCATTCACAGGAGCAACTCCATTTCCCTGAACCCACCCCTCCCTGCAGCCCACTTACAGCCAGACTAGATAGAGTTGTACGTGTGAGTGTCTGTGCACATGCATGTGCACGACAATGTGTGCTTGTGTGTGTTTCTGAGCGAGCTTGGATCTTATTACAGTTTGATCCCACTCAAATATTTCTGAAAGAAAAACAGAGGAGGGGAGGCCGGCTCTGTGGCCAATGCACACGCCCCGCTGAACCTCTGCACCGCTCACAATGAAACCTTTATCTTTTAAGCTTGGATTGGTCATAATGGTCCTTAATGAGAAGGAACAAAGTACAACATCAAATTGAAATTAGCTTGGTATGGTTGTGTATTCATCCAGATACACTCAACAGCTATGCAGAGTAAAGCTCTGAACTGTTAATAAAGTACAATCTGAAAGACTTATACCTCCCTTTTCTGAATTTAACCATTTCAAAGCCAGAAAAACAGGACACTGCAACGTTCAACAGTCATGAAAGCACTGCGATTTATTAAATTCGATAATGTCGATTCATTGATTGTATTATTTAAAAGCTGTATGTACATGCAAGTCCTAATCGCTTCTTTAGAAATTAACATCTGTGTAATGTGATTTATTATTCAAACTATCACTTTTAATCATAGCTCAAGCAAAAAGCAAAGCCCTTAATCCAAGTATAAATGACCACATGGATAATTTCATCATCATGATTCTGTATAATCAAAGAGAGGAAGCTCTTTTTCAAGTTATGTTTCTGTAATAATACAGTTATTCTTCATTCAAGCCAGCTATATGTGGCACTATACCTGCAGTACTACTTCAAACAGCTGCTCACAGATATATCCAAAGTCAAGTCGAGAAAGAATTAAACTTGAAATTTAGTATCTGATACATTACATTAAATGATTAGAACCCATACTCACTTCTATGTACGGTATGTCAAACCCCGCCTCTGCTTCAGACAGTATTTGAGCATCCTAAGCTCTACGGCCTGCCTACTATGCCAACCAAAAAATAAATGTCCCCTACTCTTACGAAATGTACAGCACAACAGCAAGACATATAAACTTTAAAGTTCTCTGAGAAACTGAAGTCGTTTTTTGACAAATTACTTCAGTATTTACAGACTGGCTCCTGTGGGATGATAAACTTCTGGTAATCATTAATTTCTAAAATCAGTATAAAACATTTCGGAAATAAACTCCTTATTTGGAGACTGACAGCAGTTGGAGAAAACACACCCACCTGAGAATTCCCCTGGTGTGATGTTTGGTGAGCTGGCTGCCTCAGTTTCAGTGTAAGACAATGTGGAGTCTGACAGATCTGTGGGGAATAAAACAGACATTAGACCTTCATCTCCTGACAGTAACATCTGCTACTCTGAACGTAACGGCTACCTCTGTGTACCTCCTCATTTCAACCTGGAAATGATTCGAATTTCGCATCAAATTCAAAACAATCGACACCATGTTGGGTTTCATCCCACAGTGGATAACCTGGCAACTTCACTAACAGGCTTTACCTGATGACACCCCCCCCAAAATGCCGCCAGAAACCTCAGCTGTACTCAGGCTTGCAGCCCCAGCTAGCAGCCAGGCTCCAGAGTCCCAGCAGCCCACAGTACATACTAACCACACCATACTACCCACACTGGCTCTGGCTGGCATGCTGAAATTTTGCCACATGCTGGCCTAGGTACTCATCTCAAACCTACCACGCAGTTTGCCAGTAACTGTGCCCAATTACAGCCATTATAATTCTCCACATTGCTTTAGTCCTGTTTCTCTTTGTAACAACAGAGCCTAAACAAAAGACTGACCATGCCGTTTGCAATGTAATTACGATTATTAAAAATGATGAGAATCAAGTAATTACAGTTCTGCAACTTGTTGATCACAGGTCATAACACCGTGGATCAAATATTAAAAGCAAAATTCAGATGAAGATCAATAACTGGGGATGAATTAAAACACATGCTTCAGGTGCAACAGAGTTCATTTGTGTGTTTGTCACTTACCCAGTGGCTTGTGTTCTTCATTAGGGGAAAGCCTTGAATAAGGAGGTGGGGGTGACTCTGTAACACAAAACAATCATGTCAACAACCTAATAAAGGGAACAGAGAAAGGTAAAACCTGTGCTCTGGTGTAGATGCTGATGTTCCGCGACATAAGTTAGTCGTGTGTAATCAAAAGTTGAATAAACCATTTTTTCCTTCTTAGAAGATCTATCTGACATTTATAAAAAACTGTTTGGATACATTGGACTAATATTCTGTAAGAAAAAAAAGATATGTAAAAAAGGGGAAAGCCTGAGCGCCTGTTTAACTGTGAGCTAACTGTAATTTACTTACAGAACAAATCATGTACTTATAATTTGACACCATACTTTGTACACATAAAGACCCCAGTGTATCTAGGATTCATATTACAGTAATACAAACTTAACCAAACACTGTTTACAACATTATATTCCATGTGAAGTTATTGTCAAAAGTCTTTAATAAAAGCAATAAAAAGCATGCCTACACAATCAAATTCAAGCCACAATAGAAGCTCCATTTCAGAGTGGACAGCAGGCTACGTCTTAACTCTTACGGCTTCTTGTCTGCACTACAAATCAGATCATTTTCTTCAAAAGGTAGTGGAAAAGCTAATAAAGCCACCAGAAAAACTTAACAATTGTTGCTGTTATTTAAGCACATATTATTTAACCGAAGCAGTCATTAATACAACTCCAGACTAACCATAACTTTTACTTAGGAGTTTAATAAATCTGAGCAAATCTCTGCTTTTTAACTTCATTGTGTTCAAAGTCCCTAATTATATCTATTAAAAAGAGGAGAAATTGAAGAGAATAACTTGCAAAAGGGGGAAAGCACAAAGGAAAGAAAACTTTGTGAGCACACTGTGACCTCGCCTACAGGGAAAAAGGGGAAGGAGAAAAGCATAATAGCAGCGGGTCCTTTAAGAGTGGCAGCAGTAATTGCCAGGATCTGAACTCAGTCACTCAGATACACAGCTAGTCAGTCTGGCGCCAGTAGTATGCAAACTGTATATTATCACCACTCCTTCACCTAAATAGCATGAGGGGACCTCCTTAGGACAAAAGGGCTTTTAAAGCGCAACTTGAAACTGATCTCATTCTAAAAGTATAATGCCTGGCAAAATAAAAGGAAAAAGTTCAATCCCAGTTCTCTGTCACACATTATTAACTGTTTTATTCTTTAAAAAGTTCTTGTATAAAACTGATGCCTGGAGTTTGTTTTCTTATTATTTCAACACAAGTAGATTGAATAACAGTTGAAAAATTCTTCCGCACTACTTATTTCTAGGTAACTTTTAAGTTGGTTTTACAGAGGATTAAAATGTTTTTCAATTAAAATTCATATCCCGAATTGAATGTTATATAATTCCATATTTATCACTTCCCCATCTGCAAACAATGTGAAAAAACAGTGGTTGGGGTCTTGATTCAAAACCCCCCTTCTTGAATAGCATGAAAGAAATACCAGCTCGATCAGGCCACGCATGAGCGCATGTGAGCTATGTGTACTACGAGCTTTAGTCCCAATATGGGGTATGTGCCCCTCTCCCTGTTCTTACAATTCATCTTGCTAGTTTTAGTGGAAAGAAACACACACAGCATAGCCTGACGTCCACTTCAGCAGGGGGAACAAATTAAATACTATTTCTATGTAAACTAGTCTATTCAAACCTGCAAATACCATGCAGCCTTGGAGCTCTATATAATGTCATCTGATCAGGTTGGACAGTATGGTGAGACATGAGCGCCAGATTCACATTAGTTTCCCACATTTGCGCGCTACGAATTCTGATATTGTTGGACTTGTGACTTTGAAGTGCTTGTCACAGCCAGCTGGCTCTAGTAAACATGGATGTTATGGAAAATCCACCTCCTGTGCCAGTGAGAAAACAGAAATACTGACGCTTGCATCTTTGCACATGATACCACGCGTTGTCATCAGGTCAGTGGGGTCGAGTGGCCCAGCGTTTAAGGTGTGCCAAATCACAGGCCTGTCCCCTGCCAAAATTTAATCTGTTTAATATAGGTCAGGGAGGTTCTGCCATAGATAGCTCATTGATTGTGGAAAAAAAGCTCATCCCTCCAACACAGCATCAACTAAAATGACTTATGGCACCAAGTCCAAACTTCAGAGTGTGTCTATACAATGATATATATGTCGTACACCGCTGATAGTATCGACCTACCTGGCAATTACCATGCAAGGAAGAGAGGTAAGAACAGCTGTGTTGACAATCACGCTGAAGGCACTGACATATTCAGAGACACATAAATGTCACCTACTGTATATTATTAGGGAATTCATTAAAGACTTAACCCTGGAAGAGCTGTAAAGACAGCACAAACACACTCCTTCATTGAAGGGTTCTCTGCTGTCGTAGCAAACTGTTCAAACACAACTTCCTAGGCAACTAAAGATTTTCAGAAGTGACAAACATATTAAGTGATATATTAACATCTTGCATGCAGTTTGACATTTTTCACATATACAAAATTTAAGTACTCAAGGTAGCATCAGAATAACACCAAATTGGCAAACAACAAAAACAAAACTACACTATATCACACTCATGTTTCATCAAATCAACCTCAGCTCATATCCCTTGCTCATAATGATATTATTTTTCACCTTGCCATAAGGATGGCCTTAGTAATCATTAACTATTTAATCAATACAACCGGCCTTTCTATATCTCTGTGTATGAAAGTACGCCAAACAATACCAGACAAATAAAAGTGATAGAGAAATATTGTCTGAGCATATTTCTCGGCCCTTTGCAGTTTTACAAACTTGAAAAGTTCATTTCTGCCATGTAACTATTAATATGACCTTTACGGTTCTCTTCATAAGAGTTTGGCAAAATCTGAAATGCAAATGGACAAAATGGGCCTAATGGTTGAGCTGTATCTGCAGGATTTACTTGTAGGTTTATGGAACATGGGAATGTTTACAGGTAATGATGGTATCCTAAATGAAAGCAAAGGAGGTTAGAGAAGACCTGTGCTGCAGAAGAAGCCTTATGGTTATCTGTTGATGGACAATCTGGTGAGTTTACCCCAAAAACTGGATCTAGGTAGGCCTGTGAGGCGCGACATGCGCACAGTTTCTGTGTCCTGGTGGATGCTCTTACCTGGCCCACAGAGCCGGCTGTAGTGATAGGGGTTGCAGCATACTGTTGGACTGTCCAGGGCCCCAAAACTCTTACACTCACAGAGCGGTTTGAGCTGGGCCGAGTGCTGGAGGTCGGACCAGCGGTACAGTTTACACACGAGCAACTGTGGGGATGCCACATGGCCGCCCAACCTCAGCTCTGTCCGGGAAATCATAACACAGTCGCTCGGCATTCCTCCTCTGGACTCCACTGCCTCTAGTAAGGTATCCAGCGCCTTTTCCTTTAGCCTTTTTAAAAGAGAGTATGTGGCTGACTTCAGTTCTTGCTCTAACACCGTGCGTGGCATCGCCTCCTGCGCCTCAGGAGAGCCGCTATCCCGTGGTCCAAGGTTCCTCAGCACGAAGTGACACGACCCTGGATCCCTGGTACCCTGAGCCGTCTCTGGACCCCTGAGCTCGGAGTGGTCCCGGTCTTTAAATAAGCAGCACGTCACTGTCCTGCATTCGCTGTCCTGTATGGAGCGGGGGCTCCCCTGCTCCTGGACGCACACCGCAGCCCCATCTTGGTCCGACGTGACCCCCAAGCCACTGCTCTCCACGGGGCTCCGGGTGCACACACCCCCTGTGTCCCCTACAAGAGACCCGCTAGGGGTCATCGGTCTGAGCTCCGTTTTGGGAATTTTCTCAGGGTTGTTGCCGAACAGATCGTCCCTACAGCCCTCACTAGTTTTGCCATTTCCATCTTCCCCTTCTTTATCTGGAATCAAACGGCTTCTCCAGAGTCGCCGCACAAGACCTGAGCGTTTCGTCCTGAACATACGACAACTTGAAAATCTATATGGGGTTTTTACTCTTGTACGGATATCCGAATATTACAGACACTTTGACGGTCGTTGCAAAACATTAATGTCTGTGAAATGCCGTGCAATGCATGCACAGCCAACTGACGAGCATTGGTGGCAAAGCCGCAACATTAGACTGAAGGCTACTTGGTTGCATCTACAACAACAAAACCGCGCAATAAGTGCACTGCAGCATTCCGATCAAAATGCATTCATTGAGCCGATTATACTGTAAATGACCAAGCGGGCGAAACTGAGGTATCGTCCGGGACCGCAGCGGAATGGACTGTTTATATGTTTGCTACGAACGAATTAAAAAAAGCAGTATGGATAATAACATGGCATGCTTAGTAACATAATCCAAAACCAGCAGCCTTCAACCCGAGACGGCGACTCGCAGCCTCAAACAGTTAAAGACTTTTAACAAGCTCAGATCTACTTTCTACACCGGCGCGCAGGGCATGAGGTACATCGAGGAGATTTAATCCCAAGAAAATGCACCAGAAGTCAGGATCCTTGTCGTCTTCTTGAGATATCTGTGCACATCTTTTAACAATCCCAACAAAATATCCATGTGAGCTGAGACTACATGAAGAGGATCAATCCGGGGCTGAATCGCGCTCCTGCTTCTCTACTCAGATCTAAACCAAACTGCAGCCCAGATCCCTTTCTTTCCCCGTTTCTCTACCCCCCCACCCCCCCCGCCACCCCCCTCTTCCTCACACATACGCACTCGCACTCACACTCACACACACACACACACACACACACGGGGCCCCCGAGGAGAGCGGTGGAGCCATTGGCTGACTACCATCATGTGCTAGTCTAGACACTTTGGCGGCTGTGAGCTGCACTGATTGTTGCGCAAACAAGGTTTCAAGTTTCTTAACTCTTAAAGGCGAAACACACACCCCTCTTTTTTAAGTTAAAGTTACCAAAACTTATTTACATCCAGTACATGTAGGGTGTGACAGATTCGAGCAGAAAAAAAAAACAGCAACCGAGAAACTTTCAATTATGGGAGTGTGTGTATGTGTGTGTTTTTTTTTTTTTTAATTTCCCCACTAAAAAGTCAGAGTTCATTTTTATTGTTTTAATAGGGACACTGAAGCATAGGCATCAGTTGGAAAACGTTGGAGGATATGGACACTGGCCAAAACCTTGCCTTGGTCATCTAATTTCTCAAAAGCTTTTTATGTGAATTATGAAGGGTAAAAATATAGAAAGACTAAAACATAAAGAGGTAAAAATAATAAAGAGACTGCCAGTCATTAGTCATCCCCTTAAAAAAAAAAAAATCATAATAGGGGCAATTACATGAGATGCGCTGACTTACCTGTAATGGAAGAATTTACATTAGGCACAGCTTTAACCTACTGATCTCATGGCAAGACAGTAATGTTCACGTTTCCCTTCTGGAGTATTGGGATGATACTGTTATTACAATACCTGGTAGGGGTGAAAGGAACAATGTAGTCACAGTAACTTCCAAATGAGGAATTAGGGGAAAATACTACTTTTTGAAATATCACGATTTGAATGAGTAAATCAAATATTTATGTAAAAAGCACCAAGAGTTGTGTCAACATATTTTTGTAAACAGTAATACGCGTGATGCTGGAGTCAAGTTCTCACCCTACACCAGAGCAGGGGGTTTGATTCCTGGTAGTGGTTGTTCCAGCTTGGTTGTGCATTTAAATAAACAAAATTAAGCTGGCTACAAGCTTCTTGCAGCGGGCTCTGCAAACAAGTGTGCATTCCTGCAAAACTCTGTAATTATGTGATTGTGGCCGGTGCGCAGACCCAGTGCGTGTTGCTCGAAATCAAGGTCCTGAAATCAAGGAAACATCAAGGTCTGCTGCCGTGCTAACCACGCACGGCTCCTTATTGATGATTTGCTCGTTCGCCTGTGGGAATCCAGACTCACTCACTTCATTTTCCACCTCCTTCCTAAACACAACATAATCAGAACAAAGTATTTTTAAAGACTGGAGTTTAGCTGTGTTCACCCCTAGGAAGCAAATCTGCGGGTCCTACTGGTGGGTTGAGCTGCTTGCCTAGCCGGGGGTGGGCGTAGGTGTAGGGGTGTTTAGTACAGCCTAACCAATAATTGACTTTTGAGGCGATATAGCTATGTAATAGAGACACTATTTCTCAATGACCTAAAATATATATTTGGCACTTTCGCACTGCAATTTATTATTATTCACTGGCCGACAAATACTTTGAGACCAATCTGTATTGAGCTAACATCAGACCAATCGATTTATCAGTCGGGTACTACTTTAAACCACGCCCTACCAGTTAAGCTTATTTTCGTCAGGTGAAGATAGGCTGCTGATGAAAACATACTATAAAACTAGACTGGCACTCAGTAGAATGCATACCTCCGCCAAGATGAACAATCCCCTACCTCTCAGTGCTAAGGAAAGTGATTAAAAAAAAAATTCCTGGATCTGCCTCTTTAAATAGATCCAAACCAAAATATAATGGGTTCTTCCCTGGCCCGTGCCCCATCCCCCCAACAAATTCGGTGCAAATCGGTTCAGTACTTTTTGCGTAATCCTGCTGACACACAAAGAAACAGACACGGTTGAAAACATAACCTCCTTGGCGGAGCAGCAACAGACTATTTGCATCCTCCTGAAGTAACTGAAGAGTTAGCATTGACAAGGGCTACAGTGCACAGGAAAACTGGGTGTTACAAATTGGGAGAAAATGGGGCTTAAACTTCTCAAAAAGATATTGTCATTAATGATTCTACTTTCATGCCTTTCCTATGAGCTACAAGTTGAGCAACTTAGCCAGAGAGAGACACTAATGTGTTTACATTATGAGCACCCATACTAGGAGGTGGGAGAAAACTTTGGCATATGCACTGGATGAGTAGCTTCAATTGAAAAGAATTGGCTGCTATGTTTGGATCCCTCAACCATTGTTTAATACATCCTGGAGGTAAATAACCAGGATAGGCTGCAACTCCATTACAGACAGCGGAAAGTGAGGATTTTTAGTACTACAAAGCATGAAAAAAGTAGAAAGATGGCAAAAGAAAAACCTGAGTGTGTGTGCGAGGGACAAAAAAACATGAAGAGGCTAGGTCTACGGCAACCTGTACTGACATACTAGCGACAACACAGCATTACTATTTATGCACTATTGAAAAAACACACACTAAGATATTTTCATAGTTCATCCGAAAATATGTCTAGGGTTTATAAACCTTTCCCGGCCCTTACAGCAGCTTTAGGTGGCACAAAAAAGAAATTACACTTCTGACCGATCACATTTTAAGAGACTGCGGTCTTCATGTTGGCTGGAGACACAACAGGCGAATTCTTGCTCACTGACGTCTCTACGAGTCTACCTCCACCTTATCTCACGTGTCTTGTTTTGTAAGGGCAAACAGTAAATAACAGGGAACTCTGATTCTTACCAGCTACTGACTGTTATAGGGACACATGCACCCAATGCTAAATGTAGTTTTTCAAAAAGAAGATTTGTGCAGAGGACAAAGACAAAATTTGACATTATATACAGTATATGACATTCTACAACTATCCCTTGTCATCATGGGCACAGAGTTCATTTGAGTACTATGTATTTATCTATTTACTATTTAGTTTTTTTTTTTTTTTTTTACTACAGTTAAGTGTACTCTGGCCTTGTAAGAGTTAAAGTATCCTGGTTCAGACATCAAAAAGGCAAGGCCACACCCCAAGATATATTAACATGATCCAAGAAGCAAAAGTTCAGGAGTAAGCACTGCTGATTGGCTGAAAAACCTAGAAGCCTGGCCCCCCTGGTGAAAAAGCCACACCCAATATTGAATTTGTAAGTTGTCATGAATGAACCACAATTATTTAATCGCTGGTGATGTGCCAGATATATTGTTCCGCCTAAACAAGACTCTTCATTAATATTATTCATTTGACATCTATTTCATACTGGTAATTCTTATTTGAACTTATTCTAATTGCAGCCAATTCGGAACTTCACATATGAGACTTTAACTGTTGCTACAAGCATTGTCTTTGCATGTGTTACCCACAAAGTTAAATCGTGAGCCTTCATTTTATTGAAAATAAAAAGTGTACTTTTGTTTCTGATTTGAAATATTACCAACAAACTTTACAATATGAAAGGCGAATCTTAAACTATGTTCTAAAACACACTAATACACATTTATAATGCACACATGCTCAGTCACTGCCTTGACTAGGACATCTCTGAAGCTCTCAGGGTTGTGCCAGTGGAGACTCCAAGGGCTGCAGCAGCAAGAGTGTGCCAGTATCTGAACTGGAATCAGGTTTCCCTGGCAGGCTTAGGGCTCTGGGGCAGAGAGAGGTTACTGAGGGTGGACATGGAGGCCGTCATGCCTGCACTGTGTTAGAGGCACCTGTTGCAAATGCATTCCCCTTTGTAACTCAATCACATGCCAGACAAGGAAAAGAAAACTGTTATTACAGAGTACCGCTTCATTTAAATCAGTGTCATGCAATTTTCAATTAAGTCAAAGGAAAACCCAGCTGGCTCATAAGTTACTGAAGCTGTCTGCTCTGCTATCCTTGCTGCTGCAACTGATTCACGTGAGACACATGTCTGAAAGCATCAGGAGCATGCAGACATATTAGATGCTTTGAATCTGGTACAGCATAAGTTACATACAGATGATCCAGTGACCCTGTAAGAGGGTCTTGACTCGGTCACTGTTACAGTGAGTTAACTGTAAACCCTGCACATGAATATAGGTTGACACAACTCAGAAAAAGTTACCCTCAAAAGCAAAGCTGGTAAAACAGAATCAAATTTATGAGTGCCCACCAAATCATCGTATGCCATAAACCAGCACCTCAGGTACCGAGGAGTAATTTGTTAAAATCACAATAAAATAAGATTCTCAGGGCATTTTGGTATCCTAATTTGATGTATTTCCTGATGAATCAGGATGTTTGGTAGGTGAGATGCGATGGGGGGATTATTCAAATGTAAAAATAGACAGGATGGAAGAGAAAAGGAATTTATGTCTACATGTAAGGTTAGAGATTGCTGATCGCCCAGAATCTGTGTTCATTTTGCTGCCTGTAATATTTATTTATTAATGATGAGGTCACCAATGTGTACGTGTAATATGTGAAAATATGAATCTGGCAGCTTTTTGATTGCTCATCACTTCGAAACCAGTTTCAATGCTAAAGTACATCCGATCTGTTTTATAACATTCGGTTTACACTGAGGCTATTTGACTCTTTATTTATGTACATACACATTCACTCTGACCAGTCAACTGAGGTCCATTATGTACGTTCATTAGTGAAAAACAGTGGTCCAAAGACAGACACTAGAAGCTGTTATCAGCAGTGACTATACGTTAATAAACTGTCACTACTGTATATCCATCTGTATGTTTAAGTGCTGTGCCAGATGCCCTCTCTACTCTGCTGTGGAGAAATGTTTTGTGTCGCACCTCTCCTGATAGACAACGCTAAAATAATCTGTTCAAAACAAATTTTAGCTCATTAGCAGGATGTGAAGGAAACACTTTATGTAACATTGTTGTGTTCACACATCTGAATGAAGCATAAGAGGAGTAATAACAGACTTCCCTAATTAGTACACCTTCAAAGATTTGAAAAGGGTGATTCAAATAAACAGCTAGCTTCTGAATAACCTTCCACCATAACTCTGCCATCTTTAGTTTCAAGGTTTTGCTTCTGCAAAGGGTAAACACAAAATAGTATTGATTTCATTTTTATGATTATTTAGTGATACCGAATATGTTCTTATCTTAATTTATTCGAACAAAACTACTGTGACAATGGTCATTGTGGTCTAATGAGTAAGTCTGAGACAGTACTCTTAATACTATGTTCCCGCTCCCTATAATTGTGATTATTGTGATAATTGTGTACATTAGCTCAAATGGTATGCGAATGAAAAATAAAAACTTTGCTGAATCATTCATTTATGACAATAACTGGCAAAACAAGAGTGACAAAACAGACACCACCTTATTCTTGATACTTCAGAGTTATCAAATAAACACAGAACTATTCGGTACCAAGATGGACTGTAAGAAGTTCCTACTTGGAAACATTTTGTGGTTATCAGGCAGGGCTTTTGTTTTTTATGTGATTTCTGTCATGCATTTGAATTCCGCTGTCACGTAGTTAACACAGAACTGTAAAGCCAACCATTGCTTAAAATAGGATTGAGGCCATCTCTTTGAAATGTTGCTGTGGCAGCTCAGTACGAATGTCCCATCTTTTGTACCACATGATGACCATGTGCTCCTGTGTTACAGTGCAGTGGAAACCACTATGGCTTATACATAGAACAATTTGTGGTTCTACAAAGATCTTTATGGTTTTGAAGTGGATGATTACTAGCTCTATGGATTCACAATTGGTTCCTGTAGCAACAAAGAGCCAAATTTTTAAAAAGTTCTTCAGACACTAATGATACTATAAAGTTCGATCTGAAGAACCTTTGAAGACCCATCATTTTTAAAAGTGCAATTTAAAAAGCCACCAAAAACATCTGGCTCTTTTTTAAATTGAGAAATCAAAGTTTAGGCATTTGAACTTTTCATCCTACAGCCATATCTGAGGCATACTCCACTAATGTGTGCTGCATGTGTGAAAGTGTGTAAGGAAAGACTTCTTCAAAGAGTAAGAGGTAACTGAGTATGAGGATCTAAAACAGGGCACAGCTGTTCACACAGGCCTGTCCCCTTGCCTGCCTCTCTCCCTGTGAAGGTCCAGGCTCATGCACCCCTGGAGACCACTGGGTAATAATGCAGTGGTCACGCCAGCCCAGCTCCCGACTGACACTTCAGACAAAGTGGACAAGCAACTCAAATTAAACATGGCAGAGAGACAGAATACACAAACTTTTGCACTAACAAATCCAGTGGAAAAAAAAAACAAAAACATTAGAAACAATTAACCATTTTTTCATATTATGTCCTATTCCAGTGTAAACCTCTTTAGGTCAGACTCCTAAAGCCACACAGACACAACATCAAGAACTTTGACAAACCAGCTCTGTGTAGAAGTTGATTATTAGTGTTTCAACCCCATTAGTACAGTGACTTCATGTCTGTGACTAATTGTATTCAAACCAGATTTCTAATCCAAAATAAATCTCTTAATTGAAATATAGCATACCATCTTAATGACACCATGTGCTGCGGCGAGCTGAAGTGATGCTGCAGTTACAAAAGAGATACTGGTGCCAAATAGTGAACAGAGTCGTTAAAAGCATTAACCTGTGATGGAAGCTGTAAATCAAGCCACACAAAGCATCTAGAAAACATGTTCAGTGGCAAATTTGTGGTAATGAAATATGGACCCAATTAATTAGTAGTTTATTTAAAGGTGATCTCAGCTCTCTGGCTCCCTAATCGATCAACTGTGTTAATGTCCTCTTTGGCGAATACAGTAACGTTAGACTGCCTTGCTTGATTGAATCCAGGTTAACAAGTGAAACGATAGCAAATACCTAAAAGCAAATTACTCACATACAGAGAATCTCTGTACAACAATGTCATTTATAATAGTGACAAAATAACAAAACTGAGACAGCTTACTGTGACAGATGACTGATATAAAAATAAAAGCCATTTTTGTATAAGGAAGACTAACTTTTGTTGACTGTTTGCAACTATTGTCTAAGTAGCCAAGTTAAATGCTATGAAGAAACATTTATGTAATTTTCTTACATTAGTGTTTAAAATTGCTTTAAGTTTTCAACCACAGCATGTGTGAGATCTGATCTCTTTCCTGACTTTGATATTAGTAAACTGGCTAGCTAGATGTGTGGTAACTAATGTTCTTAATCATTTCATTGCTACTTTTGAATATGGATCGTAAATTGTGCCAAGTAACATTAATTCATCGTTGACATAACTGGAAAACTATTTTATAGTGCAATCTAATCTTGCTTCTTAAACAACGGTAACAAAAGTGGTATAAAAGGAATTTACACTAAATGGCTCGACTAAATCAAATGAAACCAATGAAATACACAGAATTAATGATTTATGGATAAAAAACATTTTACAACACATGTGGTGAAGTAAAAACTGATATGAAATAAGAGTGAACCCTGACTGACACGGCTCTTGAGGATCAAGTCATTGCAGAGATTGCAGTGTAGTTAAAATTTCTGAAGTACTCAAATTATGGATGAGTGGAAGTTTTAGGAGTTAAGGACATAAAGAGAGATGTGGTTTGGGGACAATTAGCTTTCTAGATGCATTATGTATGTAGAAACATAACATCTCTATGCCCAAACAATAATTTTATTCTCTATAACTCATATAATTATCCAAGTCACAGAGCAATTTCTTTGGACAAAAATCCGGTATAAAACATGTGCACCATTAAGGGTGTGCTTTTCTAAACATTAAAAACATTAAAAGCTTACCCATTGTCTATTTTTTACTACAGTGATGAAGTGAGTGCAGTTTTTTTTGTATCATGAAACTGCAGGGAGAGACAATGAAACAGCCGAGGGGAAAGAAGTATAGTTAAATCTTTAATTGGAGGCAATTTGATTCATTTAGCTGTGTTGGAGACAAGGAGTCCCGGGAGACAGTGCCGCAGTCAGTGTTTTTGTCATCTTCTTTTTGTATCATTCAAAGTAATTCATGTCCCCAGGGGCCGGCTGTCAGTAGCAAGGCTCCATGAACACATTCCTTCTGATCCAGCCCATTATCGGCCCATTCAGCAGCACTGGAGCCTGCTTACATGGGCCTCTCTCCGGGCTGACCTCCTGGGCCCTCGCCTGGGCCTGACTCAACACTCCCACTAATCCACACCTCAAAGACTACATGCACATACTTAGATTAAAGCCTGGGGATGGAGTCACAGCCAACCCCATGAGCATAACATGATCAGTACACAATGCTGCCCTTAGTCCATAGTCCGCACACAAAAACACATACATGCACTTAAAGAAATATAAACAATAATCTCTGCTTTTTACGACTTGGCGTTAGGAACTGCAATGACTATGTAGACTACATGCCAGAAGGAAGGATCCTGACAATTTTCTTGTAATCATGGATCAGATGTGATGTAACATACATTTTCAGTCAGCAGAACTTTGGAAACATGATAACGACAAAACTCAGGAATATTTTTGACAATAATAAGATATTCTCTTTCTATCAGCATTTTTGCATTCCAATAATGATTTTGATGATCTAGACAGAGTGCAGAGAGCAGTTTTATACACAACACATTTAATTGAATTTAATTGAACATTTCTCTTGGCTGCAAATTAGAGGCGTGTCTAAGAGCAAAGGTAACAAGCCCTGTGGTGGGAGCCACACCCTGTCTCAGCCCAATGCAACCCCCACCCTTCTTATTATTGTTTTGGAACATCTCCATGTGTTTGGACACTTTTATGTCAATATGAAACATAATCACTGGCTGCCATATCCAAGTACTAGAGGTTCTTTTGTGTGCGCGCCATCTTGCCCAAAGGGTCTGAACTATCCACAGGGGACTTTCCTGTTGCAAGCTGCCTCAATCAAGCCCAAACGTAAAGGGGACCTATTATGCTTTTGCATATTTTCTGTCATATATATAATGTTGCAATCTCAGATGTCCATATTAAACGTGGCCAAAGTTTCAAATAATGAGGCAAATGTATGTAAAAGTAATCCCATTAAAACAAAAGCTCAGGCGCTCAGACTGCTCTGAATGCTAGGTTTCAAATTGCTCTTTCTACTTCCGCGACAAGCTGACGTCAACTCGTCATGGATTTCTTTATGCACTCTTCCGCTCCAAGCACAGCTCCTTCTCCCAAAACAGTCTACTTGAGTAATATTATAGGCACTTAATGTACTCTAGCATACAAATAACTAGTGGTGAAGGAATACGATACAAATATTCATATACAGATTGTGATTGAGAGACTAAATCCACTGTCATGTCACACAATAAGCAGGTAATGGGCGTATTATTTATCAAACACAGATGTCCTGCTGTAATCTTTGTTGCTTCAGATGTTCGTGCTATCCACCTCTTATATTCCGGATCTGGTTCGGGCTCGAAGATGTATGGATGGATTTGACAAGTTGCCATTTCAAATCAATTGTGTTACTTAGTTTTAGTCGCTAGTTGCGTAGTTTTGCAGTTTTCTTTCAGAACCTCCACACCAATAAGAGGATGAGTCGGTGCTCACAAGCGCTGGCTGCGCTGCCCCTTGGCAGGCTTCTGGATGTTCAGCCAGTCAGAAGAAAGTGGGCTTTTAAGGAGGCCTGAGCTACTATTGCCAGTTTCAGTCAAAGGGTCAACTTAGGGGCTGCGTAACAGGCAATTCGAGGTAAATAAGGAGTTTTTTTTTTGAAACTGTGAATCATGCAAAGCCACCCCAGTGGAGTCCCAGAATAAAAATATTGAGCTGAAATTGAGCATAATACGTAACGTTTAACAGCACACTCATCGAAATGTATTAAACCATTGCTGATGTTATGTATTTTTAATTTGCTGCTGTAATTTGCCTACAAGAAGAGCTGAGTGCAATTATAAAATTATAACTACCACATAATTATAACTGGCCGCATATTTGACCTCAGTTCATTTGAACTTATTAATGTGCCTAATGCATTCATAAATTTCATGCTGGACTGCCTGTGGCCCTCCATACACGCCATGTAAAAATGAAAATACTGTTCTAGAAAAGGAGCACTTGAGCCAAAACCAAAACTGGCAGCAAGCAGATTTAAACACCTCAGGAAGATATCATACAACCACACTGGCATAGCATTCACATGCAAATGCTCTGCAAAGTTCATATTCTCTGCATCCACATTGGTCATAACTCATTATTTCCATGTTTAATCTTGACAAAGGGGAGCACGGTGTTTTGAGAACCTCAAACTTCAATCCTGCTTGAAAACACTGTTCAATGGTTTTGGTTTATATTGTGAGGTTCTCTTTCTACTGCTCCGTACCAACAGTGGCAGTATAATGCATGAAGTCAGGAGGGGGCAAGGGAAACATTACAGAGAGCACAGACACTTAGTGTGAACCACTGTACTTTTTAATGTTTCCCGAATGCTAGTAAATCTAACCCTCCTAAAATCCACAGTGAAACATTATGCCAAGTATGACATCACCCCTGCACAGACCTGTTTTATGATTTTTAACTTCATTTACAGGGACCAGGGCTGGGCAGGCCACAGAGTCCAGTTTAAAACTCAGTCGCCACACTTAACGGCAGAGACTAGAGTCATTCACTCCAGATTTGACTGGCAAACAGAAGAAGTGGGAGAAATCAGTTGCTGTTTTCTCATCATAGTTTTTTTGTGCACATAAAACATCTGCTGGAGTTTCAGTTAAGTTCAGTTGTGGTAGAGTTTTACAATTATTACTACTTAACCAGAGTCAGACAAACTCACGCCTTTCATCTGTGTACAGTTTGAAAGTTATTCTCAACATTGTTGTTGGCCTCGCTTTGCTCCACTAACAGATCTCTATCAGTTCGAGTAGTAGCTCCTATGAAAAGCTGGAAAATACACGTTGTGCAGTGAAGAGGGTGTAATACTCTATAACCTGTAACCTAGCATAAACAGTACATAATTTTTTTTTTCTAAATTCTTAGTATTCAATTTGGGATTGTATTTCTAGATCACACATTTGTATTTATGTACTGTGAGTGGATGGATGTAAATAGAGCTACAACTAACAATTATTTTCATTGTCATTAAATCTCACGTTTACTTTTGCAATTAAGCTATTATTCTAAATAGTGACAAATGCAAATAAGTTCTCAAAGCCCAAGTAGATGTCTTCGAATTGTTGCTTTGTTTGACCAACTGTCCAAAATCCAATGAGGTTCAATTTGCAATGATATAACACAGAGAAAATCATATGCAAATCCTCACATTTGAGAAGCTTTGACCAAAGCCTGCTGTGAATTTAACTTTGATAAATGACTTAAACAATGAATTGATTATCAAATTGTGGACTTACTAATAAATTAATTGATCAATTGTTTCAACTCAACATGTAAATAGGAGGTCGACTGGATGTTCAATATAAAACAATTTGCCAAATCAGTGAGGGACTTTATAAACAACTAATAAATTCATACATTTCAAATATATTCAGAACATTTATCCATCTTTATAAAACTGTAAAAGCTTATTTCCCCACATTTGAGAGGACCTGCTGCTTGATGCTGTAGATATCCAGTAACTGAGCAAAGATACACTGCACACTGTGCAACATACCCAGAGACTATGTACAAAGCCATAAAAAATATATCCATGATTTTACCTGACTTCACAGAAGTAGGAAAAAACATTACTTCTGTGTAATTACTGTCTAAACATAAATGTAGAAATGTGGCTTGTATTGAGTTGCTCTCTACTCAGAAACAACCCCATATGAAACAGCATTTAATCAAATGTAACACTTCACTGGACATTGTGGTAGGTTAGTGGTTAAGGTGTGTACCATGTACTTTCATCGCCATGTCCCCAGTTCATTTCCCGGCTGGGGAACTGTGCTGTATGCCATTCCTCCCCTCTCTCCCTTCATTTCCTGTCACGTCTCTAGTACCTTTGAATAAAGGCAAAAATGCCCCCTAAAATGTAACAGTTCTTCCACACAGACAGCGATGAAAATTAAACAGTGTCCTTCCTTTGACTTTTTTGAATTCCTAAGGCCACTCTACATCTTTGAACCCTGAGAAATGATTTGCACTTTTTCTTAGATGGTGCATTTTGTGGAGTATTTCCTGTTCTATCAGGAACATGGATAATAGTGTTATTATTGTGCTCTGTGAGTCCCCCCTCCATTTCCCTGTTCAAGGATGCTAATTAGAAGACCAACCAGCTAATCTGGTGTTGGGGTCCTGATAACTGCCTTGCTTGGCGTCACTCTAGTAAATTGCCATGGCTCCCTGTTAAAAGCCGGCAGTTGATAGCATTATCAGGAGACAGGCTGCATTGGGGAGACAGAGTGTCCGGCTCCAAATGACCTCCCAAAATAGACAAGTGCCTCAAGACCAGGGGCCACAAGCACCTCCAACTGAAGAAAAGGAGCTAAGACAGGGCCAGCTCAGGAAGAACATTTCATCAGAGCCATTTCTGTTAATCGCATGCAGATATTCAAGAGAGGCAGCAAACACTGAGTGACCCCAACCCTCAGTATTTAGTTCTCCCACTGAGAAGAGCCTTGCCACACCACAGACAGGTCAGACATGGAGCCGCCTGTACAGAGTGGGAGCCACTCACTACCACAGAGCTGATAATGATTAAGGCCAATTCACTATCACTTATAGTGAAAAGCCTGCTCTGTCTCCTGTGACTGTGGTCTGAGGACAATCACACCATGTAGCTCCCAGACTTGACTGGTGACCTAAGATACAGAGAACCTCTGTGGTCTTATGGGACTAACATCTTCAGACAGTTCCATATATATGCTCTATTATCAATATGTAACTCAAATATTTCAGTGAGCTTGTTTAAACAGACTATGCAAAGCTGAGACAACAGCCATGTCCAAAGGAACATGCTGTTTTCATTATGTAGTCTGTACCGTCTCTCTTCACCCAGGGATACTGTGATTTAAGCCCTGCTGGTGCAGCAGGGTCAGTACTGTGACCCTATCTTTTCCCAATGATGATTTAATTGTGCTCAGAGGGCACAGTTTCTACTCTGCCCAAGCAGTACCTTGTCTTAGTTCCTCCCTAGAGTCACTTGTAAGAGCCACTTGTTGAGTCCTACACAGGAAGGTTAATTACAGTCCCTGATGCTACAATTCCACTACCGGGCCCCATGAAATAAATCAATAAGAGAGGAGAACAGCAGACAGTGAATCATGCACTGAAAACAAGGCAGTTCCAGAGTATCCTAGCTGGACCTCTGTAAGCCTCATAGTGAGGCAGAGTGAGAGGAAGTGAATGAATAATCCCTGTGAGTCCTTTACAATGTGCTTGAGAAGGAACACATTGTTGAGAATGCCAACAGCAGGTTTGAAAATTCCTGACGTACCTGTAGCTCAGTTACACATTACAGATAAGTGAAATTTAATGTTCCATGGAAAAGGACTAACTCAGCAGATCCACCAAGATTATACTGTGAACTGATTCCAAAAACCATAGCAAACACTGTAACAAAACATATGAAATTCATTCTTCTCAATGAAGCCCTCTGCAGAGACAAAAGATTTATACGCAAACTCTATCTCATTTGCTGCAATGCACATAGCAAAAGATATTAGCCTGGATTTGAGAGTCCAAGACAATTTGTCGAGATTGGAAGGAAAGTCTTAAGAGCAAACATCCATTACTGACAGTTGTTTAATATGATAGCCTCACAGATTCAGTGTTAAACAAAACTAAAACCCTTGTGAGTTTAGCCAGATTTACTTGATTTCATCACATCATTTGTAGCAATGCACATTATGTAATGACTAAAGGCTGCATGCTAATTACACACCACAGAAATCTGAATTTAATGGGTTTAGTGATGGAGAACTGAACCCCGTCATGTCCCAGGTGATTACTTATCCTTGCAGGAGTGTACACTACCAGGATGGAAAATAAGTTGCAAAATGTATGATGGCCACTATAGCCTGGACTCTTGAATTCCTTGTTGTTATGTGCTAGCCTGTAAGCTGGGAAATCACCACACAATATAAAGACTGATTATTACACTGATTTGACTTGACAACTGATTTCCAAGGCTGTGGAGAGTGCACTGGGAAAAATAGAGCAGGTAGGATTAAAATCCCTTGCCTCCTGACAGAGCCTCAGACCTATCAGAGCTGGTGTGATCATATCCAATATGATTGACTTTCTGTGTCTAAAATTGAGATTATCTAAGTATGATCCTGCAGTTTGAGCTGGACACTGATGCAAATCTATACAGAATTGACTTCAATCTGCATACACCAGATATTAAATGTGTGATCTTTTCACCATCAACAAGGCTTCTGAGGGTCTTCTAGTTTGTTTCCAGCTTTATGTACGTTTTATCCGTAGATGTGGATACTGCTATATAGTGTGGTCAGAATCAAGCAGTTTTCTCTCGTCCCAGCAGCAAGAGCTCTGTCCTGATCAGCTACTTGTCATTACAATCTTGTCATTACTAGTGCTTTGGGAGATGAATCTCCATGTGTCTATTCCAACAGGCTCCCCGGACGCTGCCAACAAATTAAAATCAATTGGTTTGTCTCTTGTCTTTATAGCCCTAGGCAGTCTGTGAAAAATGGAACCTCTTAAGAGGTAACACAGTATCCATGTGGGGCATAAGTCCAGAGCATGATTAATGGAGCTCCAGTCTGTATGCTAATGCTACATAACATAACACTAATACTGGCTGCATTAAGTTAGCCATGATACCAGGATGATATCATGTTTGCTGAAAGGAGAGCCAGTCGATGAAAAACGGATGATAGCACAAAATACCATCTTCATAATGCTCCACATCTCAGACATAGCTGTGTGCGGCGGGGAAAGGAGCAGTGGTCATTAGGACTCTTAAAGGGTAAAGACTCCTAACTCTGATTTACTTGATCTCCTATCTTGGAGGAAACCGTGGATCGCCTGCCAGTCTGGCGCTCACAGTCTCCCTGTGTGACCTCAGCTAGTAAGCCTACTCAGTGCTCACAATAGGTGGCCCGATGTGGCCCATGTTCCTGGTGCTTCAGTAGACGTCGGCCTGGAGAAGGGAAGGAAATCCTGGTAGAGAGCATAGCCGGAAAGAGTGTGGCCATTTCAGTTTTCAGGTCTATCCTTAGAGGTCAACTGGAGATTTTCCCCCAGGGGCCTCCACACTCTCTCTTTCCCCTCACCCCCCTCCTCCTCAAAGACATTCCTTTCTTTAAACCTTGCCTCCAAAACAGTTCAGATCTATCATCATCTCAATAACTCTCCCCATGTCTGGCCTTTTACTTGATTATTGAGGGTTATCACACAACCAGGGTAAAAATGATAGTCATTGTTATTGCCAAAAGTGAGACAGACATACAGGGAAAAAACTGTTATTATGAGTTCTCATGACATGGATTGTGCCCAAGAGGATGTCCTCTTGAAAGAAGCATGAAAATAAATTTGCTATGGTGAAAATATATTATTGCAATCATAGTCCGTAACACGTTTGGCGAAAGCCAAACATGAACAGCCATGAAGTAACCAGAGCAGGGCCTCTGGAGAGATCTTAAGAGAGCTGGGAAAAAATTGGGGTACAGGAAATTGTTTGATCAGCAGGATATACAAGATTGATACACAGTATAACAGAAACTTTTCAATGAGTAACTGCAAAAAACTTCTCATTGCAATGTTCTCCTTGAGGCCAACTCTGGAGCCACAAACCAAGGGTTTTCCCAATGTGTCACCCACTCGAGGGGAATTAGTGTTTGTGTTACAGTGTCTCTCTGTCCTATAAACAATGTGTCTCTTGTGACAGTGAATCAGACACGGCCTGTCGGCTAGCCTCTCCGGCATCAGGCCTGCTTGCCAGAGATTGGTTGGGGGACTGCTGCAGAGCCATGCCATTTGTCATGCTGTATATTTACAGGCTGTGTCAGCACAGGGCGGGTGGAGCGAGACGTCTCCGCTCTGCGCCTGACTCCATGGACGCCAGGCCCAGAACCTCCCCTCATTCATCTGTTTACTTTCTAAATAGGCCTCTGTTTGGACTTACATCAGTGGGGAGAGAATATCTAAGAAAACGAGGAAGGAAATCTGTGGAAAACAAAGGAAAGGAAAAGAAACTCTCTGTGATAGAGACTGCCCCTCGCTGTTCCTGATTACGGCAGAGTTGCAGAGCGCTTGGCGCCATCAAAATCGGCCATCCAGGCAGCCGGGCAGGCCAGACAGGGGAGAGGAAGACTGGTAGTGACGCTTGCAAATACCAAGTAGGGGACTGTTAGGGAGCTTTTTCAGTGTTTATGTATTTTAGATGGTTGTTTTTGATTTTGTAAAGCAGGAGAAGAAAGATAGACGCCTCCCCACGGTTACTAGACTTGTTTTGTACCCAAATTATGCAATATAATCTGTTTTGATGTACTACATACTGAACATCCTTCTGTTGACACGTTTTTTCTTTTAATGTATACAATTTATAAACTTTTTGGAATCACATCAAGCATCATATCGCTAAATGTTAGAGGTGAACAGAGGAAAATGCAAAAATAGCTAAAATGCAGTGCAGACTGTATGATCTCTTATGAACTTGAACTCGATATTTTTGGGGGCACCAGTGAAGGATCTTCCCCTGAGAACATTTTTTTTATTTTTACCTGGCATCTCATTATACCACCATGGATATCAATATAATTTTCATAGTTATTTGGTCAACAACACATGTTAACCTGGGTCACAAGCAAGATACAGTCACTGATAGGCATTCAATAACTCAGAGGGATATGAGGCTGTAATTAATCAGAACTTGGCCACATACTGTGTATTCCCCAGATCCGTTCTCAGAGGATGCAATTTTAATGTTACATGACAATGGATGGGGAAAAAAAGTAAACTTGCTGAAACAGCAGAGACTGGCTGCTGAGTTTTTTTTTTATACATTCAGTATACCTTTCAGTTTATGTCAAATCAATGAGTGCAGAGACCATTCACCATTTTACCAAGCCTAAAGTCAATTGTAGGTTACCGATGGTAATGACACTTGCACAGCATTACAGAGTAAGCACAGCACCTAATGTCTCACCACAGCTGAGATTTTCCCTGTGTAACGTGAAGTTGTCCTGTGCAAAACTGATGTAGTCGGCAAAAATGATCTGCAATACAGGATGTCCAACCTGTGTGTGTGTAGTCAGGGTCTCCTCGTCTTTTATGTCCTATGTACCCTGTCTTCTATAGCTCTATAGCAAATAAGCAGTTAATTATGCAAATTTTTCCCTGTATACTTTTTCAATACGGTTATTTGTTAAGTGTAACAAATTACAGCACAAAAATACAGTAATACAGTAATTAATCACAACAGCATCCTAACCCACCTTTGTGTTTGATGGCTACCAGGGACCGAAAAGAAAACCTAGATGGGGAAAGCAGCATGAGGAGACTGAGGGAGCTCTTGTATACATTCTATATTTTAATTGTGTTTGGAACAAACAACTTTCCATACCCATTTGTGGTGGCTAGATGTTGTCTATAGAGTAAGAGTTTGAAGTAGGGGTGCAAAGAGGGGGAAGGATAACTTATGTTTTGAATCTTAACAACTTTGTTTAAAAGGTGAATGCTAAATTTATTAACCAATCTATCCATTGTAACTACCTATTCCTCAACATTGCAGAGCCACTTCTTTTTTTTAACTTTAATCTATTGTATATACTGTAGTTGTGCATGCACACAGTTTTACAATGTAATGGAAAACAAGGATGGACATTTCAGGTTCATACACCTCCATTTTCACTTTCAAAAGATAACCCTGTCAGACTGGACTCGTATAAAACCTGCATGATCCCTCATGTCTGTGATGTACCGTGCACTGTCAACACGCTGTGTCAAATAAAGAGTCTATCATCCCATAGGTAAGCATTTAACCTGGTATGTGAAACATCAGGAATGATGACTAAAATTATGAAAACAAGATCCAGCTTATTAAAAACGGCACACTCTTTTAATTTTAAATTAATTATTTCAGTTATTGTTTTTGGTGAATTTTGGTTTGTATGCATCTTTAGTAAGTTTTTAGGCCTTACTAAACTGTAATAAGCACTTCACATATTGAATATCATCTCATGACTTAAATGCACTTACAGTATAAAATTTTGCTGCACATTAATAAAAAAGACAGAAAACCGCTGTGTTGTATCCTGTTTTGTAATAGACTTCTCTTGTTGCATGACTGAATCTCAATATTAAAACAGATAAACAGAGGGAATGTCTTCTAAAACAAGTATAATACGAGTACAAGTTTTTCATGTCATTTCGTAATTAAGAATTTGTTTAAATGCCCTACAACAGGCAAAAAAAATCTTTGCTTATCACTTTTAAGTACATTCAAACCAGCAATGCTTCTGTCTCTTGTGTCGCCACAGCAGCTCTATCTAATCTCCATTAAAAAGAACAAGACCACCAAAAAACAACAGGACTGGCTGGGGCTGCGGCAAGAGTGAAGAGAAAATCAGCAGTAAAGATTTGAAACAGGAAGAGTGTGGCGTCAGTACAGGCGGGAGATAAGAGCACTGCGCTCCATACACAAACACAGGGTTTCTGTGGCTGAGTGACTCCCAGCTCTCTGGGCGCCCTCACAGTAGCTGTCCTCTCCCCCTGGCTGGCTCCGGACCACAGCCCGTCACCCAGCCTTGCACACAGCAGATCCAGGGGCCTGATACACCCTCAGTGACTCCAGGGGTTTTAAGGGGATTTGTGCAAGTCCAAAGAACTGGCGGGCCCCCTCAAACAGGCAACCCTGGGAAAAAATGAGGGGACTTCTATCCCATGCTGCATTTCAACCAGATCCCTTGGTTAAATGTCAGTACAGCTCAACTCCAAGGTAACTAATTAACAACAAAGACTTCATATTTCTTTCATTATTTTCTCTATTGTGTCCAGCTGAGAGAGTTATTTTTCAAAATTAATACTACAAGTCAAAGTTGAAACAAAGCCCTGTTTCTCTTATACAATGCCAATGATTTGTAACCGAGTGAAACCGACCACTGTTCCTCCCAAAAACATGAACTTAAACAAGTTGGTTCCTACATAGTCTGCTGTTCCAGCCATGAAAGAACAACCAGAATCATCTTGGTAGCACCAACACCAATACAGCTTAACACTGCTGTCACATACAGCTGCTGTATTTACATACAGAAGCAGGATCACACACTCCTTTCCTTCACCACGAAACCACTATCTGTTGCAAGCATGCTTCAAATCCTATTATCGGAAAATCCTGAGTCAAATATCCTCCCCAGTGAATTTCAGCAGGGCCATCATTCATCATGGCTGTGTGTGTTATGACAGCGAGGTAGAGAGAGAGAAAAGACAAACAGCAGAGCAGTTAGAGGAGCTTCTGCATGAGACAGAAACAGCCAAAAGTGTAATAGCACTAAACCCTGATCTTGTGCAACAGTCTCATTCTCAATTAACCTCGCTTGTGAAAACAGCTTTGCTAATTTTCTCACAGCCGGGAGGCAGAGGAGAGTCTCCAACGCCATCAGAGACACAACCAAAGTGCTATAGGTTCCGGGCTCAACATGACAAAGTTTTTACCAGACAGACAGTGTGTGTGTGTGTGTGTGTGTGTGTGTGTGTGTGTGGATGAGAAGTGAGGAAGCCTTTTGGCACAGGGTTGAAGGCTGGGAATCCTAGCCGGGTTAATAAAAGTAGCCCGTGGGGCACTGTTTTTCCAGGCGCTCTCTGTGATGTTTGAATGTGAACTCAAACAAGCCTTCATTATGTGGCCACAGCCCTGGAGCCCCTGGTGCTGGGAGAGAGGCCCTGCCACTGACAGCCATGGCCTGTTGGCGGGTGCAGACGCCTTCCCCTCTGCTATGTCTCTTTCTCTCTTTTCACTCCCCCTGCCTCTGATCCCTTTCTCCACACTGCTCTTAGCCTCTAATCCTGCATTCCCTCTCTTTCCTTTCTAGTGCAATCCTTCCACCTCAGTCCTTTTACCTCTCTCTCACCTACTCTTATTCCCTCTTCAGCAATGCCCCTCTGGTTTCTCTCTTTCCACGCATTTCTCCAATCATCCTCCAAGAAGGAGGAAGCTTTTAAACTGGCCCTTGGAGGACCTGGAAGCCTCTAATCCACCAACTTTGTCTGTGGGTTTATTTTGGTATGAATGCGACTTTTAACAAAACAATGACGGCTGGCAGACGTACATGGGTGTGTGCCTCTGGAGGTACTTCATCATGTTTGGTGGTCCACAAAATGCTGACCCCTGCATGAAATAACAGCAACTGATTTTTCATAACATAAACTCGTCCATCATAGATAAGAGCAGTACATCATAATCTCAAATTGACACTTGTGAAAACAGCCATTATCGATTAAACACAACATTATCATTGGCTTGGTGTGCTGCTGCAGATGTTGTTTCATGAGCAGCTCAAAGCTGAGCTGCTGCACAGAACCAACTACTCTCTTCACTTCTTTTCTGTGTCCATTTCTCCAATATCTACTGTAAAGCATTACAGAACTCTTTCAAACTGTTATGCTTTGTGTCTAAACTCAAAATAAGCTACGTTACAGCTGAAATACAGAAAGAAAGAGAAGGGAGAGATCTGTAATTAGAACCATCTTTTCTCCTGGTGATTGCGGCCCAGTGTTTCCCAAACCAGTGGTAAAAATAAGCCCTCCTCCTCTCTCTAGCTAGATACAGAGACACCCACGGTGTTTTTCAGGTCGCATTCAGACAGAAATGATTAAGTGCACTGGTGATATTAAACTTCTGGGAAGTCAAAAAGGCCAGATACACAAATGGGCACAATTTGGAGAAAAATTACAGGATTGACAAAGTGTAGAATTCACTTCACTTAAGACACTACAACATGTATAATTTGACTTAAACTTCTGTTTATATCTATTAATCGTGTATACCTAGTGGACTGGATATTGTATATCATAAAATCTTTGATGACATTGTCTTGGGCTTGAACCATTGAAAACAGACCTTAGTTTTTCAAATTAGGAAATAGGAGCATTTAGTCTAATAATTGGATAATCTGCATGCTATCATGATATGATGAGAACATAAAAACAAGAAAAAAAAAAACCATTTGGCTCTGGTGCGATGCTAACACTAGCATACAGTACGTTGAGTGATACCAGACTAATCCAAAGTAAGAGGGTTGTGGGGTGCGATTTTTGTGTCTGGGTTGAGAGCAGCTGTGGTTTGCATGGTGCTGCCTCTGCAGGTAACTAGGTAATTAGTATTAATGTCTACTGTAATTTTCTCCCCAGTAACTATGCACGCAAGTAGGGCCATCCAATCCAGTGGTGCCCACGGTGTTCAGATACAACCTGTATTGGTGAGTTTCTGTTGCCCATAGTGAAACATTGTTACAAACATCAATGTTACATTAAGTTTCCAATAATAGCTATCATTAACTCAGCACAGCTAATGCATGTGGGATAATTACTGCAAAATTCTCAAACATGTTCTGGAAGCAGATTAAGTAGTCCAGCATAATACCCTACAGGGGTTTTTTTTGTTTTTTTGGTTTTTTTGCTTATCATAGTTGCTACTCATTTGCAAACACCAAACTTGAGTGCGGACAGTGCTAGCATGGTGCACTGTATGATCTACCAAGGACAACATGATTGTAGCACATGAACTAAAGGGCCATTTTCCTGATAATATAGTTCATCGTACATACTGTAATCTAGGGCAATTCGTCCCATTGTTAGACAGCTCAGCCATCCTGTCACCGTCCTTGAAACCGGCCCAATACATCCTGTCCTCTACACTTGAGTCTGATTGAAGCCTGTATGTGCATGTCTGTGTAGGGCCTCTGCAACATCTGTCTAGCCAGAGGCAGGGAACAGATTCTCCTAATACTCTGCATAGCTCAATGACGTCAAACTGATTCATTAGCATAGAAACCACTAATGTGAGTCATCGTTTGAATAATCATCAATTATTCATGGAGCAAGGCTCTCAGATTGTTTTGTCTGCTTTGTAACCACAAACTACCTTCCCCCTCATGGATTCCAAAAAGTAAAAAAGTGGCTGGTTCTCATCCTGCCCTGTATTTACTGATGGAGTAAGTGCATGACGAAAATATATGACGTTGATCTTTTTATACAAATTAACTTTACAAACCTTAAACAAGCCTCATCTCTAATATTACTAACTCTGCTGATAAATATTCAAGTTAGATTTTTATGCTATGGATAATTTATGGTACATAATTGCAAAACAGTACTGGACCGGATTTCTCCCTCCTCCATTATGGGCACAAGGTTGAAATAAAGGACAGAGTGTTTAATTCGTAGCCATGCTGGAGCTTTGAGAGCTGTGACACCTCCTATAGTGATGTGGGTGACTGGCACGGGAACACCAAACACTCTCCAGGAATCCAAAACGTGTGTTTCATCAACTGGTGTTGAGAAGTCAGCATATTCTGCTACTGAGGATCCTGGAAGTATCAGTGTCAAAGAACTCCCACTGTGTTGGGTCTTGCATTGGGCTATTGCGAGGAATCTTGCTGATCTCTCCTGCGGTGAGCACTTGGGACAGGTCAGCTAAAACGGAGGGTGAGAACCACACCAGAGTCCAGGCAATGTTAAGTCAACACCGCTGAAAAGTTTGTCCTGTTGAGAGGTCAGCCAGCCTCACTTCCTTATGACCTCTGACCCCTGTCTTCTTGCCTCCAGCACTGTGCTGTCTGCTCTGCCCTACCTGTCTGCCGGTCTGCCCGTGTCAATCTCAAACAGCACCGCAACCTTAACACTGACGACTGAAATGCATTTTACTCTGAGCAGATCCTTGCCATGAAAGAGAAAAGAGAAAGGCTAACCCAGCTCATCCAGTGACAAGTATGAATGACATGCAACTACTTGTGTCATGCTTCATAGATAAATGGCTTGGGACAGAGGCCAAGGCAGTATAAACCACAACAAAGACATTGTCCTTAACATGCTCAAAGGAATTAGAGGGATTTGTTCTAATACTTAAAGCCAAAACTGTTTTATGGTTGTTGTTTCTTTTTTTTTTTTTTTTTAAACAAAGGCTTGGTTGTCACTGGTCTCAAGCTGAATTAGCCTTTCAAAATATGTTTTTTTTTTTCTTTTTTTTTCTCAGCTCAGGGCCAGGATGTCTGAAGCAGATTTCATTTCTTCATGAGGAGTAGGTGATTTCGTTGTGTATACAGAGACATGGCCCAGTTAGATAGCACTGTCTGCACAGGCTGGAGTCAGGGCTCCTCAGCGCACAGATAAGAGAGGGATGGTTTTGTGTGTGCATGCTTGTGCGTTTGAGAAGAGTGAGAGAGCGCTTGCAGATCCCGCATATCTGAGCAGCCTTCTGGGCAGGCCCTAGACTCTGAGTTTTGTGAGACTAATGGTTATTGAAAATAAGGAAAAGAACTGAATAGAACTCAGCATATCTGCAAACCACACTCTGCAATGCCATGTTTCTTTACCCGCTGAGTACACTGGTCGCTGGGTCAGCTACAGGTAAGCACCTCTGATGGACATTTCCATCAAATGTTTATGTCACAGATTAGCAAATAATGTTTATGCCAGAGGTACTTCTTTGGTAAGAGTATCTCAAGAAAAAATAGTTAAACGGAATTATGAATTTCCTTAAAACCTAAGTTATTAATCCTACACCAAATCCTAAAATAAACTGATAGTCAGTGCAACACATTTGCTTCATAAGCCCTGGATCAATGGGCTGATGGCCATGTCAATTCAGCATTTTGCTGAATTAGTCATTAGTAATGAAGCAACCACATTAATTTTGATGGAGGGTAAACCAAGATCATTCTTAGGCCATGCATCTCCAGATGAAAGTGCCTCAAAATTTCTAATTCAGGGATACATATGTATGCACTGTTCTGAAAGTGGATAAGAGAAGGCAGAGGCTGGCGTGGAGAGGTGGAGTTGTTGGGTCTGCAGTGTCGGACGGAGCTGGGACACTGTCGCCTATTGATCTGTATCCCTGGCACTTCTATGCAGACTGTTGTTGAGAGCAGGTCTGCCGACCCTTTCTTTGCAGAGCCGGGCAGATTTGAGTGGTGCCGCAACCCAGCGGCTGGGATGTGCAGTGAATACAGTCTGCACAGATAAACAGTGCCTTGTTTAGCCGTTTCTTTCCCGCTGCTGAGCCAGCTGATAACAGCAGCGGGAGGGCAGACGGCCCTTGGCGGCAGTGGACAAGGCCTGGGGAGGCAGACACTCTGGCAGCAGCAAGTTCTCTTCCCACATCCCTCACTCCCCCTCCCAGCCTGGTTAATCTCACCTCTTTTCTTTTCTGTCTCTTTTCACAGAGGAGGACTGCGCCAGTTAATTGTCAAGTGAGAGTGAAAACTATCAGTCAGCATGGCGAGCAGAAAGAACAGAGGGATGGAAATCCAGGAGACACTCAGTTAATACATACTGACACATTCATGTGCACATGCACTTCCTCACACACATGCACACAAAGCAGTATTTCTCGGTCTCTCAGCAAAAAACCTGCTCATTCTGCAAAACACACATTACAATATAAGGCAAGGTTCTATTGGGTTACTATGTTTTGAAACCAACTGATCTAAATAGCAGATGGAATTACATTCATTTTGGACACAGCAGGCCTCCACGTAGAGGTCTGAGAAACAAAGTTACTGTGAAGAGAGGTCTACTCCAGGCCCACAGTAGAAGAAAGATGGGAGTTGAACTGCTCTCCCTCTCAGCACCACAAGCTGTCCTCTCCTTGTCTTGGCCCGGTACCAGGCTCTGGAGTAATTGCAGCAGTGTGGCATTGTGGGGAATACTTTGCATTCCTACTTTCACAAGGAAGTTTTTCTTCTTAGCCTCCCTCACACTGCAACCTGCCACAGATAAAACATGTCTCAAACAGTGTTGTTTCCACTGTCGCCCTGAGACAATGCGGGTATGTATGCCTGTGTGTGTGTCGGGGGCAGAAGAGTAACAGAATATCCTCCTACAGTAATGAATTCCATGTAGTGAAAGCTGGAGAAGCTGATGAGTGTGTGTGTGTGTGTGTGTGTGTGTGTGTGTGTGTGGCTATGGTTGGCAAAGGTGGTGCTGGGATTATCAGGAGTCACGAGTGATTAATAGAAAAAAGCCATAAAATGGTCGGGTGTGGCGTATAAAATCTGTCAGTGTTTGGAAAGCCTGTTAATAGCCTTGGCCTACAATTTAAAAGGAGCAAGTTTATTATCAATTGCTATAAAAAAAGGAAGTAGGAAATAAAAAACAAGCTGGGTGAACTCTTAACTTCCCATATCTTGTTAGTAATTGAACTCAGCGGTGTTTTCTATTCTCTTTTTCCCATTGACAACTTCCCCCCTACCATTACAATTTATCATCTTAGCCCATAGAACCCTGTTGATAGCCCAAACATACCAGAAGAATAGCAATCAATAATGGGGGAGTGTTTTACCCAGAATCCACAACATCCCCCCTTCAACACCCCCACGCACCACCCCACTCTCCCCTAACCCCATATTCTCAATTTAAAAGGCCACATCTGCTTTTAATATCCTTGCCTCTGTACTGCAGAGTTACACAATCATGATCAAGTGTGCTTTCCGAAAGGCAGAAACACTCACAAATACAGACATGGACTCATGCCAATACCAACACAAACATACACCCTTTTATGGCACACCAATAGGAATGCAGGACAAGATGTCACTGTGATCACTGAGCTAAGTGGATATCTTTAATAATATGTAGTTGGGATATATGCATATGTTTGGAGGATATAGTGGAATCAATAATACAGCTGGGAGAAAATGTTTTATTACAGAAATACACAGACACTTTTAAAATGTCATGGCACTGGTGGAAGACTTTTTTTTTATCCTGGATTGAGCTTCTTTCTCTCTTCTCTGCCTCTGTGGCAAAAAATTTTGTAAATTACAACAAAGTACAAAAATACATTTACAATGTTATCTGCCATTGATATGTTAGCATTATAGACTGCAGTATATCATACAAAACCCTGGTGGCTTAGGGTGATTCAGTTATACGATTTTTCAGAAAAAATAAGGGAATGATGACGTGTTTGGTAAGGAAAGACTTTAGCAGCAACAGCTGAAACAGGGGCATCCTGTCGGCCACTGCTCCATGTACCATTGTCGCCATGAACAATCCTTTATCTGTGTTGTTTTCCACAGTGACCGCATTTTGATAGAGCTAGCTTGGAAGGAATCTCCTACTGAGAATTCCCCGATATGTTACAAAACTGGAAGGATGCCACTGGCTGGTTCGTCCCAGCTTTAAGCTCCTTATGCACAGTATGACAGCCCTTATGACTCCAGATCACCTTACACTGCACTTCCCAAGCGGTTCCGGGATTCCAGCAGTTACACTTAGATGTCAAGTTATGAGCACCGTGGAGAGACAGTGGAATTTTTCAGGAACTTGTGTACCTCACTGGGGGGTCATGGTATGCTTTCGATTACCACAGCTGTAAAATTGCGGATGAAGCTGGTCACTTATTTCACAACACAATAGTTTATTATGGAAGCTCAAGTGTAAAACAAAATCCTTGAGTTTCATATTGAGATCCCAATGTCATTGTAAGTTAACTAAAAGTATACGCAAAAAGAAGTATGCACAGCAGCTGTACAACAGAAGTAGCCATGTGTAATGTCTATACAAAAAACAATTAAATAATAGGTAGTGCCCAAAAACAAAGCAAAAAATGAGTGAATCACTTTTTTGCTGGCTTTGCCACCTCTCCTGACAAAGCACTGTGGTGACCACATTTTTGTGAGTTTTCCTTTCTTCCATTGTAATCCTATGCTGGCATTCCTTTGGCTCTTTTTACGACTATGCCAGCTCAGACTGGCTCAGCTCTGCCAAGCACCAACACAGCAATGTTGGTTTATGGCATTCTCTGATTCTGTACAGCAAGCCCTCCATTATAATTATCAGTGCAATTAGCTGATTCACAGCATTTTAATACAGTGCCTCAACATACTCAGACATCTCATCAGTCACAGTTTAAAGCTCCATTACTGTCTCAGTGGGAAGCTTGCTTCCCAGCATACTTGGGAACGCTCTCCTGAACGCATCTCCTAGATGGGTGCCGCTAAAACAACGTCACGATCTAGAGACTCCAATTCATAAATTACATGGAATGATGGAATGCGTCACACCTTTCCATATTTCATATGACTCATTTGAAGGTATTTGCTGTGACAGGCACATACAGGTAGCCAGTCGCTGCCTTTGGTTGGAGAATAATGGAGGAATGGAATGATGGAAAGGCCAACTGAAGTGCGCACTTTTTGTCATTGGGGTACAACTGAGGAAGCCAACTGTCCATGGGCATGCCACTGCACTTCCCTCATCCCCTTGCCCCCCCCGTTACAACATCCAACTATAATTATATGCCAAAGGTGCACAGATGCTATCTATCCTTTTTTATTTTTTTTAATGAGATATTACTGACAATTATATATGACTGACTAATCTAATAAGCACTAAAACTGGCTTTTGGCATTGGCAGATGCTTATATATATGGTATATGGATTGATTCAGAAAAAAAATTATATTAATCCCTCATTAAATAATTTCCTTATAAATAAATACCTTTGCCTGAGGTCTAAAGCTGATAAATGCCAACGGTTTCATACCCCACCCAAACCTGCTTGTCCACTACCAACAAGCAGGGGTGCTGGCCATGATTCAGTCCCAGACAAAGCAAACAATGACCTGACCTTGATGATGGAGATAGAGTTAGCATGTCACCGGAGGCCGGGTGATAACATTTGTGACCTATGCCTCTGGCCAGCTTTGAGCCTGGCTGGCGCTCTGCTGGTGCCATTCTGTCTTCTGCACACCAACTGACTGAATGCTTCTTGTCTTTTTCTCACAGCAGATTGCAAACTGTCTAGCCATCCTTGAATAACCCCCCCCCCCGCACCCTCAACTCCACCCATATCGCCACGCACGACTGCACACTGTGAAGCAGTGAACGCTCCCAGTGCTATCTGCTTCATCAGACCCTGATGATATTGTGGAGACTGGCGTCTGAGCTGGCCGATAGCCGTCGGGCGCTCTCTCTTCATAAATAGAGATGTGCAAGAATGGAAAAATTATCCAGAACACAGCTATTCTTTCAGCTCCATCTTTATGGCCGTTGCATCATCTGCACATCACTAGCACATACACCTTAATCCCAGTTTGACTCACAGATGATCTTTTTTGTTTTTTGTAAGAGGAAAGAGGTACAATATATATTTCCAGCCTGCTGGACTTTCTTTGTCTCTAATATTGATTTCTATTAAAAAAACATCATGTGTGCAGGAAAACGTGCCTCTCTACATGTCTCCCTCTTCCTAACTTTTCTTTTCAGTTGAAAGGTGAGGTGATTGCAGTTCAGAGGTTGAGTACTGGTCTGCTGTGTATGTGTGCTGCTGCTTCCTGTCGACTGTAAGTCTACTGGTAGTCTGGCGAAGGGGTCACCACACAGGACTTTGTATTCAAAGAGGAGAACAAACAGCGGAGACCTTGACCGTCCAGACCCCCACCCCCCACTCCTCAGCCTCCTTCCAAATAACGGCATCTTAAGACTCAGTAACAATCCTCATGTTTATATCAGCAATGTGTGGGGGCAGTGACTGAGATGAGATTCTCACTCCATTCCCAAATTAAGCTTGAAGATCCAAGGTTTGAGAGAATTAGCCCTCATTTCAACTTAAGAAGCGCAACATAACATGGAAAATGTCAAATAAATTAATGTGAAATAAATCCACAGCAACACTGCAAGGCAGTGAATCCTTAGCTTTTCCAGCTGACTGGCTGCTCTAATTGTAGCCATGCTAAGCGGGGTCAGTGGAGACTCCCAGTAAATGGCCGTGTCGCCAATGCTCTCTGTTGCTGAGTGGACTGACGAAATAATGAACTGCACAGGCTTGTTTGATTTCCTCTGGAGACAGCTCAGCAGGAGTCTGATCCACATACAGCCCTGGCTCCCACTAACCCAATCTGCTTCACCCCGCTCTTTCTCTCTGTCTCTGACTGAGAGACGGCGTCTATGGAAGCCTTTTTAGGGTACATCTATTCACTGTGATTTATCGTAAATTAAAAAGCCGGGAGCTCAGTTGCACAGCTAAAATGCCCTCTCTGACTGCCTGGCCGCACTGAGCTGGATTCCCTTTCTTCTCATGTCCATTCCGTTGCTATTGCAGCAGACCGATAATTCACATGAAATTGTGTGTTTCCAAGGAAAGGTTCATTTAGCCCTGCAGTTTGCAGTGCATACTGATCATGCTAAAAACTTAGACAGCTAGCATGTATGAACATTTTATATATCACAATATTATGTGGCTGTACATAGAGACTCTGCTGTCAGGTAAAAAAAAAAAAAAAGTGAAAATAGAAATTTTGGGGAGTTTGCACTCAGAGTCTGCAATATGGTATGATATATGGTGCTGCAATATGGTATGAACATTATTATGGGTCCATGATATTACCGTGCAAAATTCAGAAAGACTGGTAAAGACACAATCATGAAGGAGCACATCGAATCCAGTATTTTTCTGGGAAACAAGGAGGCTGGCTCGCATGCAGGCAGTCAGTGGTGATATGTCTTGGCAGGCACAGATAGGGGCAGTGTAGTCATGGACCCAGTCATCGTCATCTGGTCGCACATTCCTACCCTATCTGTGCAGTAAACTGGATCTCCTTCTCCCTCTTATCAGCTGTCAGGAATTTTCTATCAGAGGCCCGCTTTCTCTCTTTCTCTCTCTCTCTCCCTCACTATCTCCTTTGCTCTCTTACTCTGACTCCCTTGCCTTTTTTTCTCTCTTCCTGTCCCCTCCTTAAAGCTGCAGAGCTGACACAGAGCAGAAACGGTTAATGGTCATTAAGATAAGGAAGCAAGGAGATGTCAGGCGGCTCCTAGGACAGGCTGGAACCCAAACAGCTCTGGTGCCTACTGCGTCACCACAGCAGGAGGCCCCCTGCCCTCGGGAAGCACCATACACATACATATGGCGGACCCATGAACCAAATTAACACATTTAATAAATATGATTAACATAACAAGCTACTTTGACCAATTTCTCTAGATCTCTTATTTTGTGGACGTTTTATGAACAAAAAAACAACAAAAAAAGCATTTTTTTTTTAAATACTGCCTCTTCTAAATAACATTAATTCAAAAATTGGTCTCTCTTAACAGAAACTGCATTTCATTTCTATTATTTTTTGTCTATTTGTATTTTATTTTATCCTATTTTAATTGATTTTATTGTCGTCTTCATTGTGTCTTTAAATGTTGTAAAGCTATTTAAATTGCCTTTACAAAGAATTTCGTCCTCCACTTAAATAACAAGACAATAGGGGCAAACTCATCGCCTTTTTCTTCTGAGATGAAAGTATACGAAATGAAATTATGTAAGACTGCATTTACATTGGTCTTCATTTCTAATCTAATAATTAGCAAATGATAAAGAATTAAACTGATGTTGATGTAACTCAAGAATGGCCAATATTAAATAAAAAAGTAGTATTATGAAATGATCACATTTAAATTCAGATAAATATATTATTTGACAAATAAATTCATCATAAAATATAATTTCATCAGTCCCATTTTTGTAGTATTCTTTTAGTTTTACAGAATACATTTATTTAAATTCATGTTTATTTCTTTATAGCTATTTTATTTTTGTATTAATGGCATTTTTTCCAGTGACCCTTCTATCTCTCACTCAATATTTCATGATGTCACTTTTTATGACACTGGGTTGTTAGGTTTGGTCATCAAAATAAGAAACTTCAAATCCTAGTTTATCATTAATTTACTAAATTATTTCACAATGCATTCTTTCATTCATTCTTTCATAGTTTCATTTATTAATATCATTATTTCTTATTTAATGGAATATTTATTATTGACATTAGTGATATTTAATAGAGTATAACTAATTAATTAGAAAACAAGAATAAAATTCATTATTATGTCATATAAAATCTGTCTACATCTGAAGATGATGGAAATACTCCAAAAGTTTTTGCTTATTTCTACAACTGGAATTCTTTCAAGTTTTAAAATTATGATGTGGAGATTTTATGAAAGCATCTCTTTCGAGAAGTAAAAAATACCGTGTGAAGAGTACCACTTCACTACTGTCCTGTCCTGCATGTCATCCTAACATCTGGTCTCCACACACTGCAAGCTGAAATATGGCGACAATTCATGCCACTGTGCCCATAATCCTGTGGTATCAAAGCACAGGCAGAGGGGTCTCTCTTTCCTCTCTCTCCCTCCCACTCACCTCCCTGTGATGACAGACCCCTGAGAGGAGCCCTTTGTTGGTAATTGAGCTTACCTCATTTTCAAAATACCAGGAGCCCTGCTGAATAATAAAAATGTGCCTATACTGGGGTACATATTTCTGGCAGAAACCAAATAGCTCTATGCACAGAAAACAGAGCTATGCTTGTTGAATTAGACTAGAAAGAAGGAAAAGGTTTGTTTTTTCATTCCCTGACTTTTCTTTGGTCAAGATTTTTTCCCCCTGCTGCCTTAACTACAGTGGGAGAGTGGCCTTGTGTGGAGCCTGGATTGCCTGGACCTTAGTAATATCTACCAGGGAGCCTGTAATTACTCAGACAGCACTGCTGCCATCAAGCCACGCCTCCAGCACTCTGCAGGCCTGGCAGCCTGTAAACGTGTCAGTGGTAGGATGTCTCTCCTCTTCTCTTATACACTTTCTTACATACAAGAGGAAGGTCGAATACAGTCTCTCAAAGAAGACAAAGTGAGAGAAACGACCTTCAATGTCTACCTATTTGCGCTAGCTGATCGTAAATGACCTGTATGTGCTATTTGCCCTTAAATGGCAAAAACACAGGTATGTATGTTAGAATGACACTCCATGCCATGTAGTGTTACAATGCTGGGTTTGTACCAAGGTGATAACAGTTCCTGCATCATGTAAGCAGAGTTTTTTGAAAAAATAAGGACATAAATGAGGTCCCAACAATAATGCAAGTCCCTAGAAAATGCTTAAGTTAATTCACATCTTATCACAACAAAATAAATAAGGCAGGAATGTTCAAGATGAACTTCAGATAATAGTGCAGTGTGGACAATTTTTTCAATACTATTGACTATAGCAGGCGTCACTGAGTTGCATTTAATCATATTTACGTACACATGAATGTTTTTCTCCTTCTAACCTACACACAATCTTCAAGTATTGGCTATCTTACCATCAGTGTGGAGACTGGCAGACACAAGTCTTTGAAATGTGATCCTTTACCCAGCCAAGGCCTGCCTCCCTCACCCTAATTGGATGATTATATCCAGAACAACATTATTTTAACTTGGAGTGAGACAGGGGAGTTCTTTAATGCTGAGTAAATTCCTCTTGACTTGCTATTTGTACCCAGCCAAAGAGTTACCGACTTCACACTCTCATATGAGTGCCAGATTTTCTGAGTGTGTTACACAGCGTTTTAAGTGTAACGTGTCTCGAAATTTATGGTGAATACAGCTCCTTGGATAGAGTCCACAACATGATAACAGTACATCAAAACATGATGGATCTGCACTGCTGACATGGGAAAAAGCATTCCATACACAATGCTTCTCAGATAAATATGTGATAAAGCATTAATTGGCCACAGAAATTGCGCAAGGTTATTGTTGTCAAGTTGCTTACAACACAGGGTTGACACTGGCCCCAAATTGGCTTGAAAATATCCTCCTGAATCCCTCAACATCTGTCAAAAGCGACTGGCATATGTGACACAGTGACACAAATATTAATCCAACTGACATAAACTTAATTTGCAATGCAGAAGGATGTGTACTGTGCAAATTATTCCCAGTGTAGCCTAAAGGACTGAAATACTGTCAATGCCAGTCAAAGTGCACTCCTTTTTTCTTTACATGAGTTGGCTGTTTAGTGGTCTAGGGAAAAGTCAGATTGCAGGCCCTCTTGGTTAGTCAGACGTTCATTTGAAGGCTTGGTCAGGACTGGGAACAAAGCAAGGCTCCGCTTGGCCTTGTCAGCGCTTTAGCTATTTCAGTGGCCATCCGTATATCAAAAAATCCTAAAAACAGACAAAGCCTCTGAATATTTGCTTAAACTTTCAATGCCCCATAATCATGCCAGTAATGATAGTGTGTCGTCTTTGTCCAAACACCAGGGGCTCTGTTCTAAACACATAGAAACACATACATACACATAGGCATATGTACACACACGGGACGATGATGGATGTGAAGAAATTATAGGCCAAAGGCACTGAGTCTCCTTCTAGTCATTTAAATACACAAAGTACATAAATATTGCAGAACTATACTGAAATCATACTCAATTTATATTGATACTCAGCTTGACTGACTCAAAGTCAACTAGACGCTAAGGCTAAAGCAGAACAACACACTGATTTTATACTTATTAGGGCTGGATATTACTTTGGTTATGTTTTCCTACAAGTCATCAAATGACTTTATGCAAGCGTTAATTTTCTTTGTAATAAGAAACACACATATGTTAGATGGTCCAGGGATGAAAATACATTTGACTTAGTAGCAATGTATTTCTGAGTGATTTTGTTGGGAGACATTAAAAGCTTGACTAAAAAGAGGTCGAAATATCAAAGGCTTAGGTTAAAAAAACAACATCTACCCTGAGGGGAAAATTGTACAATTACCTACAATGTGCCAGGCTGCTTGCCAGTTGAAAACCAGGTCATGGAAAATGTATGCAGCACAGAGAACAGGCAAAACCACAGTTACATAAGGAGTCCAATAGCATTGTCATTCTTCATTTTAAAAAAATAATCTTTTTTTTGTTTATGATACCAAGAAATTCTGCAGGCAGTCGGAGTGTTTTTGCATTTGTGTGTGCAGACACATACAAGCAACCTTCAATTCATGCATGGTCATTTCCTCACTGTTGACTAAAGTGAGTCAGAATAAATTACAGTAACATCAAAAGATACACTAGATCAAATCCTGATGTATGCATCACCCCCCTCACCTCTGGCCTGTACACTGCATTAATAGTCTTAAGTGTGCCAAGTCAATAATATAACAGCCGTCTAAAACTATGCTATTACATGGTTTTGTAAATAGAGCGCATCGTGTTACTACACTGAGTGAGTGTGAGTGAGAAAATGGGAACTTGTTTCCTGAATGCTCCACAGAGGGAATTAGAATTAACCTTGTCACGAGGTCAGGGTTCACATCAAGGGTACGATAGCAGGATAGAAGTCACATGACCACATCTCACTGGCAACTGATGTTTGAGGTTATTGGCTGCCAGGCCTTCAGCAATTGAACAGACATTTCACTCTATATTCTCCACAACATGCGGCAGCTTCTGGGGAGCAGATGCTGTCATCACCTGGCACAGAGCTGGAAATAATGTTGTTTTCAGAGAAGCGCTTTCTCTCACATCCAAACCTGTCTTATGGGTCCTGCGTCTAATGGCATCCTAAAAAACAACCTGCAATATGATAGGAAGATTACATTAAAATGCCACGCTAGTATTACTGTAACTACAGTTTGTGCCTCTCATTTATCACCATTACATCTGAGTCAGAGAGTTGAGCATACATTTTCTTGAGAAATGACCCGGATGAACACTTACCACTGTTCTGAAGGCATTTCCAGAATCCTCAAAGACTCTTCTAACCAGGTGGATTAAAAAATATTCCGCCTGCCGAATAATAAATTATTTTTAACCCATTTCCCACCCGTTTAAACTGTTTTTTCTGATTCAAACAAAGAAGGCAGCAAGAAAAATTTTGACGCTCAGTTACTACATAGTGAACCAAATTTTTTTTTTTCCAAAGTTTAATTAAGTTACATTTGTCTATACCAAATGTTACCTTACTAATTTAAACTATTATACATTTTTATTCCAAATAACATTTATATTTTTCTTGCGTCATACAAAACAAGCAAGGAAATTTATGAATGACAGCTAACTCAGTAGTTTTTGTAACACAAATATTTATTCATCCAGATGGTTAGAAGAGTCTGGAAACAGCTGCAGAACAGCAGTAAGTGCTGTCAAACAATTTTCTGAGTTTTTCAAACATCATTTTTGATATTTCTCTTTTGGAAAAGCAGATGCTTAGCTCTGACTTGAAGATGATGGTAATACATGAGAAGCACAAACTGGGGATGCTCTACCATAAAATCTGGGGTTCAGAGATGCAGCAGTGCCCCATTCAGCCACAACATTAAAACCAGTATCTGGTTTTAATGTTTTTGCTGATTGGTGGATGTATGATACAAAATTACTTGCAGGCATGAGGGGTAGCAATTCCTCTGAATGCAGCAGACAAAAGTTGACTAAAGAGGCACATGATGCAGAACAAAAAATTAATCACGAGTGAAGGCATATAAAGACTAAAGAAAGTGTCTCTCATCAAGGGTCTTGTTTGCTTGTACTCTTTCCCAGGCTGCCTGGATTCGTTAACACTTAGCTCTTGGTAGCACCCAATTTGGCACAGGCTTAAGCTGGAGGATGACCACGGCTGTGCAGAGTCCGCACACGTGGAGATGAGGACATGTCGTCTCCACCCATCTACACTCAACCTTTCCCCACCCTGCATAGCACCCTGCTCTGGCACATATCAGTTCCCTCCACTCTTTCTCCAGTGTAATCTGGTTTAGTCCTGAGGGCAATGCTTGGGTTCAAGAGAAGCAATTAATGCAGAGTAAATCTTGAGGAAAGTCCGCAGATTTTAAAATCACTGGCACAACTGACATGGTGGATGTTGGGTGGAGTGAATGGGTGGGAGTAAAGAGCCATTTAGAGACTGAGGAGGCAGTCCTAAGATGCTGTGTTTCCAGTCATTACTGCCTTGCTTTGTCTAAACCCCCTCAGCAGGCCAGGTAGTCCCCCTCCGGTCCTCCAAACCCTCAGTCTCACCCACAATGCACCTGGAGCAAGGCCAGGGCTGCTGTTAATTTGGCCTCATTATTAAGTTAAATGCAGCGCGGGCGGCGGTGCTAGAGCTAATGAGCAGTGCAGGGCTGGCTGTGCTGCTCCCAGCCTCCTGTCCCAGCCATTAGAAAAATTAGAGACTGGAAAATGAGTCAAGGGTTGTGGAGGCCTTAATTGAAGTCTTGAATGAAACTGTCTCTGATCTGAGTAAACCCTGCTCTGACTTGGAAGGTCTCAACACTTACTAAGAGCCGGAATAGCTCCTGTTGGGGCCAGGATGTGAATTTGTGTCAACAAAATCAACATCATAGAGGACAAGGTGTTTAGGTAGGTATTGATACATGACAAACAAAGTGTCTACATAATGTAGACCAAGTAATTAAGCTACAACATCTTCCAGCGAGTGTATATGCATATGTATGTGTTGATATGTGTATATGTGTATGTTAGACAGACCCCTTATGCTTGTGTTTATGCACTAGATGGTATCTGAGCTGTGTGGGTGGCAGGGTTTCTGCTCAGGGGAGCTGTGGCTGGAGAGGAGGAGCTCAGAGCAGGGGCACTGCAAAAATACACATGTGAGAGACAAACAGGGCACTCAGCATATCAAAAGACAAAGTTACACTTAAGGCTTTCAAAAAGTGGAAAAAGTACTGATTTGTATGGCATCAACTGTTTAAAGCTGTCCACTACTCTGGAGTAGTATCTCTCTTAAGTCATCTCAGAGACCGTCTATCATCTAGCCACTCAGTCAAGACTGTGAGAGACTAGGAGGTTTAGGAGTCCCTATGTTTAGATGACTTTTAGGGTTTTTACTCTGCAGCCTGCTAAATTGTCCAAACACGACCACACTGGCATTCATTTGCACTTCATCCCAACATAGCTTATCCTGACCACACAGTGACAATGTTTTTTCTGGGAGATACTGGGGAGATAGCTGGCCAAATCTTTGAAGCCAAATCAGCAGCTTACAGAGATCAGCAAAAGGCTCCATTTCAATATTAAAAGAGAGAGAAAGATCAGTTCTCTGTTTAGGTTTGGCTGAACTCTGCTTGGAGGAAAGAATAGCCTGAGGTTGGAGGAACATGGGAGGCAGATGATGATGATGACAGTGTATGTGTGTAGTTTGTGAGTGTTTCCTAGAATCTGACAGACATCTTTGCTTAGATTTGTCGCAAGGGTCAGAGGGTGTAGTAACTGAGTTGTATTCAAGTACCTCATCCAGCCTCTTGTCTCCCTCTCCCTTTTGCTCCAGTACGTGGCTGGGGACAGTGTACTGCAGATTCCTGTCACAGTATTGTCCTCCTGTAAGCCTGCTTCTGATGAAGAGCACTTAGCCATGTTTATAGCTGTAGAGGTTCAAAGAGAGGCCAGCAGCACAATGGAGCAGGGCAAGTTGGCTGCAGCACCACTGTGTGGGATACACCATCACACACCAAGGAATCAAAACAAAGACACATAAGAGGAAAAAACTCTGCAAGGATTAAGGAAACTGCCATATTTTCCCCATTCTATTTTGCCCTATTTCAATTCTGCAGAAAATATTTCCTTGACACAACGGCAATATTAGTCAAAAGGTCCTGTGGCACAATAACGCACCTTTAAGGAAACCAACAACAGACATTAAGTTCGTTTGTTCATCAGTCAAAAACATTCTGTACTCAGTCAAAAATATTTTCCAGGCAATGAAGCGCCTCACTTTTACAACAGCTGGCCTCTGATTGGAGAATGCCTCTTTCTCTGTGAGCTATTTGCTGGGTGAATGGGTGGGGCCATAAGGCCATCTATAGGGCAGTGTTGTCAAAATTATTACATCAGTGTGCATGACACTACTGACCGGTTGTAACAGCTCTTACATTATATTGACTTCCCGTCAAAAGAACAGAAATCTATGCATACTTGGCGTCAGTGTAGGTGAAGGGCAGACACGACTGCCACATTAAAGGGATAAAACTGGAGTTTGGGTTTTGAGTAAATGTTTGGCTAACTCAGCTTCATCACATGTCCAGCATTTAACTAAATAGTGTGCTGACATTGACCATCACATGCAATACAGGCAGCCAGTCTTCTCCTGGTGGCCTTCTCACCCCAATGAGCCCCTGTGACCTGTCCTTCAGCCCCCACCCCCCCTCCACTGTTTTAATCCAGCTAACCTTGTCAAAACCACCAGACCTCATTCAGAACAAGCAGATGACTCTCTGCACGCCAGTGGCCTTTATAAATAGAAATTTCATTGAGGAGCAGCAGGCTGAATGGGAGGTATTGTAAACAGCGAGCCAGCCTAAAGCCTTACACAGGGCTAACCTGGGAAAGTGATGGAAAGTGACATGCTGCAGCCATGAGGCATACAGTACAATAACAAACTGACACCGCTGTACCTCTGACCACTGTCCTTCACTTCACATTTAACGGTTTTTGCTTCACACTACGTAAAACCTACTTACAAACAGCATACTAAGAACATTCTTTGAGTTAAGCAACAAAATAGTGTGGTTTACGTTTATTTCTACAGTAAGAACACTGTCTCTGACAGGTTTCAACTTTCTAGACTTTCTTGTGACCCCCTTACACAATACAAAAAATTAATTGTTTGTGGGAAGACCAGGTAGACTGCTCACTATGCATTTTGGATAAAAAACATCTGCAACATGCCATCCTTAACTGTCCAAGAAGCAGACAACTTTCTTTTACGTCATATACTTGTACAGTACATAGTATTTCTTGTTCTCTGCCCCAGATAATAAGTAAGCAGTTGTTTTTATCCACAACTCTAAATCAGCCTCTGTTGGACACAGACCCAGCCTGTCTGTGAACTGCCTTCTTCACTGATCATTAATTCAGTTTACTTACCCCGTTTTATATACAACGCAGTGTAACAAGCCCAATCTGGCACAGGTTAAAAGGTTTGGCATGGGAATTATGTCTTCCTCAGGAGGGAAAAATTATGTTGGCTAATTCAAAGGATTATCTTGTGAATCAAACTGTGCCATTCAGTGATGTTAAAAACTGGCTCATAGCTCATTCAGTCAGATCAGCTATTTACAGAGTGATGGATGTATTTGATGTAGTCTCATATGCGAGACAATATGATCAGTGAGGCAGAGTACACACATTTAGTCTGTCAGTATGGGCCTTACTGTTGGTGCAGCAGAACAGCAGGGGTCTGACTCTGACTTTGAGACTTTCAGAGTTTTAGAAGAGTTAGGAGGCACTCTGTAGGTTATGGGTGCTTCTTTCCATCCCTGGTTCTTTTTGTTCTCAAATCTTTACCACATGGACAGACTATAAAGGAGCCTAGACAGTCACACCAAGAGAGACACAAAAAGTGAGTGAGAGAGGCTGAGAGAGAGAGAGAGAGAGGCTGAAGCATTTTTAAGCCACTCATTTGATTCACAATTCACACACAGATCCCAGCCAGGGGGCAGGGATTTTGAGGAGGAGAGATCAGTAGCCAGGCTTAACTTAAAATGTCAAATGATTTACTTTGACTTCATGGAAAAAAGACAGTTCAGAGGAACCGACAGACCACATGCTACCAAGCATTTTTCCCTCCTTACTTGAAAAAAAATCTTAGAAGCAACAGGTACAGACTGGCTCTTTCACCCAGCTGTAGCAAAACAACAAGGTGCTTCAGCCCTGAAGGCCAGTGATACCTGATCATCAAACTGCCACCAATTAGAGCATTAGGAGAAGTCATTTATTTTGCCTATGTTAAAGAAGGTGCTAAACTCCATGAACCATTCTGGCATACCCCTGCTGAAATTTCATCCAGAGCAGCCCTGGCCCCACAGAGAGAAAGAGGGATATTGAGGGGCTAAGTGAGACGAGGGCCCTGGAGACCAGGCTCACCAGATTAGACACTGCCAGTCCTGGGGCAGCCGGAGAAATGACAGCCCCCCTTCATCATTCCTCTCCTCTCTCTCCTCCTCTCCTCACAGCCTGGCTGGGGGACTGAGTACTACGAATTCATTGTTCACAACAGAAAAAAATCTGCATGCTCAGGACAATCAGTCATGGAGGGGCTACCAGAGCGAAGGGGGTTGGAGGTGGTGACTGACGCCCTACCCTTTTTCAGTCGATGACCTAATGCAGGTAAAGAGTGCAGCTTGGTGCTAGACTGCTCCCCTCTTTTCAGCCCCACACCCAATTCTCCCCATTTAGGTATTTGTTGAACCTCCTGCACTGAAACCACTGCCTGTACAGGAACAGATGCAGTGTTGGGCAGCACACAAGTTTCCATGCATGGTAGGCAATGAAAGGAGAACTCAATGAGCTTTCAGCCTACCCAGGCCCACAACTATTATGGAAAGTAAAAAACGTCTTGAACACCTAAAACAGCAAAAATACGCAGCCGCTTAGATCTACTGAATTAGATAACCTAATTATCAACTCGCAATATTATAGCATAAAAATGCTTAAGATATTATACACACACACACATACACAGACACACACACATATATACATATATATACACACTATATTTATATACATACATACATACATATATACATATACACATACACACACACACACACACACACAAACACACATACATATACACATAAACATACAAACATATACATGTATGTATACATATATATATATATATATATATATATATATATATATATATATATATATATATGTATACATACACACACACACATATATATACACACACACACATATATATATATATATATATATATATATATATATATATATATATATGTATACACATACACATATATATATAGTATATTTATAAATATATACATATATACATACATACATATATACACACACACACACACACACACACACACACACACACACACACACACACACACACACACACACACAGTGTTTTATTCACAAATCAACGTTTAGAAATGGATACTGCCATTAGTGAAAACAAAATGAACAAAAATACATGATGGAAAGATAAACTCCTGAGTGCACGCAGGCTGCCTGGCTGTGTGTTTCAGTGGAACAGGAAATCGTGTGTTTGTATGGTATCTCATCTGAAAAGTGTTTCCAGGTGCTGCTTAAGTGGTTACTTTTGATTTAGTCCCCTGAAGCTTGTCATCTAACACCTTAGCTGTCATGGGTTTACCCAGCTCGAATTAATACATCACCCATCACAGGTAGCACTTTATACTGAGTATCTAATACACCAGCATGAAGACAGATGTATCTTGATTGCTGAATTACATACATAGTGAAAAGCAATATTAAAAACATTTTAAAGGAAATAAAATCTTTTCATCACTGAAACATCAACACATATTTGCTATTTGTATCTCTTGCAGTCATTCTTTACAAACATCCTGCAATTAGTTCACCCCTTCTAATAAACAGCACCCTCTGCTGCTTAGCCTCTGAACTATCCATCCATCTGTTTCCTATACAGTTTAAACGGTTCAGGATCAAAGGGGTTGAAGCCTATCCCAACATGCATAGGGTCAACAAGTGAACAACTCTAAACAAGTCACCAGCTCATCACAGAAATTCACACTCACATTTACACCCATTTGCTGAATTAGCTTGGGGGTAATTCAACCCATGGGAAAGAGGAAAAAAAATTGTTTTTCAAAGCAACAGTATTTCTGCAAACTAGCAAAACAGGCCTATCATAGAATAACATATTTATTTAAAAAGTTGGTCTGCAAGCTTTAACTGAAAGAACATGTAAAATGTTTTTAAGCTTGTCATGACAAACATAACTAAAACACTGTTCACACTTTGTCCTCCGTAGTGAACACCCAGAAATTACAGTCAGCCTATTCTTTCAATGTTGGCCAAAAAGCCTTACAAAGTACCTAAGCAGTCATATAGAGCGCAATACTGTATCATTACCAATAAATCTTATTAAATGCAACATCCAAGTCCAAGAGCTGAAATCTCTAGAAATCCTTATGACAGCCAACTTTTCTCTCCTTACAAGCAAGAAAAGAAGTTAGAGGCCTGTGTCGTATGATTTGTGGGGGAAAAATAAAAGGAACTTGCAAATGTTTCAATAATAGTACAGCTGGCCTCTTCACTTGGCTATTGTTGTCATTTTAATGTAAACCAGTCGATAATATTTTTGTCTGCTGAAGACAGATTATTTGGCATGATTCCCTGCAATCACGAGTGGCGCTCCTGTATCAAGAGTCAATCCCAAACTGGGGAAGAGGATATTTCATCCATCGGCTCTGCAAAGGGCTCCAACAATAACACCTCCCCACTGAAAGGAAATTCCTCCGCCTCCTCTGCTCTCGGCTGGAACACACAACTCTCTTAATCCTGCTCCGGTAATGAGGTCATTTCACAATATAATTTTCTCCCCTCTTTTTTTTTTTCATTTGACCAAATCAGAATCTGGTGTTGCCCAGTTACAACACCAAAACTTTGTGATTGATCTCTATCTTTAATAGGAGACTTTCTTTACAAAAATACAATGATTAAATATAATCTGATGAAAGGTTATATCTCAATATGAGAATCTTTGATCTTTTAGATGTTCAGTAGTGTTTCTGCTGCTGAGATCAGAGGCCTTCAGTGAGGTGGGACTGAAGGAAGAAGAGGTGGTAAGGCAGTAATTGAACAGACAGAGATGTTGCTGAGAGCCATGCCCTGCCAAAACCAACTCTGATCATTGCTCTGAAACCATCTGATCACAGGAGCAGCCAGTCTGGCTTCAAGTGGAGGTGACAGTGTGTCCGAGAGACACGTTACAAGTCAGAGGAAATTGGAGATAAACAGATAAAAGAATGCAAGCTCTGCTGGAAGTAGCAAGGCACAGGGGGCAGGAAATAAACCTGTATTTAAGCTGATTACCCGAGCTGTGTCCCAGCCCTTTTCAGCAGCTTTGCACAGCCCGGCCTCACCACTACCAACGCTGTTAATTAGAGATTTGCTAAGGGGAAAAAAGGCAGCCTTGTCAGACTTGCAGGAGTGTTAGTGATGGCTGGCTGGAGGGGGACATGCAGGGCTCTTAATTGGGTCTGTATGCTGTATCGGTGGCTGGCTGGAGCACTGGTGATGATTGCTTTGAGCAGGTGGCCGTGGTGGCAGCTCCATGCAGGCCGTCCCAGGCCAGCCTGTCTGTTCTTGTCAGGACCTGGAACACTGAGCAGACAGCTCCTGAGCCCCGTGCTCATTACGCCAAGTTGCCCACCCTGTTGCCTAGCGACGCCCTCATAGCCCCTTCACAACACTTCCTCCCTGGTCCCACATTGTAACCCACAGTCGTGGAGGACTTATTCCACACAGTCCAGATATGGGAATAATAGATGAATACACTGCTACTTCTCAGTGTCCCCTTATTATACAATATGTAGAACATTAAGCCAGCCATAATGCTTTGACTTTTCCCGTTGAAACCAACAACGTACACCAAATACTATGTCAGTACCAACGAATGAAAGCTATAAAACCACTCTGAATTATCACTGCCTCCCCAAAAGGTGTGTTTTATGTGAAACCCTCTTTACCTTTATATGTTAGCTGCTGCTACAGAAAAATGACACTCCCTTTCTTTCGTAGGTGTGTGTCTGGATTTTAAATCAGGCAATGTCTCAGACACACCACAGCTGGTCATACATGACATTTGTGATTACAATCTTCCTACTAACAGTACTTCAAACACATGAGCAAACAAATGCAGACACGAACATGTACAAGCTTCCACGCACGTACAGGAGTAGTTAAGATCTTGGAAGCATTCTTACTAAGTCTGCTGTCGTATTTTTCCTGTAGTAATCTCCATCTGCACCAGAGTGTAGCAAAAATAGGAGTGAGGAGGGGGCAACTTCATGCAAATACCACTTACACTTCAACTGCAATCAAGCAACCTAATACAAATGTAGCAGTCTAGAAAACAGTGTTCACAGGCCTACATTGTTCCTCCAAACAGCTCTGGTGCCAATATAAGACTTGGCAAAATGAGAATCTTATAAAAATTTTGAGTGACAAAACTTCATCAGACAAACTTTACAGGGAAAACTCTGAATGTAGGGTTGCATGGGGGCAGAACATTTTCAATGCAGCATATTTGTTCTCTTTGTAATATCAAATAACATCTGTTCACTGGGGAAATCCATGTCCCAAGAGGGCCTGGCGTTTCTTTTGCCGTGGTTAGATTACTTTGGACAGTAGTCAGCCCAAGTTTCATGATTCAGTGAAATTTTGATGAATGCTACAAATGAAGTGTAAAAGAATCAATCATGTCAGGGTTTGACTGGACGGACTTTGGAGGAGGGCATGTGGAAGAGTGCCTGAGCTGGAAAAAGACAGGAAACAGTAGAATGACATCAGCTATGGCATAGTGCAAGGCCTGTTTAATGAAACTGAGAAATCAATGGGCTTCTATAACGCCTTTTAAAACATAGAGCACACCTCAAGACTACAGTTGTGAATTAAAAAAGGACATATTTCATGCAACCACAGAAGAAATTGGAGTAGAGTTGGAATCCAATCAAAATCAACATCACCCCCTAATATGCAGTGACTAATCTGGCAGTAATATATGTTATTTTCACTCGTCTCTTCTCAAACAGTTATGGCTTGAAACCAAAATGAAACCAACTTCGTTTTCTGCTGTGCCTAGGATCTGATTTATTCTAGTTGATTTAATCCAGTCAACAGTCCACTAAATGACACAGAGTCCCCACAGTCCTGTCAGTGACGGCTGTCCGGTGCTGAAAAAGGTCAATATTAAATCATAGCCCCACCCTTGAGGCTCACTCTAACATAATAATCCACACCAGGACTTGTCCACATTCTGTGGTGCCGCTCCAGTTACTGAAGACCCGCTTCACTGTGCCAAGAAGCCCACAGCATGCAAAAGCTAAAAACCCAAAGGGCGATCATTTGTCACAGGCAGTTTGCATGTCTGGAATGTCTCAGTTTGTGCACTCAGAATATCAGACAAGATGGGTGGTGTTCCTAGAGATCAGGGCCGCTCTCATGTCGGCCGATCAAAGTGAGCAGGACTGGAGCAACAACATTCGCATGCAGCTGTGCCTTCCCTGGGGTTGCACTTGGGCTGCGGGTGCTAGATCCCACTGTGGAAGTGCCTGCAAATAAATGGTTTTGTCACTGTGTTCACACATTCCTCCTGCTCTGCCTTATACCTCCATTAGGCTGCCATCCTCACAGCTGACTGCTGACATCACCTCATTACATACACATGGACCTCACAGACAGGACCAAAATGGTACCTGAAACATAACACTTTCATTTAGGTGACATGGAAATGGACTACAGTTATTTCCACTGGAGCACAAGTTTGACAATCAAAATCATTTTTTGATGGAGAATTTTGACATTTTGGGAGATAAACTCAATCGCTCTCTGTCAAGAATTAGATGAGAAGATAGATGCCTCTCCCTCTCCCTCTCTATTAAATGTCCATTAAATTTGAAGCTAAAGCTATGAAGTCATTGCCCCCGGCCAAGAAATAGTCCAACATCTTGTAAATCCAAAACTTGCTGGTTTTACAATATAGCCCGGCCGATTCAGGATTTTTGAGACAAATACTGATATTGTTATTTGAGAGTTTTAAAAAGCTAATAATGATATATCTGCCAACATTCATTTTCTTTACACAACCCATAAATAACACAAAATTTTTGATAAGGTTCTCTTAAATTAGGTTTGTTTTTTTTTTTTTGCGACCAAGAAATGTACTGGGCATGACATTTTACAGTTGAAAAATAAACTTGTCACTACTCTCTGGTGGACAAGTTATAAATGATGACAATCAATGTCTTGTCAGTTATCGGCTGACATATACGCAAATACTGATATATCTGCAATGTGCTAATATTGATCGACATATCAATTAAGATCTAGCTTTCGCACTCCATTTTTTTCAGATTAAACATACAAGGTATACCATGTTAATGTGCAAGCTTTAGAGGTATTTGTGGATGAATTTTGTTAACTTTGGTAGCAGTCAGGCTACCGTTTCATTTCTTAATGTTAAGCTAAGCTAACTGTATACTAGCCGTAGCTTCATATTTAACAAACAGATGTGAGAGTTGTATTAATTCTCATCTAACTCTCAGAATGAAAGCGGATATGTCACTATAGCCATGGGGACTGTGATAGACCCCTATGTGCCTTTAGCGGAGGTAGTAAAATAGGAGCAGAGTGCTTGGTTAATGAGGGTGAGGAAATAAGGAAGAAAGGCGGGAATGCAGTACCTGTCCTATGGTCTTTCCATAAGGAATGCAAAGAATGCCCAAACTTCTGTAGTCAATGTCTGCTTTAGATGAAATGACAGGGGCAGCTCAGTCCCTCACCGACTACAACTGAAATGTCAGCCAAAAAGCTGAGCCCAAAGGAACAAATTCTAACCTGCAAATAAATAAGCAAAATATCTGACTTGCACATTACCTTTAGAATATGACACATGGATAAAATACTGATTACACTCTGATGGGAGTAATCCGACCTTGTGTTGTCATTTGACCTTTGTCCTTGGCTTCAGCACCTCAGACTTACTTTTGCCCAGTGCTGTACTAAGCCATATTTTACAACCCTGTCATTTTTCACTCTTTTGGGTTGTGGTGAATAAGGTCAAAAGGATTTGTTTATTTTTACCTTACTCCAAAAAATCTTTCACCACATTTTTTACCCAGGCATTTGGAGATATTTGAGATCGAAAAGCCTCACCAAAAGAGGAAAACAAGCCTCTAGGCCTACTAATAATGAATCATTATGACAAGAAGAATCAACAGCAGAAAAGACAAACACAGTGGATTTCCGTCTGGCTGGTCTGACATTACAAGGATGTTTAACTTAGGGTACAGAGGGAGGTGAACTACACAGACCAATACACCAGCCTCAGGAGACAGAGAGAGAGAGAGCACAAGAAAGAAAGTCGGGGAGAGAGAGGAAAAGGGAAAATGTAATTAACCACACTACAGTCAGTTGGCCTGGTCAGGTGGAGGTGTTCTTGAGTTCTGGGTTTATTTGTCGGTCTCGAGAGAGAGGCCATGTAGGACAGGAATGCTGTGTATGGGTGGTCAATTAGTTTACAAATTTCAGCTGTGACAGAGGCATTCTCCTCAGCCCTGGCCCCAAACTACCTCCCGCCATCCCTGACCAAACCACATCATATCAGGGCCCAAACCTCATGCTGTGATCTGAGGCATTCCCTGGGCTGCAACATAAAGAATCTCACTCCATTTAGCCCAACCTACATCAACAGCCTTTTACTGTGGTTGTATTGGATTGCCTTACATCCAGGATCTGCCAGTGCTTTTAGCCCCTTTTCATTTTTCCATGCGTCCGACGTACTTCTGAGAAATAGACCACCACCACACTGTCACTCTGCTTTTTCACTTCCCTGGGATCACAACATGTTGCACATCCTTTCCGATTTGACTGAATTTACTTTCCCTCTGGACAGATCATTTTAACTATAAAAGCCAAACAAAAGCCAAACAAAAGCCACATAAGCCGACTGAAATCAAATCTGAACATCGGATAAATATGCTTTCCTGAGCTTGTCATGAATAGGGCACTGAATCAAGTCTCCTGGAACATAAGTGCCTCAGATAATAAAATGCTGACGGCAACGATGATCAGGTTTTCCAGTCGAGCAAGGGAGTAATGCTTGGCTTTTACTATACTCACTTGACAGATGGGGATGGCATCATAGCTGCAGTGGGCACCTAACTATACACTTAGACACACACATACACATGCAAGTATTGATAGACTGAAACGACACTGTGGATCATACAGTACTGCTGTGGGTAATCTGGTGATTGACACTATTATCAATCGTCCTCTGTTAACCAGTGACAATGTGCTCACTGGGATTAAGCATCCGACTGATAAATTTGAAAGTTTCCAATGTGCCAAGAACTAAAGCACATTGGACCATTACTCTACATATTCACTTACATGTAAATGATTTCTACTCACTCCAATGATTACATAACATGAAATATGAACATATATTTCCTTCACCTGGCACTGTATCTTGCCTGGAAGGGTGTGATTGTCTATAGGAATATTTTTAACCACAAAATGTGCATTTGTGCACACACGGATCAAAACACTTGCATATCCACTTACTCACCACCAAAGTATGCATCCATATCTTTCTGGCTCTGTGTACGTGCAAAAGATTGAGCTGATTACATTGAATGCACTCTAATACATTTGTCCCACTGCGTGTGCGTGCCAATTTGCATGAACGTGTGTGTGGGAGTTCAGGACAGGAAATGTAAAGGTTGAGGTAGTTCCTTGGAAACAAAGGCTCCGACATCTCCACATGAGCCCTTTCCTTTCATAGGCGCCTGAAGCTCCTGTCCACATTACTGTAACGCTTGAGAGGAACATCCTGGAGCTGCCACCCCCACCTTTCCCTTCACCTTCTACAGATCGCCTGACCTATAGTGCATCACAGTTATGTAAAATGTTAGCTTTAAAAAATGTGCAACTTTGTGACACAAAAGACGCTTTCAGAGTAAAACTCTGTCAGACTGGGTGCCTTGTTTCTGAACCAGAGACAAATTATAAGCAATGCTGGCCATGATCTGGTTTTCTTCAGCTGTCATTGCAAGAGAACCCACGATTCCCCAGTGATTCACCGACCCCACTGACTTCACAAACCCTTCACTGCCTTCTAACAATCTTATGTCCCTGGGCCTCACCTAACAATCTGTATCATCCCTCCCTCTCTCCTTCACCATCTTTCATCGCTCCTCTATTTCCATGCTCTTTCTCTCTGTTTTACTGCCCCAATTGAAAATTGAATCATAACTTCCTGACGGCACTGTTCAAAGGTCACCCCCCTCCTCTCTCTCTTTCTCTCCGTGTTCCCCGCCCCCTTCCCTCCTCTCCCTTTTGGGGGGCCCCTCATCCAACACGCCTAGCACTGCATTCCACAGACAGTGGGAGCACTTTCAAATGCTGCACAAGCATAGCAGACCACCACTCGCAGCCGGTCGCAGGGCGACTGAGCCGCAGCCTCAGCTGCCACCAGACCTCAGCACTAGGCTCAAGCCCTGCCAAGGAGAGCTTTGACTGGGGAGAAATTGCAATGTAGCAGCAACAGAGCCTGTGTGATGACAAGGAGAAAGCAACTGTGGCTCTCAAGAAGCAGAGTGATAACTATACTGTATTAGCCACCTCCAAGCTGCTGAAACCATCTCCAAGTAAAACCCTCGTGCCACAGTGGGGCCTCTCATGTCTGTGCTCGGAGGCTTGCAGCTGCGATAGTAGGGCGCAGCAGGCCTTGGAGCACCTTTTCGTCTGACCCCCAAATCCTTGAGTTCTCTACTAGACTGACACATAGCTCCAGTTTCAGCCTCCCAAGGCTCCCTTTGTGCTTGGCTCTCAAAACAATGATGTTCTTGTACATGGTCACAAACCACAACACAGCAAATGCACAGTGCTTAATGAACAGTCAATTAATCCATTATTTAACTGGCAAAATTTAATGGGTTCCAAACTTAACTATTTCCTTTGCACATTTCCTTCAGTAGCACCAAAACAAAAAAAGCAGAGACATCAGAAATATCACGGCTTGCCTTATTTCATTGCAAAGAACATGAACCATTGTACTATTATGGAAAAACACACTGCTGCTGTTTTGGAAATTATTAACATTTGATTTAAAGCAGGCAAAAGTGTTTTAATTTACGCCTGAATATAAGGTTCACTATTTTGTTAAAGCTGTACTCGCTGGAAGCAAATGAACACATTTTTTTCATACAGTATGTTTTACAATTAAGCAGCTCATGTTTTTATATATATTAGTCTTGTAAGCCACTGAGGAACTGGATGCTTAAATTACATTTTACATTTGTTGTAGCTCCAAGTAAATAATTAACACATAATATTGCAGAGTATGCTGCAATAATTTGGCAAAAATAGTAGTACTGTAGTATTCATACATCAGCACATGTCTAGTTTAACCTGAAAAGCACAGTGCACAGCTGTATTGACAGGAATACTTGGTATCAAACCTGTATCAGAGACACAAGGATATCCTCTTGTCAGTTCCCATAACCTCCGCTGCTGTGTGTTATCTGGGACTGGGTCTTCAATGGCTGCACTGGACAGCTGCTGTTTCTAAGAACAGACAACATATAGTATTTTCATAAAGTGAAATTATAGGCACAAAGATCAAGATAGCAGTGCAGGTCACAGATAATAATAATAATAAACTTTATATGGCACCATTCTAAAAAAAATGATACAAAGTGCTTTACAGAGGAAAGCAAAGATTAAAATAAAACCAAACCAACCTTAAAAAAGGATCCAGAAAATTAAAAAAACGTAATAAAATACCCCAAATAAAAATACATTAGAACAACAAAAAAGTGATTAAAAAGATGTTACTGATTCTTCAAGCCTCAGATCCTCAAGCAGGGAGTTCCAAAACTGAGGAGCCTTGGCAGCAAAAGCCCAGTCACCTTTTGTCTCGAGCCTTGAGATGGGGTAAAAACATATCGCTGTCTTAATAATATCATGTAACATGGCATATGTGTGTATACAAAAACCATGCAGATTCGCAGAGAGGATGGCCATTAAGGACATTCAAACAAGTGCCATAAGTCTAAATGAGCTACATCCCATCCTGATAAAATCTTAAACAGCCAATGACTATACTGTATACCTGTGAGTCAATGTTTGTGAAAACAAAGTATATTTTGGTTACAGGATATTTAGAATAAAGCCATTCTATAATCGAGTAAACAGGTATGAGTAATGTCATGATTTTTACAAATCTGTTGTTTGTAGGATAAGATGCATCATCACAGTTTACAGGGCCTAGATAAGACATTACATTTCACCACAGAGTAATGAAATGTGCTGTTTAAATTACTGTCTAGGACACCAATAGAAGGCATCTGGTATAGGAAATTTGAGCAACCTCCATCCTAAAGAAGTCCTGTTTTCATGTGTGTGAACAGACACAAGTATGCCTCTCCTTATGGCTGGCCTGCATTGTTAGTCTCCAGTCGGGCCTGGGTGCTGTGATTATCAATGCACACATCTGGATGGACTTAGTCAAGGAATCCTATAAAGAACCTAATGGGCTCTTCTAACATTTTTTTGAAGACTGATTAAGAGCCGTTTTAGATCTTGTTCACATCAATGAGTTCCATCTGTGATTTATTTAAGTTTTCACTGAATTCGTTATCTACGTTATTTGCTCCGTTTCAGTGTAATGGGGGTTTGGGGGACTTATGGGGGGATGTGCATGCTTTGAAGGGTAATGTGCAAGACTGCAGAATATTTGCTTATGGGGCAGGTCAGATACCTGGATAAACAAAGAGGGCTGTTCAGTCACTGACAAACTGAGCATACATGAAAATCCTAGGTGTTTCTGTACCATGAAAATGATCCCAGCCTCCTTAACATGCATGAAAATGCTTAAAACACTCACAGATGCTGTCATAAATCTGGTTTCCCAACAAACCTTTTCTCCAAACGTGTTTGCCAACCTTCGTTTTTTTTTTATATGTAACTCATTTTCAGTCTTGCTAATCATAAAATAAATCTACTTTTTGAATTGACGGCAGCGTGAAAGACAAATTTACACCTTGCACATTTGCTCAGTTACACCCTGCATACAGTCTGGTGAAGTAGCAAACAGACCTAAGTTTAAGGCCTATTTGCCTTCCAATAGTGTGACCCTTATGTTTTATGAGGGAGACTAACACCATGAACTACATTTGTTACAAATTAGGCTTCCTAGTGCCGTAAAGTTGACACCTGCCACTTCAAACCTTTCTTTGGAAAGGAGGATAGCCATTGATAACCGGGTGGAAGGACATTAATAGACGTTTATTAGCTAAACTAGCTAACTAATGTCCACCTGGTCAAACTGCTGACGAGGGTACCATTAACAGTAACGTATAAAACAATTGCTCTTGTTTGTTAATATATCCCAATTTTACCTTTAATTTTAACTAATCTGATGTACTAAATCTGACAGATTATCCTACCGTCCAAAATCCCCATTTCGTTGAAAGAATGATCAAACCTTCTTATTTTCAACCCAAAGCGTAAGGGGGCAAATGCCATCGTTTCACCACAGGATGTCGCCAGAGTCAACGGTCCTCCAATGTTATAATGCTGCCTTTACGTGCTTCTCGCAAGGTTCTGTTTCTGATGTACAGACGTAGAAGTGTTATTTGTGGATTCTTTGAATAAATCGACTTTAATTCATTAACAAGATGGTCCGTGGTGGATGTAAAAAGCCATTTCCCTTCCAATTACCTTTGTGGCAACAGGCTCTTAAAAACTTCGGGACCTTCTAACAGCAAATCACTTTCACAGTCGGACGCTGTCAGTCAGTGGGTCATTGTAGCTAGCAAACTCTGACGGTCTTATTCCACAAATCGTTCAATATCGAGAACAAAATTGAAAATTTCCGACAGCACTTGAAGGGACACCAACCGGATATGACCGCATAAGCGCAGGAACCAAACTTTAGCTTGTAGCAGTAAATGTAGCACAACAGCTAAGTTATCAGTATCCAAAATAAAAGCTGTCGGAAGCACGTTATCTCGTGTATTACCGCTTTCAACGTTGATATGGAGCTGTAGACAGGGTTTATAAAGAGAGGTAACAGTCTCAAACTATGTTGTACTCTTGCATGTATTGAAATAGGCTGTCATTTTGGGGTACCGCATCTCAGCCAATTTTTTTTTCGTAACAGCTAGCTCGCAGTAAAAACACTGTGTTTACCTTTACTTGACGGAGTGCTGCTGCAAACGCCAATCTGTTCTTAACTAGATATGATAAATTCACTACTATACTGTACTTTTAAATACTGCACTCTATATATGTATGTGACGTCTCAATGTGTTTTATAAAGATACTTGCTGTCCAGGGCAAGTTATAAGGTAGACGGTTTTTGACATGTTGCCAAACGTTGCCAACCCCCATCCACTTTGTAATCAGTACAGTTTGTTAGGGAAACAAAGTCAGACTAAAATCTGGCATGACACAGTATTTCTGACTACTGATGTCTTCCTTTTCAGTGCTAGAGGAATGGTCTGACTGCAGCAGCAGCACCAGTAAAGATGCACAGCCGTCTGCAGGAGCTGAAGAAGGAAGAGGAGACTCTCCTCAAAATCAAAGTGATGCTACAAGACCAACTGAACAGGTTGAAGGTGAGAGGGAGTTCAGTTTAGGAGTGTGTTGGTGTTCGTGTATGTTGTGATGCCTGTGGTTTATATTTTCAGTGTTCACTTTCTGTTTCAGTTTGAAGAAGGGGCCTTGAAATCTATCATTAATGCTCAAACAGAAGAAGGAGCCTCTCAACGCCTATCCCCAGAAACTGAGGTAAATGACTATACCAGAGAGGACATCAGGGAACTGAGCTGCTAAATGCTCATAGATAACAGTCTGTCATATTGAGATATTCTCCACAATAGCTGTGCTTGTGTTTGTTGATTACTTACACTTACACTTAGGTTGGTTTGTTAAAATTGTTCATTTTTAAATGATCAGATATTTGCACGACTACAGCACTACACCTCTGTACTGTCTCGATGGGGATGTTACAGTTTTCAGGTCTGGATATCCTCAGTTATTAAATTTACATGCACATAAAACCAGGTTACTCAGACTAATACGGTTAAGACAGGAAATCAGTTAACAATGTGTGTGTTGCAGTAATCTAATTGCCTTAAAACCTCCATCTACACACTGTACCACTAAGATATTATTATTACACCAGAAATGTTGCTGGGTTAGGATATTTTTAGTCCCTGAATTTGTGGGGATCAGATTATTTCAATTCATGTAAGGGCACTGACTAAAAGATTTCAGGACAGTTTATGTTTTTCATTACTTCCTTTTACTCAGAAACATACATTCTTAAGAAGCTTGTTGGTGTCATTCAGCAATTCAGAGACTGAATAACATAAATGATGCAATTTATACTTTATACTAAATTTTTGCTCCCTTAGAGAATGGCATTAACGGTTTTAATTTTTCCTTTGTAGTCACTAGTAGCATTTTATTGCACCATAAATTAGGATTCCATTAAACATAAACCCAAAAGACATAATGATTTAACTGTAAAAAATGTATTTAACTTTCAAACATTTCTGCATCTGTTGGCTAGCTGTTTAAGACTTAAATTGTAAATAATTACTTTTAACACACAATCAGGTTTTTCAATGAAAAGTTTAAATGTTAACAGTCAGAAACTGCAGCTACAAGACTCTTACAGGTGCTTATTGTTTTCAGAAAAACGTTAAACACGTCACAGAGACATACTACTGCATGGACAAACAAAATGCAAATTTTACGTTGCTTAAGACCATTTTGCTCAACATAACTTTATTGCTTAAAGACTGTTGTTAGATGTTTTTTTTTTTTTTGAGGACATTTTTGGTTTTTGTCTTGAGCTTTGCTTAGTATCTTCTTCTCTTTTGTAAAAACTATAAAAGTGCACAGAATAATGTAAAAGAATTAACTATGAAAACTAGCTGCATAATAATATTTTATGAAGGTTGTCTCCTGTCCTCATAAGTGGTTTTTAAAGTTATGTCTTGCAAACTTAGTTTGTTCTTATTAAGATTTAACTTAAAATTGGTCAACAGGAATATGTTTATTTTAATTGTTTCAGGTTCATATTAACCTTGATGATGAGAGTGAGATCAATCAAACCAAACTGCTACTGAATGCCGCCGTAGATTATGATATGGAGGAGGAGGAGGAGGAAGAAGATGATGATGAGGAGGAAGATGAAGAAGATGATGAGGAAGATGACAATGAGCTTGGATTTGTGCCTGAGGAGGATGAGGAGGAAGATGATTACTGATATTCTCAGTGTTTCATGGGGCTTCTATGTTTGCACCACTGAAGAAGAACCACGTGTGAACGGACAGCCATTTATTTGTTCGCTCGTTTTGTACTATCACTTATGAAGTTTAATTTATTTTAATGGAGTAACAGTTATAGTGTACTGATGTGTGGTGCTAACAGTATCCTCTCCTTTGCCTGATTCAAGGCATGTCATCGGGATTTCAAACTGTTAGAATTCATGTGTCAAACTTTGTGAGAAATGTCTCACTGAAATGCAGTAAGACAGTGTTATTAGGTGCTTATAGCTTACTAGATATATTGTGCATTTTGAAGATAAACTGAGCAGCAATTCCCTTGAGAATCAGATGCTGAGATGTGTCTGTTAGCATGAAAATTTATGGCTGGGCCATATGAGAATATAGTGTGTATGCACTATGTAAGAAATTATAATTGAAAGCACAAAATAAAATGTTTTGCATAGGGTCCACCTGACTGATTTTTACAATGTGCACCTCTGTGTGGATAAAGGGATACCCGCCAAGAAAGTTACAATTTTCCCTAATTACAAACTGTGGGTAACGAGGAATTAAAAAGTATCTTAAAAAGAAAAAGGTATTTTCTTTTTGTGTGAAACTTGAAGAAAGAAAAGAGAGAATAAAACTGTAGATACATTTAATCATGTTGACATGCGTCAGCTGGAGAGGAATCCAAACTATCTCAGGGACAAACACGTACATAGTTCCTCAATCCATCCATACAGAGAATATCAGAGATGAGTCTGCCACTCAAATAAAATAAGTTCTTCCTTCGTTTTGGAAGGAACTGGATTTTCAGTGCCCAGCTTGAATTTGTGGACTGATGTGACTGATTTCTTCTTTTTCTTTTTTTTTTTTTGTGTGTGTGTCTAGAACTAAAGAAATTATAATCTCACCAAAATACATCCCAAAACAAAACACTTGGCATAAGTGTTGAAATCATCCAGACCTACAAATACTCGGTAACTGTCTTTGATGACAGATTGAGATTTCGGTGAAAATTCAAATGTGATTTTCAAAGACTCGACAGTGTCTGTAGTACCTACATAAACTTAGCTCCTTTGGAGAAGATCGGAAAATATTGACAATGTTTTATTCCTCTTTTAAAGAAAGGATTTTAAAATTGCCAGCTATTTGCTCGTTTACTTGGCTTTGTCAAAAGGAAAAGAACTGACTTCAAGGTGTTGTTAACCTCAGCCAAAATTGTCGGCACAACACAAAGATCCCTCGAACAGCTTACTTGTTTTTGTTTTAGAACTCACTTGCCTCAAATAGCCCCTTGAGGGACAAATAAAGTATTCTGAATTGAAATTCCAGTTTTACACCAAGCTTCCCAGCATAGAGTAATGTTTTTCAGATGCAGCGAGTGTTCGCAGGTATTAAGAGAGTAAATCCTGTTTAAGTTTCATTCTCAGATACTCAATTAAGGTATTACCTGTGTTAAATTGTCCTAACCTGACCCAGGGGAATGGGTAATGCAGTGCAAACACTTTCCACTCACAAACCATTCAGCATTTTCTAAACATCTGAAACAATACAGTGAGCCTCACAATAAGGCCAGCTTTCACACTGACAGCAGGGACAGCTCTGGAGAAGGGTGGTGCTCCAACAGGCAACGTACAATAGAGACTGCACCAATAGATATATTCAGCTTTCCACATGGTCTGCTGTTCCAGGAGAGCTCCCATTCACCCAGGGACTTGGGCTCAGCACACACCTGCTGCAAATGAATTCTTCATAAGGTACACAGGTAGTTTGACGTCTTATTCTGTGCATTTGCCATTGTGAAACACATTTTATGGCGTGATGATTTTGGATTTTGCAATAGTGGAAAAAAACAAAAGTAAACATGGACAGGAAATTATACTACATTTAGTATTCACGATTTCAGGCACATAAGATTTTATTTTTTGTTGTGTGTCTAAGCTTTTACCATATTTCTGATTTAAAACTCTTTAAGCTATGATAGAGCAATGTCTTCAGTTTTGCATAATGAGATAAATCCTATGCATCGCAACCATTCCAGGCTTACGGGACTATAGGACTGAATCATAATGTGCTGCTCCGGGACACCTGGAATGGAAATTATTTACAAAGAGAATTCTGTTTATTTTCTGAGAGAGATGTGAGTATTAAAATCTGGACATTATCCATGACAAATGCAACAAATAGCATTCATTTCCTTATAACTGACACGTCATGGGGTTATGAGGTATTAGTCTATTTGTGTGGAAAGGTTAATTCTCATGTGATTGTGTACCGTAAATATATCAACCTCTCTAACATCAGCTTTGCTTACAGAGGTGAAACCATAGTTTGTATGGGATCTGTCTGCCTCAGCAAGATGAACATACACTCCATTGAGTTTGAATAGGGGTATTTGACTCTGCATTAGGGATGTGGGACCCCCGTAGTGCATCACATTGGATGCTTCCAGAGTGTTTCTTGTGATAATATTAAGATTTTTTTTTTTTGGTACAAATTTAGACAATTTTCAGAAAAGGGTTGTAAGCATGTGTGTATTTGTGTTCTCGTTACAACAACATGTTGGCTCCAGATCAAGCTTTTTATTGTGACTAAGTGTTGATGTTGATTGGCTCTTGTCTGTGGGCAGACGTCAGTGACGGAGTGGAGCAGAACCAGACAGTGACTGTGCTGCAGGTTCAGGAGTACCATGCTGCCCCGCTGTGCATTCACTGCGTGCCATGTGTTTATGTTGGTGCTGTGTCTGTCTGCGGCTGAGGACTTCGACTGGACAAAGAACGACCACAGCTCCTTCTATTATGGCACTTTTCCAGCTGGTACACACAACTTGTTCTTTTCTGCAGTGGGATAGATGCGGTACGTTTTAATTATTTAGTAACTGGTGATGTCATATTTATTAGGATTTTCATGGGGTGCCGGCAGTTCAGCCTATCAAACAGAAGGAGCCTGGGACAAAGATGGAAAAGGACTGAGCATCTGGGACGTGTTCAGTCATAAGAAAGGCAAAATCAAACAAAATGACACTGGGGATTCCTCCTGTGAGGGCTACTACAGAGTCAAGGTGGGGTGATCAGGTGTGGTGTCCATGAGAGAGATGGAGAGAACAGAATGAGGCAAAAAGAAATCTAAATGTTTCACTCCGCTATGTGTGTGTGTTGCACAGGATGATGTTTCTTTGATGAAGGAGCTGAAGCTTAACCACTATCGCTTCTCCATCTCCTGGCCTAGGCTCATCCCCACTGGCATAAAGTGTTAGTAACTGCTGATGACTAAAGCCATTTTGAAACTCAGCTGGAAGACACACACACACACACACACACACATATAATTCTATTTGCTAATTGCTAAATCTAGTTATCTAAACTCTATCACTGTTTGCAGCTGACCGTGTAAATGAAAAAGGAATAAAGTACTATGATGAACTGATTAACCATCTGCTGGAGAACAAGATCACTCCTGTTGTCACGCTGTATCACTGGGATCTTCCCCAGGTTCGTATGCAAAATACTGATGATCTGAACTTTGACTGCATATTTTTGCATCACAGTACTACCCTTCCTAACTGAGTGAATTCACTCTCTGCTTTTCTAGGTCTTACAAGAAAAATATGGTGGATGGCAGAATAAAAGCATGGTCAACCATTTCAATGAATTTGCTAACCTGTGCTTCGAAAGATTTGGTAACCGAGTTAAGTATTGGATCACTTTCAACAATCCATGGGTAGGTTCAAAATAAACACCCAGCTCGAAACATGTGAACTTACATTTTTGTAACATGTATTTACATGGTACTGAATGCACCATTATTGAACTCTCAACCACAGTCTGTAGCAGTTGAAGGCTATGAGACCGGTGAGCATGCTCCTGGACTGAGGCTGAGAGGAACAGGGCCATACAGAGCTGCCCACCACATAATCAAGGTATGAGCATGCAAATGTCTTCAGTTAAAGTATCAAAAACACTTAGCAAACCATGACTACTTTTAACTGAAATGTAAACGTCTTTTTCATAGGCACATGCTAAAGTTTGGCACACTTACGATACACAATGGAAGGGAAAACAAAAAGGTAAACAGGATGACAGCCTTAAAGTAACACACTGACTTAATTCAGAATTTTTCTGTTTGAGTGCTGAGAGCTGCTGTTTGCATCTGCAGGTCTGGTTGGCATCTCTCTGTCTGGGGATTGGGGAGAGCCGGTGGACATTACCAACCAGAAAGACATTGAAGCAGCTGAGAGATATGTCCAGTTCTACTTGGGCTGGTTTGCCACACCCATCTTTCATGGAGACTACCCTCAAGTAATGAAAGACTTCATTGGTAAGTTAAACTGCGAGCAGTTAATCCTGACTTAATATTAGTCATTGTGGAGTTAACTAATCAGTGATTGTGATTGTGTACACAGGAAGGAAGAGTGTCCAGCAGGGCCTTGGGACATCTCGACTGCCCACATTTTCCCCCCAAGAGAAGAGCTACATCAAGGGGACCTGCGACTTCCTCGGCATCGGTCATTTCACCACCCGCTACATCACCCAGAAGAACAACCCACCAAGCCGTGGTAGCAGCAGCTACTTCACTGACCGTGACCTGGCTGAGCTGGTTGACCCACGATGGCCTGACCCTGGGTCAGAGTGGCTCTATTCTGTGCCCTGGGGTTTCAGACGTCTGCTCAATTTTGTCAAGGTGACGCCTGCACAGTGCAACGCGAGTTAAATTACATAAATGTAACTTACAGTACATCATTCTTATTTGTTCTCTATTTAGACTCAGTATGGAAATCCAGTGATTTATGTGACTGAGAATGGAGTCTCTGAGAAGATGTTATGCACAGAGCTGTGTGATGACTGGAGGATACAGTATTATAAAGACTACATCAATGAGATGCTAAAAGGTGAATGAATTCATACATATTGTACAACTATATTAAAAGAAAGCATATTCCTTTAGTCTGGGAATTAGAAGCAAATTAATTCAAAGTCGAATCCAGCAATTGTGGTCAAATCTCTTTCTGTTCCCTGTGGTGTCCTTCAGCTATCAAAGATGGAGTCAATGTGAAGGGCTACACCGCATGGTCCCTGCTAGACAAGTTTGAGTGGGATGAAGGCTACTCCGAGAGGTTTGGCTTATACTATGTGGACTTCAGGAATAAAAACAAGCCTCGCTATCCCAAAGCTTCAGTTCAGTTTTACAAACGCATCATCAGCTCCAATGGATTTCCCAATCAGAGAGAGGTGAGCGAAAAGGATCGGTCACTGCAAAGACCTACTTGTAATCCTTCTCCTCCTGGAGGGTTTTTACACATAACACTCCACATAGAGATAAGTTCATTATTTTCTGAAATGAAGACATCTAGATTCATCGGTTAATAATCTACTATGTCACTAAAATAAGGCACTGATGATGTGTAATTGCACTGTAAACCCTCACAGGTTGAGAACTGGAGGAGGAAGGCAATTGAGACCTGTTCATCTAGTAACCAGCTCCTAGCAGCAGGTTAGTTCATCTCTAACATCCCTGACTTTGTTTATCACTCATCAGAGGTGAAAAACTAGCTGGGGTAAACAAATAAAGATTCTGCCCTAAATATCAAAAACTTGTCAACAGAACTTAATGCAATACATCTATAATTATAATTTGACTTGAATGTGTCGCTGTTCTTTAAGCACCTGAGGAAACACATGAACAAATTATAAGTTAAATAAGAATGCTGGAAATATAAAACATAATTAACAAAATCTCCTACAGAATATCTTAGATATCTTCTTTGTTTGCCCCTCCAGCTAGAAGAAAATCCAAGGAACATGCAGAAATGCCAAAGGTTTGGCCAGTGCATGATGAAGTTTAGAACTTTATGGTATTTGTCTTCTATTAATGTAATTTCTTTGTTTGTTGCTTTGTGATTGTGTGGTTTTAAATATGACTAACAGTTAGGATGCTGCAGCTCAACACTAAGACATGCCTTTGAAACAAGCTTGTGCTCCTTGTATACAGTGTGCAACTACTTCATTTATCTCAAGCTTTACTGGTGTGCTTAAATCTAATTTGCAACCAAGAACAGCCCTTTTGATTTCACAGCAGCTTTGACAAAAACTCAGCAAACATAAAGCTTATGAGTGGCTTTCTGCCCAGAGGGTATTTCATAAAGCAGAACCGTAAATTTAACCAGATAACATAATACCAGTGAAACTGTCTGTGATACATCTGAATTGAATTTAGAAAACAAAACTTCAACATGAGGTTTAGGAACACGATTCAGCCATGATTGCTGATGACTGCTAATAATAAATAACATTTCAGAAGATTCGATTTTTAAAGTTATCTGGCTGTGGTACTAATGCTGCTTTCTGAAATATTCCCCAGTAGCTGCATGCAGTTCTCAAAGGGTTAAAGTGCCGTTAATCAACTCTGAGTCATTTCTCTTTTTTCATTAGAGGAACAGCGGAGTACTGCTGCCAATATTCTAAGACTTATACATGGTAAGGAATCACTCATGCTCACTATAAATTAGATAAAAGATGATTTGATATAGAGGGAAAATATTAACCCTTTGAGTGCTGCGCTTCATAAGCAGTGTCTAAACTATATAATAATGCTAGTGAGTTGTTAATGTGTGTGTGTGTGTGTGTGTGCTTTGCAGACCCCCTGACCAGCCACATGGAGATGGTAACTGAGATCGTTGTTCCCACTGTGTGCACACTCTCTATTTTGCTCAGTGCCATCTTCCTTATGTTCCTGCTGCGGAGGCGGAACTAGAAAGTGTGCATGTTTACAATAACATCACACATATACAAACGCAAGCACACAAACACTCATATTGTAAATGCATCATTTTTTTTAAAGGGATCATGTGTGAACATAAAAATATTAATTGAACTGAATTTCAAAGAGAATTACTGACTTCATTCATTTGACGTGTATACAGTGTTTGCTGTAAAACCATTGGTTTAGCCTATAATAATGAATTTCATACCAGACACTCAAACAGTGTGGACAGCCCTGCAACAAGTTGGATTTTCTTATTAAAATATTGCTGTGGAATATTACCATTGCAAACAGCCCTTATCATCTACTGTATTTTGTGTTTTCATTTGGTAGAAACTGGGAGTTGTTCGGCAAAAAGCTTCACCAAAATCTCTTTCGACTGCTCTATTGAATACAAAAATTCAGCAAATATGAAAATAAAGATATGGTTAGAAACTGCTGACAAGGTTACAGAACACATATACAAGTTGTTCACTGAAAACACTTAACAAAAATACAGTATATTAACAGAAAACCCTGTAGTACTCGCTGTAGGTTTTGTGATGCAGTCCAAGTCCATCTGGTTAGTTCTTCTGATATTTCAAAACATGTTAATTGCTAATGAGAATATCAAATATGAAAATAAACACCTCCTTTAATGTTCAGTTGTGCTCTGTGTAAATTCATGCAAAGTTGACAAGACTGCAGCACACCATGGTGGAGAAGAGGCCAGGGTCCTCACTGTCCCCATTCCCTGTTTCATTTGGGTAATCTGAAGACAGAACAAAAACAAAATAAAGTTCTCTGTGCCTTACTGGGATAGGCACCACTTGCAAGCATATGACATGCTGGTTGCTGCAGTGCTTGAAGATCACCTGTTTCAAAGATGACATGATCAACCAGTGGTCTGTCACTGAGCTGTAAGGATGTCCTGACCTCACGAGGACCATGGCCACTGGACACCTCAACTCCCCACAAAGCTGGGTGCTCTCTGGAACATTAGGGATGAGACAATGGCCCATGTTAAAATTTTGCAGTTGTTTCAAAAATGCATTTTAGAAAACAGTGTGAAAGCAGATGTGTTTCTAGCACATCTGCTCCTGGTGTGTTCGCAGGTTTGCTCATGAACACACCTACAAACTTGTGGACTTGCTTCTAAATAATGAACAACGGCAGTTGAGATTTAAACCCAAATTTAAGTTGGGAGGCAAAATCCAGTCACAGAAGTCCTACCTTCTGTTTCACTTTTCTGACACTTTTTTTTTAGGGGAAACAAATTACAAGTTTGTGTTAAAACATGAATGACAAGACAAAAATCACAATTCCATTTAGAGTTTTCTTTGGACAAAATGAAGCAATTAGGGTGCAAATGATCGTATGCCTTACTTCTGGTAGAAATGGCTGATCAGGGCTGGTTTGATTTGGAGTTTGAATTCATGTTCCTCATCATATGGGTATGTTTTGTAGTGCTGCAAACATGATCTATAAGACAGGGTAAGAAAAGAGATTTTCAATTGTCTACTTTAATTTAATCAATAGAATAGGAACAATTTGCACACTCATGCATCACAGGAAAAAGCCAACTTTATTTACTGTGTGAGTAGGAACAGCCGGTCATAGGGCAAACCGAGGAATGTACTGCAGGTCACAATTATTTCCAGCAGATGGTGCAGTTTTCTGAGTCGGCTCACTTGCTCCTGTAGATCAACCTCTGTGCTCAGGTAGTAACACTGTGGAGTAAAATACTCAAACTCAATATTTTGTTGAGAGTCATTTGAAAATAGTTGTCAGTAAAATGGTCATAAGCTTACCAAATGGTTTAGAGTTGTCAATTCTTCACCTGAGAAAGAAATGAACAGCCTATATAAACAATAGTTGAATTTCAAAGCAAAACTTGACCTTATTGATTCATATGCAGTGAGGTTAAATATTACTATAAAAAAAAAAAAACAAAAACAAAAAAAGGACACAGAGTTAGACAGAGAATCAGAATGATAAGTTAGAGGTTACCAATGAGGTAGTTGATGTAATCCTTTCTCATCTTGTCCAGACCCATCTCTAGCAGCATGTGGACAGGGGTGACACCTGTGAGAGACACATGATCCATCTGCTGGTGGTACGACTGCAGGATGAGCTTGCTGAGGTAGCTACTGCTGTCTCTGTGAATCTGGGGGAAGTGACACAAAACAAAGCAAAACTTCACACACAACAACCTTCAGTCTTTTCTCAGTGATGGACAGTTTTCAGAAGCTGCATCATTCCATACCCAGGGTTTGATGTCCCCGTATCTCAGAGCTTCGATGACCAATTTCAGGCAGTCTCCAATGTCTTGATAAGAAGTCACACCTGTGACCAAAAAAAAAAAAAAATGCAAGAAAATGATTGTCGCTCCTACATTACAATGTTAAATTAAGTGAAACTTTAATAAAGAATAGGACTCACTCTTTCTCATGTGAACCCACAACTGTTCCACAAAATCCAAATCGCCTCGTTCCAAGAGAGAGTTGAAAATGGGAGTGTCTGTCTCAGACTTCAGCTTTGTGGTCTTTAAGAAAAGATGGGAAGAAAAGATGAAGAAGCTTGAGAGCTACCACGTGTATTCTGAAATGAACACATTAGTGAAAGTTCTCCTGCTTTTAACACTATCATACCTCAACTGTTTTTGCAGCCTTATCCTGTAGTGTCTTTGCAGTGCTCTGAAGCTCTGAAAGAAGAATAAAAAAAAGAAAATAATCCTCTTAATTAACTGTTAGTGTTAAATCATAGCAAAGGTGCATTTATTAAATAAAACAGGCACCTTCTAGGTAGGCCTTGGTAAGGTTTACTGCTGATGTGCTTTCCAAAGGTTCCATCCATTCAGTCTCACCAGTTCTCAAACCATCAGCAAGGGTCTGAAATAACAGGAAACTGATATATTTACCTTTTATTTGTGTACTGATACTCAGGGTCATTCATCTCAGAGTACTGTAGGATACAAACCTGAAGAAACTCTAGCTCCCCGTACATCTCAAACATTGGGCTTCTCATGTCTCCGCTTACAACTTTGATATTCTGCATGTGAACAAATATAAACACAGCAAGAATCATTGCTTGTGCAAAATGATAAAACTTCGATTCTCTTGCTAAATAACTGCGCTGTGATTACGTCTCAAAATGTACTTCTTCATTTTATTTTTTAAACTTTTGTTGAATTATGATAAAAAAAACTTTACATTAGACAAATAAAAAGTAAGTATTTTATGGTAGAGGAGGACTATATTGTAAGTGTGATTTCTGTTTACCAGTGTAGCTGTAGAAGACAGGGGTGGGGTCTCAAGGATACTCTCTACATGACTCCATTTGAAATCCACTGTCACACTACTCTGTGACTCAATCATGGTGTTTTCAACAACAGTGGAGCCAAACAAGTTGAACCTGGCACTGCCTTTCATTGCCATCTGGAAGCACAGACAGATGTAGGTGAAGGAATATTCATTCACAGTGACTTAAGAGAGAGGATGCACACTCACTTACTGAGGATGGGTGATGCCTTTTCTTGTGCTCTTGTTTAAGCTCATCTAAGGTTATTAGAGAGCTTTTGTCCACTGTTGAGCCTAGCAAAATTCAAGGTGAAGTGAAACAAAATGTCAGGAACATCAAAATCACGCAGGAGTTAATTATAACCAAATATTCAATGTACTGTTAATGTTACAAGGGTGGGATATTCAAAGAGATATGGAGCTTTGAGCTTTACCTTTGCAGGTAACGGAGTATAATTTTACACCAGTTACTTTACTGCCCACGCAGACTGTTTCAGCCCCAAACCAGGTTGTTCTAGCGGGATCAAACATGTCACACCGCACCCACAGAGGGTGTAAGGCAGAGTTGTTGTCCACAGCTGACACATTAGCATTTTGAGATAATGTGTACCAAGACAGCAACTGCCTATAAAAAGAGAACGAAAATACTACATTGTGATACGTCAGCTACAGTGTATTAGATACACAGGCTATATTATCCCACTAGCATTTTCTTCATTTGGATGAAAAGTTAAGCTTCTTAGCACTGTTTACCTTGCTTTCATGATTGTGAGCGGCTTTGGTCCCAGTTCTGTTTGGAGGACATCGGCATCATCATCATCGGCATCATCATCATCGGCATCATCGTCATCATTAGCGCCGTTTGAATACTCAGGTTTTTGTTGATCATCAGGTTCACTTATTTTTGGAACCTTGTGAAATCAAGAAATAAAAATATGGTCCAAATGTGAGCATTAGTGAGAGGACTGAGGAGGTTGTATGAAAAAAAGAAGAAAAAAAAAAAAAGGGACCCGCAGGTACCGTAATGTTGACGTATATCCATTGCTTTTACAATGGTGCATGGTTTGTTATATACAGCAATGAAACCTGAACTGAAATTCAGGGCTAGTGGAGTATACTGATCCTATTTAAGCTATTAAACTAAATATGCCCCATCCCATACCAACATTAGTATGTCCAAAAATCCTAAGCAACTAGGTGATGTATCAGAAGAATCATGCGCCAAGAAACCATAGACTTCTAAAATGCAAGATGAGGTCACTGTTCATTTATGAAATTTACATATTACACTGTAATACTTATAATAATACTGTCAAGGTCCTGCAGACAGACTGAATATGTTTAATGAGTACAGCATTTACATTACTCACAGCTTTTTGACAGATGAAGACTGGCTGGTTGCCACAGTACATATTCACCACAGCTATTCTGTCTCCATTCGTCTTTAATATTTGGATGTCCTCCTGAAACACAGCAGATACTGTATCAAAATTAGGAAGTAACGATTATTTTCCTCATCAATGAATCTGCAGATTTGTTTCTTGATTAATCATTTGATCAATTAAACATAAGAAAACTGTGAAAAATGCCCAGCGCAATATCCTCGAGCACAAGGTAACGTCATTAAATGTCTTCTTTTGTCTGACCAACAGTCCGAAACCAAAAAATATTCTATTAACTATAATGTAAGACAAGGAAAAGTAACCAATTCTCACATTTGAGGATATGGAACCAAACATGTTTATGCTTTTTTGCTTTAAAAATGACTTAAACGATTAACGATTAAACTGATTATCAAAAGTTAGCCAGTCATTTTCTTTCAATCGACTAATTGATCAATCGACTGGTCATTGCAGCTCTAACCAGCATCACTGCTGTCACATAAAGAGTTTTTACATTAGATAGAATGAAATTACCTCACATGAATATGGATCGCTGCTTTCCTCACTTTGAAGAGATCTGGGGCGCAACACAATAGAAAGCAAGATAAGTACTTAGTAGTTTAGTACAGATCCTTCTTCCTTTACCAACTTTCTAGTATCAACTTGACGTTAACGATAGCTAAAAAAGGTAGGTTAGTTACGGTACAGATCCAAAACTCACCGAAGAATATTAAAAAACTCCTTGGCACTAGATATCACCTTTGAGCCCATCGCAAAATTACAGAACAGATCTCCTGTTACAGAGCAAATTGTGTGAATAAAACAGAGAAAATAAGACAACAGAATTTAGCTTAAAAAAGACCAAAATTCAGGCTGCTACTGTTGATGTTTTGATAGTCGCGCGCTCACTCAAACGGTGACGACATGAGGTCACAGGTTATACCACTGTCGTCATAGGTATACGCGAAAGAAAATCAGAAATAAACTAGCAAAAGCGTCTACATAATCTCATAAACACGAATGAAAAAATGTAAGCAAATTAAAAAATATTCAGCAGAAAATAATGTTACATAGAAAGTAGTTCGGCCTTTACGTTTATCCTTCGCCAACATGGAGTAAAGAAATAGTCCCAGCTGCAGCAATCTACTTTAAAATTCCTCTGTTTTGTTATGAGAATTTGAATAAAACTACTAAAGTTATTATTTTTACACTGATGAAAATTTTATCAGGTGTCTTTCTCTGGGCTTAACTAAAAGAATTGTCGAGATAACGCTTTTGACGGAAGTGATATGCTCGGAAGCGGAGGCATAAAACATTCAAGGTGCTTTACCAACTTCCTTTTTACTGTGGCCGCCATACGGTGAGGAGCGTGATCCCCGGCGAGCCGAAAAAATAGTTTAAGAAAATGGTGAGAAATTGAATTTTTAATCCTTCTTAACGTGCTACACAATACGTGTGGATTGTCTCGTTGTTTGTACTTAAAGAATGTAGCTGTATTTCCTGTCTTTGTAAAGACTAAGTTCAGATTTAACAGCAGTGAGTTGGGAAGCTCCCGGCTAGCAAAGCTAATTTGGGGAGCCATTTTGAACGAGCAGCTTCAGTTCAACAGTTACACGTGTGGCTGTCGCTTCGGTGGCAGATCAGTAACAAGCAGCTAGAAGATGTCCCGAATTTTCATAGCAGCTGTATTTTTCTTTTTGTAGAAACCAAATCTGACGTTAGGGTCTCTTCATGCTCTGAATAGGCTTAACGTCGTTTACAATGAGCGGTGGCGTTAACGATAAGATTGGCTTGCTAAGTCACGTTAGCAGCCTCGAGCTAAGGTAAGGCCATCAGCCGCAGACTTTTCGGTGACTTTGTCTGACTACAGGATATTAATGTTTCTGCCTAATAACTTTGATCATGTCTGTTAAACGCGAGGTGGCTGTGGTTTGACATTCTAGGTGCATCGCGTTTCATCAGGCTGGTTTAAATTTAGTAAATTGTCTGCTCGCACATGCTCGTAAACGTGATGTCTTGTTCACAAAACACGTGAAATAACTAATTTTCCTAAGGAGCTCTTGCATCTTATAGGATACGCACCTCTCAAATCCAGTGTTATGTAGCCGTCTGTTTGAGGCTCAGTGTTTTTCTCCCTTTTGCTTCCTAGGCCTGTGCTCGACCCCTGATCTCGGTTTATTCCGAGAAAGGAGAATCCTCAGGCAAAAATGTTGTCATGCCTGCTGTGTTCAAGGCTCCAATTCGCCCTGATGTTGTGAATTTTGTGCACACCAACATGCGCAAGAACAGTCGCCAGCCTTACGCTGTTAGTGAACTGGCAGGTGAGTGTATATGTTAGTCTTGAACTGGCATGTTGATCAAGGTTTTTTTTTTTTTGTCGTAGTTTGAGTTTTTGACAGTGATGTTTTAGCTCATTCGTTTATTTTGATAAGGTAATGTGTTTGTGATTCAGATGTGTAATCTTGTATTTCAGGCCACCAGACCAGTGCAGAGTCCTGGGGTACAGGAAGAGCTGTGGCCCGTATCCCTCGTGTGAGAGGTGGTGGTACTCACCGATCTGGTCAGGGTGCTTTTGGAAATGTATCCTTTCAACCACAATTGTAGCTTCACTGATTTTTTTTCTTCACTTTATAATGCTTTATGTGCCATGACAAACTAAATTTTTAGACTTGCTATGATGGTGTAATTTGCGTCTGACTCTGTGACCAGTGACAGAATGCCTGCTGTCATATGCTGGCACGGATGGCTGATGAACATTGAGTCTGAGCAGGTATTCGGTACTTAAAGTACTTTGGCAGTTGTCAGACCTCCTTGACTTTGCTCTAGATGTGTCGTGGAGGTCGCATGTTTGCCCCCACTAAAACTTGGCGCCGCTGGCACCGCAGGATCAACACAACCCAGAAGCGCTATGCCATCTGCTCTGCCCTCGCTGCCTCTGCCCTTCCTGCACTTGTGATGTCCAAAGGTAAGATCCTATAAACAATATTTGTAGAGGACTACAATGGGTGTATGTAGAAAGAGCCATCAAAATTACAGTAAATATTTTAAAGTACAGATTAACACTTAACTTGCCATGATGGTGTAATTTGCGTCTGACCCAGTGAACAGTGACAGTTGCCTGCTGTCTTTAAGCTGTCACAGGGTACTGATGTGTGTTGAATTCTGAGCAAGCTCTGGTAACAGTTTAGTCTCTGAAAATTACGACAGGTTTGTGTGAATATCTTTAGTTGATTGTGATCTTGTCTGCTAGGACACCGCATTGAGGAAATCCCTGAGGTCCCACTGGTGGTTGAGGACAAAGTTGAGGGCTACAAGAAGACCAAGGAAGCAGTTCTCCTGCTGAAGAAACTGAAAGCCTGGAATGACATCAAGAAGGTAATTTAATTTAGACCTTAAGATAAATGATTTAAGGTTTTAACTACCATGTGGTCGTGTGTTTGGGCAGTGTCAGATTTTCTGTTTTGTCTTCATCTCGGCACTGCTTGGAAACGCAGGGTTTGAGATAGAAACAAAATATCTCTGAAGTTGAAGTACTGATTTTTACCTTAAATTGTGATTTGGTATTCCTATTCAAATAGTAAGACCAGTATAGGAGTCATAGCTGTTTTTTACACATACTGCCATCAGTTTTAGGGGGAATTACTTGAGCATATATCACTCACTTGAATAAAAGATTGAAGGCAAAAGGCCAAACATACGCAGTACAGATTATGTAGAGACTTGGGTCAGATGACAAACATCTGACATCCAATTAATAAGTATGTTGTGGAGCATAGTAACTAACATGAGCTGAACTTGTTTTGTCTGGGTTATCTGAAAAGTGTCTCTGCCAGTTGTAGGAGCTCAGCTTTAGTATATTTATTGTGCACTACTAGATGTCTTTTTTTAATATTGTATGGGGCTAACGTACGTATTCTTTTCTCAGGTCTACGCCTCTCAGCGCATGCGTGCTGGTAAAGGTAAGATGAGGAACCGCCGAAGGATTCAACGCAGAGGGCCATGCATCATCTACAACCAAGATGCTGGTGTCACCAAAGCCTTCAGAAATATCCCAGGTGTGTTGTTTGTTAAAATGTAGAATTACTGTTGTGTAAATGGATATCAGAGTATTATCTTAAGATTCTTTATATTTAATACTTAACAATGTATAGTTCATATGCAGCAGGTATTAGACATGGATGAATATAAGAATGGGACCATGGTTGTGACATAGGCAATGACATTTTATCCTTTACACTTTGCATAGCTCTGTATGAATGTAGGTGTCAAAATTCTGTTAAATTATATAATGAATTCATGTTGCAGTTCAGTGAATACTCTGGCATTATTGGTTATCAGTTTTGTACTAGAATGACTCAGTAGAATGCAGACCTCTGCCAAGACTAATGTCAAACAACATACACCAGACTTTTCAAATTCATAGTAAACATTCTGGATCTTCCCCAGAATGTGATGGCTTCTGCCCTGGCCCATGCCCCATCCCTTACATTTCGGTGAAAATCGGTTCAGTACTTTTTGTGTAATCTTAATGACAAATAAACCGACAGACACAGGTGAAAACACAATTTCCTTGCCCGAAGTAATAAGTAATTAGTTTTTTTTTTTTTTTTTTTAAGAAGCAATACGATGTAATCTCAACCTCTGTAATTCTTGCTTGTTCTTCATAATGCAGGCATCACTCTGCAGAACGTGAACAAACTGAACCTCCTGAGGCTCGCCCCTGGTGGTCACGTTGGCCGCTTCTGCATCTGGACTGAGAGCGCTTTCCGCAAGCTGGATGAACTGTATGGCACCTGGCGTAAACCTTCCTCCCTGAAGATCGACTACAAGTGAGTATTTAAGGAGCATGCACACTGTATCACAAGTAAAACTGGTGTTGATCATATTCCAGTGATGAGCTTCCACTTCATGGTCCGTGTTTTTGAAACTATGTGATATTTAACGAAGTTCTGAGTTTGAGCATCACAAGACTGGTTAGTTTCCTTTTTCTATATTGTTTCCATACATTAACCTAATTCTTAATGCCCCCTTTTTCAGCCTGCCAATGCACAAGATGACCAACACAGACCTGAGCAGGATTCTCAAGAGTGAGGAGATCCAGAAAGCACTTCGTGCACCTGAGTAAGTACTGCTTGTTTTAAGTTCTTGAAATTTGTTTTGGCTGATCAACTATGATGATGTTCCACTTCAGGTCCGTGTTTCTGAACCCTGATTATTATGGAAGTCCTGAGCGATGCAGTGTGTTTTTTTGTTTTGTTTTTTTTTTTTTTACACACATGGCAGTTTAGCAGTTCATTGTTAAGACTTGATTATATTGTCATTACAGCAAGAAGATCAACCGCAGAGTCCTGAAGAAGAATCCTCTGAAGAATTTGAGGATAATGCTCAAACTGAACCCTTACGCTAAGACAGCAAGACGTCATGCCATCCTCAAGCATGACCCTGCGGTAAGACCTCAAATAATTCAAGCTAGAAACAAAACTTGTAGACTTTGTCTGTTGTGACATTGAAAGTTTGTTCGGTCTTTCCATAGATCAAGGCCAAGATGCTCAAACCCAAGAAGAAGCCTGGAAAGAAGGGAGCACCTGCCAAACCCAAGGCATAAATTACAGACTGGAGTTCAGTGATAATAAAACAAAGGTTTCAAATTCATGAGTCAGACATTTCATTCAGAATTTTAATTCACAAGACAACTTCACATAAGCTAATAAAGATTTAAATCTGTTGGCGCTGAAAGGATATGGGGGTAAAGAGGAATGTCAAGCACACGGGTTGAGCAGCATCTGTCATGATTAAATAATTTGATCATTAGAAAAAGGATGGCTTTTTAGGCAGGCCTGCAATACAGCCCAGAGAATTGTTCGATACAGTTAATTTCACTTGGCATGGAGTTTTGTACACTAAATATGAGTACTCGGTATAAACAGATACATTTTACCCATAATACAAATCCAGTCAGAGGACCTTGACATATGGGGTTTGCTGACAGAACATGTCTCACATTGCAGTACCGTGGGTGGGTGTCACGGGCTTATTGAGTCCGATAGTGCTGCACAACCAGCCAGCAAAGTCGACCTGCTCCGCCTCAGACTGTTTGATAAAAGGATGCACCTGGAGAAATGGAGAGCAGTGTGCGCTGGTTAAAGGGTAGAAAAAAAAATTAGAAGTAAATGAGAATACTGTTAAGCATGCACACCCACCATCAACTGTTTCAGGTCTGCCCTCTCTGCAGGATTTTTAATCAAACTGAAATGGAGAGACAGAACACTTTAGAATGTGTGGTGTATTTTTACACCACTAGGTGGCATAAGGTCTGGTAAGATGGGGACACTGCACTGGGGTCTGATGCCAGTAACTATTTCAAATATTTCTTCTACATACCATTTATTCACAAAGTCTTGAAATTCAGAGCTAAAGATCCCAGGCAGCTTTGGTGGAGGCTGAAAATTAGAATTACAGTAAGCACTGAACAGGTCAAATCTGGCACGATCTAATTGCAGGCAAAGGCATCGGCACAATGTACACCAGTATACAGGCATGTTCATGTCAGGATAGGGTAATAAAGTGAGCACACCCACCTCATTCACTATATAATCAAGCAGCTCAAATATCGCCATCGGTGGTCTGCTGTCAGGTCCGTATGCTTTGGGGGAAGAAGAAAAAATTCAGTGCGTCTTTGAACTAAGCATCACTCAAGGTCACCAATAGTGGTCTCTTCATGACAATGCTGTACTTGTCTTACTGTGTCAAACAATTTTCAAAGAACTATTTGAAATCATTTCTATTAGGAATCAGGATAAACGGGTCATCTCAGACTTACCACCGCCTGGTCGCCCAGGAGGCCGTGGCTTCGGGGAGGACTCGCTGGAGGCTGCTTCCCCTTCCACTGTGAAGCCAAAAATCTGTTCCAGTTCCTTAGCGTCAGGCGGTGGGATAGGGAAGCGTCCAATGGCCATTTCAACCAGGGACAGACCCATACTCCAGATGTCCGACTGAACAGAGTAATGGGTGCCCTGTAAACGCTCAGGCTGCACAACAAACAGGCAATGATATAATTACTCCTACAATTAGTATCTGTAATACAATAAATCAAAAGTCAGCATCAATAATAAGCTAAAAGTTTGAAGCTGAAATTCACTGCGTGCATGTGTGAACATCACTCACAAAGTGGGACTGATTATTGAGAGTGCTGTTATCCTCACATCTGTATCACAAATCCTCAAGTTCAAGTCACTTCCTATATTCTCGATTAAAATCCAAGTCACTAAGGTCATCCAAGTCAGAGTGTGAGTAACCACTCTAAGTCAGATGATTCTTGCATGCATTAATAAAAAATTAATTTACATCTGTCGCATCAGTGGCTTTTGTGTTAACACAAATTACTGGGGATTTTAGAATCCCCAGTAATTCTGGGGATTTTAGAAAGTTCATTAGTTTTTTTTTTTGACAAAATGGAACATAAACTTATGGCAGCAAATTTAATCATCACGTCAGTGGTGTAAATGGATCGCGTCCATTTGAACTCACAGACATGTAAGAGCGAGTGCCCACAAAGGAGTTAGCCATGGAGTCAATGAGCTGTCCGCTCACTCCAAAGTCGCACAGCTTGATCTCACCGCGGGAATTCACTAGGATGTTGGAGGGCTTGACATCTGAAAGAGGGACATGAAGCATTTAGGAGAACACAGTTGGGAACAGCGGGCAGCAGACAGTCTGCCCTACCGTTTCCTCCTCGCATCATTCATATGTACAACACAGAGTGCAACAAACATCTACTCTATGCATCGGAAATAGGGAAGTACTACAAAGTGAAGCAGCGAAACACAACAGGAATTTTGTATGGAAAAAGCTTTGGAAGATATCCACTTGACTAACTTGTCCTACCAATGCATCATATTAGCTTCAGATCAACTTCCGAACATACATTTTTACACAAAACCGGGATTTTGTCCCCCACCACTGACACTGAAAACACATGAGAAAGGGATCTTTTAATGGCCAGAATAAACAGAAGGAGTGATTACAGCGAGCAAAACCTGTTTCAATTTACATACTATTGTTTTAAGACAGATTTGAAAAATTGTCAACCTTTTCTTTAAGTATAACATACCAAAGGATAGTATTTATGTGTTTAAAGGTCTTGTAAAGTGGGCCAAACCGTATTTTATTTGTGATATATTTTAGTAAATTAATGACTGACCTCTGTGCATGATCTTGTGTTTCTCCCTCAGGTAGGAGAGCCCTTTAATGACCTGGAAAGACAAATATTGCATATCAGCATGGTAAAGACAGAGATTATCTGGTACTACAAAACAAATAATCTGCTAGTACATATGCATCAGTTAAAAGCCCAGTTTTATATACAAAAACAACACAAAAATAGCAGTATTGTAACAGCCCGAGCAGAAAACTAATGGGAGAGGTGTCGGAGCTACCCACAGCGATGCTGACTTTGCCAAGGATCTGCTCTGGGATCTTGCCTGCTTTCTTCAACGACTGGTCCAGGGAGCCACCATCCTGCAGCCAGCAGGGAAGGAAAATATGGAGAGCATCTACTGAAATGACTCTTGGAAATCCAAAATGTAATTTGTGACATTCAACACAATGATGTTGAACACGGAAGAAACAAATGCTGGGCACACTCAGTGCATTCTGTAAAGCAGCACCCAAAAAAGAATGCTGGCAGCCGTGACATATTAAGGAGCTGTACCATGTGCTCCATGCAGATGCTGATTTCTCCATCGCTGTAGAAAGCTCCATAGAAACCCACAATGTAGGGGGAGTTACACTCATGTAGCACCTGCAGCTCCCTAATGATCTGGTTCCTGATGGCTGGTTTGATCTCAAGGTGGATCAACTGGAACACAGGAGACACCAGGTTTTATTTATGTTCTCATATCACACAGAACATAAATACTGGGGGATACAATTTTCCCACACACACAGACACACACACACACACACACACACACACACACACACACACACACACACACAAATTAGAAACGATACATGCATGTTAGGAGGGGAAAGGTATTAATATAGACATGTTTGTCATATGTTTTTGGTTCATTTGGTTCATTTTAAAATCTGAGCATTAAATGTAGATATCATACTGTAGTTGTTATGTTACACAGAACTTGTCCCAGTAACCTGCATTCCATGTTGTGCAAGAAAATACTTGCAAATAAAAAGGGACACATTTCTCTCTACGCTCCCTAAAAGCAGTGATGATGCCTGTAAAAATCGTTACTGGTCTGACATACTGGGGGAGAAAGCTTAGGAAAAAAATCTAAAGATAGATATATGACACCACTGTACGCATCTCTCCTAGATACAGTTTAGGCTGAGTGGCTTTCTGAAGCAAAGTGTCTTCACTAAAGCCCTACCTACAACCAGCCATCGGGGCCACGGCTTACCTTCCTCGCCATAATCAGACCGGAGGGTCGGTGGGAGACCTTGAAGACAACCCCTCCGTTGCCTGCGCCCAGCTCACAGATCTTCTCAAAGTCATCGTCCTTCAGTTCTCCCACCTTCTGCTTCTGTGTCAGAAAGGCCTCCAGGCGTTTCCGCTGCTGCTCATCCAACTCAAGCTCCTCTAGTTTCTTCTGCAGTGCCTCCAAGTTTGTTCTTACAAAGAGTAGGATAAAGAAAAGACAAAGAGAACATATTGAGAGGAATTTGTGTATTATTAATGTCTTCATGCCTAAATAAAAGCTTCTTGAGTTCGTTTAGGCAGAGCTTTTGCAGCTGTTCTTTACCGGAAGTACCGGCTATCCCCTCCGCAGGTAATCCACGGTGCGTCCGGGTCTGATGTATCTGTTATATTATTGAATCCCCAGAGAAAAGACAAGAGCTTGGTGTGTGATAGCTACTGCTGCACGTGCCACTGGGAACAATGGCAACCAACCAAAGAGCCCACAGGACGACAGAGAGTGTCACAGGGTGTGTTGCAGTGTTCCCTCCCGGATCCCAATGCGAGGAAGCTCGGCCTTCCTCTGAGCACCGACGCTGCTCCCCTGGCACTGTTGTCATGGTGATGCATTTCCTTGACTTGTCAATTGTAGAGCGAACTCTGATCACCTGCTTCTCTTTGACCTCCCCTTCTCCTCCCACTCCCACTGTATCACCGTATCGCTGTACGCACCGCAACACAAAGTCAGTCTAAGCTTTCATCATTAACTTTATGAGGAGGTAATGTGAAGAACAACGAGTCAGCATGTCGTTTCAACTGATTAGATGGTCAAACAGCTGGTCTGTGAAAATCTTTTTGTCATTGAAAAAAGGATTTTTAGATTTCTGTCCATTTCGAATAATCAAAATGAGTATCATATTAAAAATACTTTTAGCTGCAAATGATCGATGGTTGAAACATTAGCATGCATGATTTGAGCTGAAGGGCATTTCATGTTTGCTCGTGTTCTTGTTCTGACAGAACAGTAAGCTACTGTAAGGTGCATCTATCCTCAATGGCTAAGGTGTAATCATTTTCTTAAGTTTGAATGCTAATCTTCCATATTTGCTTTATATTAGAATGCAATTATCTGGTGATAATAAAATGGTTTTCATCAAGCTTAGTGGTGATTATGTTTTGTTTTTTTAAACCCTCGTACTTAATCACGACTCAGTGGAGAGCAGCCAGAGCAGGGTAGTATGCGCCTCTCTCTGCTGCTCCACCACACAGGAAAGAGAGGGTTAAGTGGTTTTATTTTCTGACAGCAGGCCTGCATATCCATGGAGACGAGGTGCTGAGTTTGAGTTGGCTGTGGGTGGCGTGGGTGTTTTGTCGACAAGAGCCGGAGGTGGAGGAGGCTGGAGATGCTGAGAAGAGGAGCAACCTGAAACACACTCCACACAATATGTGGGAGGGACTACAGTTGCTACACACTGCAGGACTCCCCCCCCCCAGCAAGGTAAATGATGGATTCAGTATCAGAAAACAGGAGAATTATAGAATCAGTGTTTCACGTAGCGATGAGCATTGGTTATTAAGGATCCAAGCAAAAAAGATTGTCATATCGCTCTTGCTTTTTTTAATACAGAAAATTTTGCACTTTTGATACTTTTGCAACCCAACATCCATATCTCTGAGTATAGCAAGCAAACGCCAATTCCTTTATGCTAGAACAGGATATATATAAGCGGTGTGTCACGAATGAAAAATCAGCACCTCAAACTGTGTGAGTTAATCATTAATTTCATTTTCACACATTAACACATACACTTCCTTTATCCCTGGATTTGTATTCACCTGTGACGGTGAACATCATGTGTAGTCAATATAGCCTCTAAAGCCTATTCAAAAGGAAATAATCGAAAAACTTCCTAAATAATAAGTTCTGAAGGTTAGATGAATTAATTCCCTAAAGATCAGAGGCAGATACTTTAAGTCTGGACGCATCCAAGATATTCGTCCGGTAGCACGTTGCTTGAACAGGTCCGTCCAGAACAGGTTGTTTTTCTTATTTGTTCTTAGATCTCCTCTGATAATATTACACGCTTGGCTGGCATTATTTGGGCCACTCAGTACAGTTCTGCCATGGCTGCCAGCCATTTCACCTTGAGGAAGCATTTGGCGGGCTGGACTGGCAATTGGAGCAATGGCCTAAACAGAAATGGCATCGTGACCTTAAAGTTGCCGGATCAATGGTCAAAAATCTTAATCGGGATGTATTTAATGGTTCTTCGTGATTGCCAAGGTGACCACGAGAAATGGCACATAAACCCCCACCTGCTCCGCTGGGACAGCTTGGCAAAAGCAAAAAGACCCTTGTTTCTGCCAGAGCAGTCCTTATGTCTTGTGCATCGTGTAAAAGCCAACATAATCAAAATGAACAGTAATCCCAAATTTAATGGCACACCCACACAGCTGTTTTCAGTTAATGGCTCATTAGACCTCAGCTACACTTATCAACCTGGACAACTAATTAATTACTATTACTATTCCTTTTATTATTTACATCTGCGCTTATTCTACTGTGACATGTCAATACATAAATACATAACAACCACTAGTACCTCGATGCATCACCGCTTCACGTGGACGTGAGTACAACAGACCACGCCTGACCACACCCAGCTGTGACGTCGGTTGTGGTCAGTGATCCAACGGACGTGTTCCTTCCAGCCCACAAAGGCCAGTACAGCCTGTTTCTTCCTTCCAAAAGCTGCTACACCACATGTGAAGCAAAGCAGCCTGGTTCTTTTAATTCAACCATCCCCTTCACTGGTCTGCAACCATTTACCAAAGATAAAGTACAGAATTAAGAAATGTCCAAATTTTAGTAGAGATGTTTGACGTGTCTGACATTGAAACTGGGCTCTTTTGGAAATCGCCATGCATTGGTTCACCTTTCCATGATACTTAGAGGTTCAGACTTACATGAAATTGGACAGTAGACCTGAACATCATTTATTTTTCATTTGGGCTTTAAATAAGTTGGGATGGTTGAAACGTCTTGACACTGGAGATGATAGGATGAAGATGGCCCTTCAGTACACATTACTCTGGAGTTGCTAACAAAACAGGAATTAAATGGACCTTCAAAGTATTATTGGTCTGGACTTTAACTTCACACCTATCCAGTATATTCTCGGCAAACTTGCAAGGTTATATATCCTCCTTCATGAAGGTTATAATGTTCAGTTATTCTTGAATGTGATTTGTCTGATTTGAGGTTTTGATTCAACTGTATAATTTTGGAGGATGTAGGTCGTGGTGCTGTTGAACCGTATTGCATTATGCAGAGAGATGTTTCGGATATCTTGGCTGATACATATGGGGTGGACAAAATAATAAATAAGTATTGCTTGTGAGTATCTGAGTCTAACTGATTTGGTTCCAGCATTTTCAGAGTGGATTGTAACTGCTGTGTAAATGCTGTGTAAATATGACAAATTTTACCCGCTTTCCTTTTTCATGTGGCATTTAGTTTTATTCTAGTTTAATGAACAAAATGTCTACTGCATTCGAGGGACAACTGTGCACCTGAAACAGGATTTACTTTTCCTCAGAGCCTCGGACTGCTGAATGCGTGGACCCACACACTAAACTGGCTTTTTATGGGGGAGAGGGCTGGGAAACCTCTGGCTGCATAGCTTTTCTGTCAGCAGAATGTCGGTCTGGATGTCACGGTACAACACAGCAGTATTACTGGAAACACACACACACGCGCGCACACACACACACACACACACACACACACACTGTGATGGCAAGACGGATCCCTCCACAGCGGAGATTGCCAAATATCTGATTCAGAGTTCCTGAATGTTGCTTCATCCTGACCTGCTGCTCCTCGGTCTGTTAAAGCCTGCCCAGCAGCAGCAGCAGCAGCAGCAGCAGCTGGAATATGCTCTGCGCTCGCCAAACATTATGTCATCATCGACAACTTCTACTGAACAAAGCCAAGGCAAAGTTCCTCTGTTCAACATTATTAGCATTCCTTATCCTCCAAAATAAACGTATGAAGTATCTTCAACATTAGCTGATAAATTTTCTGATTCTAATGTTTATAGATAAATGTAAACATATTCATGCTAATGGACAGTGTCTCTTCAATGTCCAATTTAAAATGAAATTTTACAGATTCATGACACGGTTGGGACTTATTCGACTCTGGATCAGAATGTGTCAACTAGTATCTGCAACGGAATTTGTAGATTGAAACAGTTAGTTGATTCATTGAGTAGTCGATCCCCAGATAATTAGTCGGCAAGTAATTTTTCAAGTAAAAATGTTTCACGTTTTATGGTTCCAGCTTCTTACATGTGAAAATGTGCTACGTTTCTTAGTCTTAAAAAAATAAGAAAAATAGTTTTCTGGCATTTCATAGGCAATCAATCAATCAAGAAAATACTTGGCTGAGTAATGAGAAATAGCTGTTGGCTGCAGCCCAATGAATTTGTACTAAAACGCTGAGCGGTGGAAAGCGACACCTAAAAGTTAAATGTATAATGTATATTTTAGTCCATTGATTTTCACGCAATTCACTGCAAAAGACATGAAGGGCCTTGAGATGTACGTTCTAACGACTAGACAGTTAAGTATTCTGCCTCAACATCAGAAAAGCAGCCATGGCAGGGATGACATGTTATGTAACTCTCATCTCATCTGATCCAGCTTGTTGCTGGACCGACTGGGCTTTTGAACTGAGAACTAGAGCACGGTGTCGCAACACTTTAATGTCCCCATTACTGCGTTCTGTCAAACAGTGGTGGGAACAAAACTTCCTAATCGCGCAGAAACATTATTCTACACACATTAGTGCTTGAAATGAATAGCTGATTTGACAGAAAATTTGATGATTGATTTACTGCTGACAGTTATTTATCGAGCAAAAAAGGATTTGCTGGTTTTCTTTGTTTCATATCTTTATAAATATAAAAACACCTTTGATTTTCGCCTGCTAGTTAGAGCTGAAACGATTGATTGATTTATACATTAGTTTACATCTTTGTCAACTGAATATTTTTGTGTTTTGGACAGTCAGTCTGACAGAAAATGCTGTTTGAAAATGTCAACTTGGGTTCAGGGCTATTTTTTTTTTTTCACTCTTTTCAGACATTAAATAATTGATTGAAAAAATATCCACTGATAAACCGGTAATGAAAATAGTCACTGCATCTCTACTACTGCTACTTCTGTGAAGATTTCACCCCCGGGCTCTGGGAACTTTGACAATCAATTATACAATTAATTAAAAACAAGTCAACATATGAATCCGTAATAATGAACGTGATCACCAGTTGCAGCCCTCGTGTAAACCTCACCAAAGACCACACACTGACACACGCACCTGGTGCAGAGTCTCATAGTGGAGACCTAAGACAGAAGTTCACACACGCATTACGCTATTCGCTTATCTGTGTGGTGTTTGGCAGCTGTCACGGGCCTTTATAGCGCACGGGAACGTGAACCCGATGTAAATGACAGACCAGAAAAGCCGCTGTCACTACACCGCGTTCACCGGTCTGGATGCCAGTGGTAGACGGACACTGTCACTCACTCCGTGGCTCCGGTGCCGTTGATAGTGTTTCCATCCGGGATCGGGTTGAGTTGGATCGGCTCTGGCTTCCTTCTTTTCTGCATGTTAGACACACACACACACACAAAAAACACACACACACGCGCAAACTACGGCAGTATGGATGGAAAACCCCGAAGGAAAAAAAAAAAAAAAAAGAAAAAAAAAAGAAAAAGAGGAGCTCCGGTGTGAAAACACAGACACGGTCGGGCGGAGAGAGAACCCGAGCGGCGCTGTCAGGAGCTGCGGGGACAGGGACGACTGATATTCCCCCTTACTAATGGATGTGAATGATCCGGGAGATGAAACGTCACGAAAAAAATATTTACACTCGTCTTCCGGACAGCGTGGCGAGCGCCCCCCTCTGCTGGCGGCGGGAGGCATTACAGTGCCGAACCCAGAGCAGCGGGACACTTTCGTTCATCCCGGAGGCGGGAGCAGCGCTGGAGGCGGAGCCCGGCTCCATCAGTTAGGTCCGTGGGTATTGGGACGCGAAACCCAACTTTCGTCATTTTGCCTCCGCGCACCACCACAGTGGATTCGAAATGGAGCCGTCAGGATCCGATTGAAGTGCAGACTTCCAGCTTTAATTCGAGGGGGGGTTTTAACGAAAAAAAAAAATTTCGTTCACTGTTTAGGAATTACAGCCATTTGCGAAGGCCCAAAAGTGATGATGAGCCGTTCCTTTTCTTCTACATACTCTTCTCATCCCATCATCCTGGTACAAGTTGATCTTGGTCTCATATGTCCAAAGAACCTTGTTCCAGAACTGGGCAGGTTTTTTTGAGAAGATTTCTCACATTCCTTTAGTACTTGTCTACACATATCCTTTACTCAAATAACAAATACCATTACAACACTGGAAATGCTCTATTACATATAAAAGTCTTGCATTAAGAAATGCTACTCAAGTAAAAGTACAAAAATCATATCAGCAAAATCTACTTAAAGTCTCAAAACTATTCGTTGTGCAGTACTGATAAATTATTACATATGACATTATCTGATTGTTAATATTGATGCATCACTGTGTAAGCAGCATTTTACTGTTGCAGCTGCTCAAAATTGAGCTACTTTGTCCCCTTTACATACAGTTTGGTCATTTGGTAGATTAGTGAAGTGGTTCCAACCTAGGGGGTCAGGCCCCTCCAAAGGGTCACAAGATGAGTCTGAGGGGTTGTGAGATCAATAAAGGGTTGGAAACAAGAACAAATAAAGTTCTTCCACATATATTTTTTATTCATTTTTTGGACTTTTGTCATATCTCTACTTTTTTTTGTGGTATATTGGATAATTTTACCACTTACCACCACAAGGGAACAAACTAGACACGGTTTTTTTCTAACGGGTCACAAGCCAAAAAGGTTTGGCATAATCTTTAACAATTTGCTGTATTTTATTAGCTAATTTGTTTGGTTTTTTTTAATGTAAATTTTTAATCTGAATAGTAACTAACAACCATAGATACAAATAAATAAATGGAGTAGAGTAAAAAGTACAATATTTTCCTCTGGAGTATAGTGGCCTGGGGGGACCATCGGGGTCTCATGACCCTAGCATCCCTGGCTACAGCTCTGGGTGGGAGCAAGTCACTTCTTTCCAAGTCACAAGAAAATCAAGAGGAGCAAAATGTGAATGCTGGCAAATATATCAAATTAACATAAATAAGGTAATAGTACAAGATAGTCTTGTCAGAGTCAATTACTGCAAAAGGAAAAAACTGTATATTCTATTACAGTATAAAGCATTAGCAGTATAGATAAAGCTGAAAACTGATACATGTTTTATTTGGGATCTGTCATCCCACCATTATATTCTCCTAAATATTTTAATTAGCCAACATCCAGATTTACAATGATGCATTTGACCCTTCCAATTATCTCCATCCTGAAAGGTTTTACTTCAATGACAGTGTTTCAGGTAGTTAACCCTATTACTAGATGTCAGCATGAGATATATTCAAGTCAAGAGAAAAGAATCTACTGGAAAAATTAAAAGCACAAGGCATGAAAATGTGAGATTACTTTCATGTAAGTTGTGTGTTATCATTATGCAAATATGGTAAATGCTTGTAATGCACGGAGCTAATTTGAACACATTCGAAAGCCAATTTGTGTGATTAAATCAATGTCATTAATTTCTGACTAGGATGGATTACATTTATGATCAGTGGACATTAAACAGAAACCATTTAAGTCATATTTTTCAACAAAGCAATAAACAATGTGAATGTTACCAAATCTAAGAGCTTTATTTGGTAAACCTTTAACATTTGAAGCTATTCCCAATTTTTGTCTGCTGCTCCTCCAATTAACTCCAAACCTCCAGCATTTTCCTTTGTAACTCACTGTTTGGTAACTAACCAGTATACTCTCATTTGAAGTGAGCCCCTTTAAAATCATTTTAACCATTTTAGATTATCATCAGACATCCAGTGAAAGTTTCTTTTCATGCCTTCCCTCGTTTAATTTATTTCCCTCTCTGTGGCTGTTCAGAGGATCAAAATAAGATGATGATTCTTTTTATATTGTACAAGAGGTCTGATTTTTTACAGGAGCTCAGACTTCTACTTTCAGCAGTTGTATGCTTTCTTTTCCCACCAATGCCCTGCTCAGCAAGTATACACTTGTCTCCAATGACTTTTAAACATGACAAAGCCATTTTTTTAACTTTAACAACTTGTAGCAATTAAAATCTGAACATTAAAATGAAAAAAAAGATTTATTTATTAATTAGATTAGATCTCTGATCTTTTCTTTTGAACAGTTTAAAAAGTGGAAAAACTTTTTGATCTATCCTCTGCTCTTTGGGGTACATACTGTATCAGTCAGACTGTTTGACCTCTGCGGAAAAAATTAATCAGAACCTGCAATGAAGGGTTTCACCTGTTAGACAGGAGCCCATCACCTTCTCTAATGAATGATGAGTCATCTGTCATCTTAACCGTACCATGTAGATTAGATATCAAGCAGAACTTGAAACTGGCTGCCATTTTTACAATCTGCTCTGAAGTCTGTACACATTGTCCTGACAGACACAAGGCCACTGAGCCGTGCCTGGTGTACCAAAAGCATCTTGCTGCCAAAATAATCTTTTTTCTTCATAAACCAGAGCTGACAGAGGGGAAAGATTGGTCGTGTCCTATCTGAAGCCCATGGACACGGACAGGAACCATTTGAATTTTAAGTTGCGTTTGACAAATTGGTTTGTGAGCACTCAGGCATATCAGACCTGACAACAATCCTGGTCTCCCACATGGACCATAAAACATCTCCAACCCCAGGTTCTTCTCCCTGGGGGTCTTGATCACCACAACTTCTTGCAAGATGATTATTAGGGTAAGAAAGTAAGAGAAAAACTAATTTCTGTTTTACAAATGTTTTGATCTTTGTATTTGTTTTTGTGAACAAAAGCTCTTAAAAATTATCTAAATAACTTAAAATAACTCGAAAGAATGGCTCTCAACTTATAAACCTGTGACGAGGGGCTGCAAGTACTGTAGATATTGCTTTGTATCAAGGATTCAAAAGCAGAAATGGTTAGGAAAGGCACACAAAGAATGTTGTTTTCATTACCCTTGACCTGTGAGAATGCAAAGGTATTGCAGGGATGTAACGGAAACTATTATATTTGGTAAAATGATAATAGTCCATACTATCTCACTTACTTCTATTGGTTATCATGCAGATAGGTTTGGTTTTATTTACCATGGTTTTGAGATATCCATCTCTGAGATTTCCCCTCCACCTCCAAAACAATGGAGGTGAATGGGATTTAATTTGGGGTAATTACATTTAAAGTTTGTCTCCACTCAAAAACGAGCTCTGTGGTAAACTTGAATCTGAGTGCATCGAGTGCGCATATGAGCACATCACAACTAGTTTGGACGTTGATCGTGGTCCAATATGCAACTTATGGACATTCCAGTGAAGTAGGAGACATCTTGTGTCCAGCAGTTAAACTTTTGAATTTGAAATGAAAAATATTCTACAATTCATAGAGTCTGGATTTTTCGAAGAGGGAGACATCATTTAAAGCATTTTTTAATAATGTAATTGGACTTTTTTGTGTCAAGAAACATACCAGACACAAAATATTATTCAAATTGGAGCATTTCTTAACAGGTCTGGAGGGCATCTGTAAAAAAACATCCTGTGTCAGTGTCCCTGAAACTCTGGATAACCCATGGACCTCGCTGGCAACATTTTTTTTATAAGGGCTACCTCTTTGTTAGAATGTAGTTATGATGAAAACTTTTGACATTGAGGTCTGTGGATTATTCAGAGTAACGGGGACACATATAACTCATTTTCTAAGAAGTGAACAAACAAAATCCCATTTACCTTCATTGTATTGAAAAGGCAACAGAAACCTTTGTATACCCCCCTTTCCTTCCCCACTATTCCAGAATATTACATTTTTTAACATAATTTGACTGAACCAAAATTAATTTTGGAATACGCAATATGTAAAAACATTATCAGCTAAAATGATGAACGTCTTAAAACTATAAAGTAAATTTTGACAAATAGTCTCTCTATAAGATAGTGTCATGATCTGCTTCCCAGGTCCCCTCGGCCCCTGTCACCAGCTCCTGCTCACTTCTCCCAAGCAATGTTCTTCCTCAGAGCTGCCAACCCTCTAGCTGTCCACCAGATGTCCTCTGACTTTCTTCCCTTTGTCCCATCACCTGACTGCCCCAACCATCCACACACCTGTACCCACTTCTAATAAACCCTGCAGTCACCTGAGCTTTCCCCACCTGCACTTCATTACCTAATCCACCTTGCACTATATATACACCTTGGATGTGGTTGAACAGTGAAAAACTCAAACTCAAACTCAAACTCAAACTCAAACTCAAACTCAAACTCAAACTCAAACTCAAACTCAAACTCAAACTCAAACTCAAACTCAAACTCAAACTCAAACTCAAAATCTCCTTTCCTAATCACTTCTCCTTGACCTTGATGGAAAATGTCACAAGGTCAAGGAAAGATGTTAAGGAGAATTCATAAGGAGTTAGGAAAAGACATCTGTGGTGCTAACAGAATCCGACTGAACTTACACTAAGCTACGTAATTATGCAACGGCAGATGTTATTGACGTGGTTCTGCCATGGTGAAACTGCAATGTTTCAAAGATGGACTAAAAAAAAGTGCATCTTAGATACTTCACCCTGTGCATTCTTACCTTGTCGTTTGACTTGAATGGATTTGTTAGCCTGTTTTTCAGACTTTTCCCCAGTTTTGAACTTCGGCCTGCCTCACCGTCCTGTAAGCCATTTGTATTTCATTGTGTGAATAAAATCACTGGACTGCATAAATTCTGCCCCCGGCGTCTGCATTTGGGTCCTGTCTCCTTTGTTCCTGTTACTCTGCCAGCACCAGTTGTGACAGACACGGCCACAAGATCAGGTAACAAATCAGACTGCAAATAAAGCAAGAGTAAGTTACAGTTAATCAGATAACCACAAACTAATTGCCACACAATGAATCTGTGGCTTTGGGAGGGCCCTTCGCCCTGGTGGGTAATCCTTGTAGATATCTCAAAACCTGGGTAAATAAAATCAAAACTGTTGATCTGGATAACATGAGAGAAAATAAAAAAAATGAGGATTGGCAAATTATTTGTTTTCCTGTTTTGTTTCTTTGTAATTTGGGTGAACTGTTTCCTTAACTGGCAGAAGAGGAGAAAATATTTAGCAATATTGCACAGGCAAGTAAAATAGAAGTCAGTACTGAGCAGACAAATTTGGGTCATTATAAAGGGAAGACGAAAATTGAGAGATTAAGCAAACATCACAAAGACCTGCAACCTGCAGCTCTGACGGAACCAGCTGCACTAGCAGTATGAAACTCTATTTACTGTACTTTCCAGACATCAGCGTGCCATGAGGGGACAGCAGATGAGACATAAAAGGAACAAGCTCAGATGCACTGATCGAGGACTAGCAGCAGTGCTGGAAAACCAGAATACGCTATATCTTATTTGATGCTGTGGATTTGTTGCCTCACTACTTTGTCTGGGGACTTGGGGATTTGTGGTCAGGGATTACAGCAGGCCACAAAGGCAGCTTCTGAAGCAGCTGATAACAGCAGCCAGTTGCTCCGGCTGAGAAGAAAGGCCAGTAGTTGGAGCCCCAAACATACAAATCTGTCCAATGACTAAGACAGAAATTTAACCAGAAGGCTGGGACAGCTACAGTATGGCAGGAAAAGAGGGTACTAAATACAACTGTTAAACAGACATAACCAGATTATTTTTGTCTTTATTTAATGGTCGAATCTCATTTTGAGTTTTGGAAATTCCCTCACAGTCAAGGTACTCATCTGTACCACATGGATTTCATTTTCATTTGTCTGCCCATTTAGTCTTTTTAGAAAATGACATTCATATCGTTGTTTCCTTCATTTTGAGTGTCTATTCGGGAGGAGACTAAAGCTGACTTCTTAATCTCATTTTCCTATATTTCTTGGCTATCTAAATGTTTCAAATTTGCCTCAAGTAGCATGTTTTCTTGACTAATCGCTAGCGTGGATGAAGGGAAATCTTTATGCATGAAAAGGATAAACGGAAAACAAAGGAGAAACCAAGGAAAGAAAAAAACTTCAGGACAGGATTTTTCTAAAAAGGAATGTCTGGCAATCTTTGAGTGGTGTAATTCATTTTCATGGATGTTTCGTACAGAACATAATGTCCCTCAGCCAGTGGTGAGCGAAGGTGGACCTGTGTCTTCCTGTTTGAGTAAGATAACTCAGCGGGCTAATACAGAGGCAAAGGCAACCGTGTCTTCTTTTACTTTTGGGCACATGCAGTTCATCTGGAGCCGGGCCAAAGAACGCACACAGCAGTTTGCATGTGCTTAATGTGATTGCAAACACATTTCTGATTAAGTACGAAAAACAAAAGTCCAACACTCAGCTGAACTGAGGCAGAACGAGTACTTGTAAATGACGGAGACATGAACACACACAAATGTTGGATACACCGCTGCAGATTTGGTTTGAGGGATATGAATAGATGGATAACTGGGACAAGTTCATGGCAAACACACACTCACACGCAGCATCCAACTGAGAGGGCCTGTATGCTGTAGTGCAAAATAACTAAGTGCGTTTGCTGTATTTCAGTACACATTTGAGAACCTATTACTTCACTTGAATATTTCAATTTTCATGCCAGGTTTTTCTTCTATTCTACAACAATTCAGAGGGAACTATTGTACTTTTTACTTCATAGGTACTCCTTTAGTCATTAGCTACTTCCTAAATTAAGACTTTATATATAAAACATATGAAGACCTGATAAAATGCAATTTTTTCAGATTTAACCATCCAAAAATATTTAAAACTACAGCGGAAACGATTAGTGTATTAATTGATCAGTGGATTGATTAAAAAAAATTAATTTGCAGTTCCTATGATAACTGATGAATCGTTTCAGTCATTTTCCGTTCAAAAGTGTCAAACATTTCATAGTTCCAGCTTCTCAAATGTGAGGCCTTGCTGCTTTTACTTGTTATAAATTTCAGTAAATTGAATAAAGTGTGGTTTTGGACCATAAGGTGGACTAGAAAAGCTATTTGAACATTTGAACAATTGTGATGGACAGACTGACATTTATTTATTTATTTATTTATTTATTTGCAGGATGAGCGGTTCTCGGAAAAGGTACTAGAATCTCGACAGTGCTGTCCGTTCCCCCTTTTTTTGGGCAGAGCCATAATGGCCAAAACCATCAACTGAGAGGAGGAGAGGAGTACTGTTGCCAGATGTGACTGATATATAGTGGGAAATTTCTCACGGAGACAGTACCGCTTAATTTCCTGTAGCTGTTTTGTGAAAAAAGCCTTCCCGATGTTTGCTGTTGGAAATCTTTAAATGTGAAGTGAAAGCAAGAAAACTTTTCTTAGCTTCAGTTGGCTTTAGAAATGCTCCACAAACAACATTTAAGGTTCTATACTATGAAAGTTAGAATAGGAACTATAGCACCACAGAAAACCATACTCAATACATAAATAGACATAAATATTAAAAGCATGTGCATGTATGTGTTACTGCTAACTCAGCTACAGACCATTTGTGTGTCTTCATATTTGCAAACAGACGGTTTGTTTCTGTGAATGCTTAAGTGATTTTGGCTTGTTGCAGAGCATTTCATCAGATGAAGAATGGAGTCGTTGCAGTTCTGACTACATCATCTGTCCATCCCAGACACATCCCTCCTATACTTGTACGACACACTGTGGTTTATTGCTGCTTTATGCTGTTCATTAGAGTTGACTGTGCATTGTTCTGAAGTGTTTAAATTGTATTGTTCTGCCTAAATTGTTATCTTTATTAGTATATTTAATTTTTTAGTATTGTTATCAATTAACAATTGACGTGTGGTTTTGAATGTATTTTTAAAAAAAATGTTTTATTGAATGTTACGCCAGGGGCAATCAAAGTGGTATAACTTGATTTGAAATTCTAGTGGACATCCCAAATTTCCAAAAGGCGATAAAAATGTCAATCTTGAGTTTGTCTCAATGCGATTTAATTGGGTAAATATAATGTAATTTAAATTAATTCATTTAAATGACTGAATTTGATCGTGTTGATACTTAGATTTGAAAGGGGCTCCAAAGATAGTTAGGAAATGTGGGGAAGGAAAGTCAGGATTCAAACTTGGGACTCATTGCTTAGGTCATTTACACCCATATAGTATGCATTTAAATTAAGTTATATGTACTTATTAAGTAAGTTCACTTGGAGCAATCTGATGGCCCAGTGGTTTAGATGCACACTACATGGGTGTTAATGTCCTAAGCAAGTTCATTTCAAATCCTGACCTTCCTTCCTCACATTTCGTTCTATCTTCACTGTCCCTACCAAATCTAAGTATCAACAAGATCAAAAGTTGATTTTAATTAATTAAATTACATTGAATTCACTCAATTAAATTGAGTTGATTTAAATTAATTTAATTACATTATCTTTGGTCAATTAAATTACATCATATTTACTCAATTTAATTAAAGTGAATCTACTCAGTTAAAGAAGTTGATGTAAATTTTGTTATATTTACTCATTAATTAAGGTCTCTGGGGGGGATCTGATGGCTGAGTGGTTTGGATGCATACCATGTTGGTGTAAATGCCCTAAGCAATGAGTCTCCAGATCGACTCCTGGCAGGCAGGAAAATTTGCTGCTTTTCACTCTACTTCCCAACATTTCCTATCTGTCTTCGCTGTACCTATCAAATCTAAGTATCAAAAAAATCAAATTTACTCAACTAAATTATATCAAACGTATTAAATTAAATTAAGTTGATTTGAATGAATCAAATTGTATTATATTCACTTAGGTAAATTATATTACATTTACTCACTTGCATTCAATTTATTTAAATTAATTAAATTAAATTATATTTACTCAATTAAATTACATTGAATTTACTCAGTTAAATTAAATGGAATTAAATGAACTAAATTAAATGTATTTAACCAAATTAAATTGAGTTGGGGCAATCTGATACCTGAGTGGTTGGGGTGCGTGCTACTCAGTTTCAAAGTTTGGGGAATGTCTTCCCATTTGTCACCAGTCACCCCAGAGGCTCATCTGAAAAGTCAAAAAAGTTCCCTTTTGTCAGACCCCGTGTCAAAGGTATCCCCCACACACACACACACACACACACACGCTCCAACCCCACCAAACATTAACTAACATTGCTGTACACAACACCTTTGGCCTACCTTCTTCAGAATAGTAATTGGTCTGGTTCATTTGTTTAAAGTTCTCATCTCTGTTTCAATTTGGAAAAAGCCCATTTTAGTCTATATAACTACTCCCTTCTGTAAAATTTATTAAAAAAAAAACTCTTAATCTTTGTAGTTATCAGAAAATATTACTGAAACATCAAGTAAGTTACACATTTGTTGGGGTCTATTCTCCACCGTGGATTAATATGCATTTGGTTCTCTAGTGAGAAACCAGAGCAGCAGGACTGCGTGGGTGGGATTTGACTCCAAAAAAAAAAACAAAAACTGCAGTGTTCATGTTAATTGTAATGATATGGGATGAATATCATGTCATATTTCAAAACTGAAAAAAAAAAGCTTCGAAAGGCTGAAACTCAGTGTTTGTGTCATGATCAATGGAGGAACCCAAACGCAGGACACTGACTCAGGGTTCAAATTAACAGGAGTGAGTTTAGGGCTAGGGTTTCGGGCGAGGGGCAGCAGGCCGGTAGGGGGCAGCATGGAGAGCTGTGAGTGGCGGCTGCATGTTTAACTTCTCATATTATAATCTACTCTTGGTTTGTAAAAATAGATTTGTAGACTTGTCCATGCTTACAATTGGTCATATTCTGCAATCACCGCCCCTTTCATATGCATGCGCTCATGGCTCGATTCGGAAAGCCGGGGTTTACTTCACCACTGTTGATAACCACTGTCGTGCGAACACATGGCTTGATTGCGGTTGTTGGGCTTAGTGAAGCCAGACAAGGTATCCTGGGTATGTTGAACTTGCTGCGTAGTACGGGCCCCAGTACCTGCCTGCAGACATGATCCTCATTACCCCATTATCCAGAGTTTAAGCTGTAGACTTGCACAGTAGCCTAGTCATTTGCCACACCCTTTGTTGTGTTTCCTAGTTGTAGCATTGCATCACTTTTGTTTTGCCTGAATCTGCCTGCCTGCAATTGTGATTTTGAGCTCTGCTAGTTTTTTGTTTTGTTTTCTTTTTGCCCGTTTAACCTGTTCGTGTCCTGTGTTGTGCCTGCTGACGAAGTAAACTCTGTTTTTACTGCTTCTGCTTTTTGAGTCTGTGAGTCTGCTTCTGTGTCAAAAGCAGTATCTCTCACTTTCCAATCCTCTTACTATCACTATTGCTAGAAAGTACCGCTACAACTCCTGGTTGCATTCCTAATATAACGACTGCTATTACTATTGTTTCAAGTACCTATGGAGCCCTTTCACTACTACTAGAACCCCCATATGCAAGTCTGTCTTTCTTCCCGCTATCCTCTTTCTCCTTTCCAACTAACTGTCTTTTGTCTCAATTTCCTTCCATCGTACCGACTGTCCTGGCTCTTACACTCTGTACATTTCTTTTTTTTAAATCTTATTTCCTTACTTCTTTGCTTGTTTTTTCCCCTGTTCCTGTATATCTGTCATTCATAGTCATGGCTTCCACCCTGTTCCTATTGTCCTTTATCTGTCATTTCACTTTTCCCTTTCTACTTCCCTTTTCCTACGAAACCTAGTTTCAATCTTGCAGAACCTTTTTTAAATTAGATTTCAAGCTTTCAAACACTGAGTTTTAACCTTTTGAAGCTTTTTTTTCAGTTTCGAATCATCCTGTATAATGAAGGAATACGTCAAACAATACAAAAATGTGGTTTGCAGACCTGTTTTTAATAGCTTTTGGACAGTAAAGGATGACAGATGAATTAAGATACACCAAGCTTTAAATACAAAAACCATAATTGTTAGTGGGATTTGTTGACAAAAAGAAAAATATTCAGTATCACTAGACTCATTGAAACTTATTATTTTTCAGGTAAACACAATCATTCAAGAAAAAAAAGGAACACTTACCTTAAAAGGTCTGTCTACTACACTCAACTCCTTCTAAACTCCCACTATGAAACACACCTCTGCTAAATGTCCCTGTAAGAAACAGTGTTAGGTTTTTCAAATCTTCCATGTGGAGAATCATGTCTTAACTGTCCTTGAAAACATCAGGGTTACAAGGTGTTTTTTTTTTTTATCCCACGGCGTGTAGCAACGCCTGAGCATGCAAGATTAGAAACCTTGCTCGGGTTCACATCCGAAAAGACATTCTGTTATCAATCATTAGTCGACGTCCTATCTAAACTGGGGCATAAATCTGTCATAGGCAGATGAAGATATGTCAGATTTTGAACAATCGCCTGAACACTGACGGAAAAACCTGATTCTGCCTGATGTGATTTGATCTATTTTCCAGGTTCAGAGGAGAACTGATGTGTTCACCCTTGCAGAAAAATATAGGATCTAATTATAACAAGTACGCTGTTCTGGGCAATTTGGCTACTTTGACCTCATATAGTTTTGAATGTTGCGGTCATGCATGGGAAGCAGACAGATCCTGCGTGGGACTGGGAAAAGGGAAGTGCAGTGTTTAAAAGTCCTCCCAGAGGTTCTGTACCTGTAAATGGTGTCTCCCCAAGTTGTTAAGAGGGTTGCTGTAGAGTTGTGTCCAAGGAGACGATGAAATGTTTGTGATTTTGCGGGTTTTTTGTGTTTGTTTAGGGGTGTACGGTCACGGGTGGTAGGACTGTCCCGGGGGGGGTGGTGGCTTCGGCATCCGCGCCCATGACGTCACCAGAGTTTAAAGTGGGCCGCGCTTCACCCCAGTGAAGGAAAAGAGAGAGAAGAGGGAGGAAGCAGCGGCAGCGGCAACGGCGGCTCCGGCTCCTCTCACAACACCTGACTCCTGCGCGCCGCCGTGCATCAAGAAAAAAATAAAAAAAAAAATAAAAAAACAATGCCGGCTACAACTCCAAGAAACTACCTGCTCGACCCCACCAGCGTTTTGAGTTTCACACTAATTTGAGATGGAGGACCGTGTGGCGCCGTGGACCCGCTGAATTCTGTTTTTGTTCGAGGGCGACAACTTCAAATCTCAAGTCTCCCGACGGGTGAGTTCTAACGCTTTTCCCTGAAAACCGAAAAAGAAAAAAAGGAAAAAAAGAAGAAGTGGGGGGGTTGATGTAGTGGGCCGAGGATGCTAATGATGCTGCAGCAGGCACGACACTACTACCGGCAGTGTCTGTGTTGATGAGCAGCCCTGTGCGGCGCTCGGTTAAAAGAGGCAACTTGGTTTTGTTGTGTTTTTGTGTGTGTGTGTGTGTGTGGTCGAAGCGGCCCGCAGCACCAACTTGGGGCGCAGTCTTGTGGCGTTCGGGAAGCGCTGCCGTGGGCTGGTTAACGTGACAAGCGGCGCTCTCGATTTAATGAGGCTATTGGCGAGTCTTTCCCTCGGAAAGGCGCGTGCTGTGCCAACGAAAATGGCTGTATCATCCCGGAGAATTTTAAGATCTGCTGAGGCTTTTTTTTCCCCCCTTTCTTTTCTTTTTTTTTAAAAACATGGCTCGTAGCCTGTATGTTCTGCCAGGAAAACTATTAGTTTGAAGACACAGTGGCTTTTAAAAGGCCCGTTGCAACGCAGTGAATGCTAATGATTTAGGAGCGTGTTGCAGGATGCACAGGCAGTTGCTTTGAACTGCTCCGGCACAAGTTTTGATGCTTTCCTATTTCTGCCAATGGTTTCCCTGTTTTCTGACAAGTTGGGTTGGCTGGAGCCGATGACCCATCCTCCGGTTTCGGGGCTCCCATTAATGTTACATCTGACATTAACATCGGTTTAAGTGGCACCTGCGTAACTCCAGTGTCACGGTGTCTCCTTCGGTCTACGATTCATTTCCTTGAACGGGGATTTAAGGGGACGTTTTGCTCTGCGAAGTGAAGGACGACGCGTGAATCCGGCAGCAGCGAAGAACATTTTTGATTCGGTCTAAAATAATATCACATGTAGAATGTTATGTCCTTTTCGGGCCACTAGATGACAACAGAGCTCAAGCTACAGCAGCTGATTAAACTTGCATTAGTCCCATATTCAATGAGCAGATCTGCAGCATGGTTTAATAATGAAATCATTACCGCTGTTGATTTCCTTTGTGGAAAAACAAACAGACCAAGAAGCCCTTTAGTAAAATCAACGATTATTGTCAAATCACCGGCAGATACATTAGGTGCACACTCACACACCCATTTGAAACAGTTGGAGCCTTACAGTAGCTACTGTTGTTGTGCCCTGTCGGAGCTACATACATTATAGCTCCCCACATTAAAGCAATTTGTGATAAAGTCATTTACTATAAATGCACCTTGGCACCACAGCAATGCAGGTTTTATTTTGACCCTGAGACTGACAGTTCAAGTGTGCTTAGACGACACGTTTTCAAAAATTAAGATTTGCTTTGCGTTTCCTTTGGTGACTTTAAAGCTTAAGGTCTTGTTTTTTTTTTAATATAATGGCTACACATTTACTGTCTTTAATCACTTCATAATTTGTTCTTTTCTGTTCTCCAGATAACGGCAGAAATACAGCACATTTGCATTCACAAATAAATAATTCACATCGTGAAAACTCATATTTGTCTTAGAAGCTTACTGTTTGCTTTGCATTAAGAAGTTAGATGATTAGTTTCACAATCGGAACTGTTTAAATCCATTGAGGCAACAAACAAAGCCAGCTTTGACTTTGGACTGTTATGACCCTCCAGAATAACAGAAATTGTGGACCACCGTCTTTCACATTTTCAATTTCCTTTTGTTTACATGTGGCTGTAATTTAAGCTGCAAAACAAGTTAACTAAGTCCACACCGTCCTGTGGATTTCTGACAACGCATTTTACAGCTAATCCAATGAGTTTCTGAATTTTTTTCTTCAGTACGAGAAGTAGAAGATATCTCTTAATCCTTCAGTTTATCTGATAAACTCAAAATCACCCGGTTTGTACATACATGGTTTTATTTGGACAGTCTGGTCAGTGAGCTGTTATTAGGCACATTTACGCAACTTTTATTTACTGTAATGTGAAAAATCTTGAACAAAAATAAATTATAATTTTTTTATATTAATTTGTATAGACATGTTTTGTTTTTGTTTTTTTTAGCTTGACCCACATACAGTAGTTTCAGTCTGTCGGCATACTTACGCACTTGGAAATACTGTAACATGTTCAGTGAGCTTTAAAGTTATTTTTCCCCTCTAACAAAGCGACTGTTCATTAAAACGTGATCTGCAGGTTGTCGCTGTTTACAGTTTGGTGGTCCTCCAGGACTAGGCTCGGTTCAAGCTGTGATTTTCATACAATCTTTCGAGAGGTCATGCTGCCAGTAAACAAATTGACACTCAGTTCAGCTTCAGTGGCTCCAGCTCTCAGTTAAGCCAAGGATGACATTTGCCACCGAGACACCGTGAAATCTGACGTTGTTTAATGAGAAGTGAGCAGACACATCTTTGTCTCATTTTCTGAGCTCTTCCAAAGGTACGGATCCTTCAAGGGCACGTAAGCGGCTTGTGCATTCGGTAGAGTTTTTTTTTTTTTTTTGTGCACTTTACAGTCTACTAAACCCTTTCAACTGGAAATCCCGATGTTTGGCTCAATCAATGCATTTAATTAGTGCTGATTAATGAAAGTGTGTGGCTGTGGAAGACCGTCAGCTTTCTCACTTCACAAGGACACATTCTATTGGCAACCAGGGAGAAATTGCTTTCCATGGTAGGAATTTGATTTTACATAGCCATTCACAATGTAAATTAGACATAATGAAAGAATATATGAGATCAGAGTGTAAGTACAATTTACATCTTCTGTTTGATTTAGAGGACACACTAATTAATTCTTTCAATAGATGCAGTTAACACTTAATCAGTTGCCGGTTTGGACCCATGCAGGTTCAATAAACTCTTAATCACATATGAATTAAAAGATCTGGACACACCCAGCAGTGCATATGCTGAAAAGTTGTTTTCCCCACAGGTCCGATATGACTTTGGCAGTGCGACTAGTCTCCAGCAGCGGATTGGTATATACAGTACATTAATTGTGATGTAGGACAACGAGTGGGTTGGGTCCAGTTCACAAGAGCAAAGCATAATACTCAGCTCGTGGTTATAGACTTGACACTTATTTTGGGAACTACATGTGAACACCTCAGTATACAGTAGTATTTCAAGGCAGAGTTTCCTCTGGAATTCATTGTTTTGAATGCTGTTCTCTGTGAGAGCCCCTCAAAAGTAACGGCTCCAATGACCTTTATTTTGCAAATTAAGCAGTTTTTTGCTTCGCACCGACTGATAGATCTTATTATTTCAGCAAAAGTGCATTGAGCATTGAGCAAATACCCTGGAGCCATAGCAACTACATTAACAAAAGTTAATGAAATACTGGCAGGACCTGGACTTTGCTTTACTTTTGAAAGCTGCGGCATTTACATTTTTCACTTCTATGGAGAGGGAATGAAAACAATATAAGACAGCGTACACCCACATCTTATCCCTTACTTGTCTAAATAAACATATTTATGCTGCACTCTATACTGAATTATTTGACTGTAAACTGCAGACACAGGTTTGTTTAAGCCCTTTTTGTCATGTATTTTCTTTTCTTTCGAGCCTAGATTGTTGAGAAAAAGTCATAGTCGTGCACGTTTTGCATCACAACAAAGTTAAATAAAACCAAAGTGATGCTAAATTTTTAAGGCCACAAGATTTGCTCCTAAAAACAGCATAGCTAACTGGCATTGAAAAATAATAAGAAATCTGCAATTTAGATTCAGCTTCAATTCTATGTCAGCTGTCCCAAAGGTCTGACCATGTGTGCACTTGATTCTGCTTGCATGCATTTAATTAATAATTCGACAATGCTTGGCATTGAGGTCGGTCAGCCAACAGGCTACGGGGGAATAGATTGCCTGAGCCCGATATCCAGCCACGGCTTCTTAGCGAGGAGCAGAAACGATGAGCTCAGGCAGATTCCAGATACAGGAGCTCCAGCGTGGAGCTGCGATAATCCCACCCCCCTCCCTCAGGTACAGCCGCTCCTGGGGAGAAATGCCATGGACTACAGCTCACCACGATGCCTGGTCGTGCTCTGATTAATGCACTCCTCAGTTCTTTTCTTGTTTGTTTTAATGACGTACGTCAATGAGTATGTCCCTTGTGGGAATCTGGTGACTTTTTACAAATACTGCTGATGCATCTGCTTACACCTGTCCCTTTTTTCTTCCTTGTCTTGTGAAAGGATGCTGCCATAAAGCCCAAGTCTTTTGACATGACTGGGCTGTCACTTACAGTGCAAGGAGACCACATGACGCATTTTCCATCGGAGATACAGGAAATACATGAGCAACGATAAGATCTCAGTGGATTGGGATGTGTTGTGCTTTGTTGATGAGGCTATTATTCATCATTATGCCTTAGACAGCAAAAATCCACTCTCCATCTCTGGCATATGCTTTTTACGCATAATGTATTCACTGCTTTGCATTTGCAGATGAGTTGAACTGGCTTTTAATTACTAATTACTATGGTGTTTAAAAAGGATTTAATCACTTATTTAGACTATAGAGAAACCAAAGATATTCAACGAGCATTTTAAATTTTAGCTAATCTTCTGAGAACTAAGGCTGTTGAGCAGACGTAGAGAATTGAAATATGATTTTCTCAGAAACATGCTGAAATTTAATATTTAATGTTAATGTTAATTTGACGGAATCGAAAAGGTACTGAGAGGCACTAAGTATTTTAAAATGTTGGAGAACATCAGTTAAAATGGACGTGATTCATTTTATAAAAGCCCCATGAAAGGTTATGTAGAAGATGATTCATAGATCAAAGAATGAGGCCATTTTTAATACTTCCCAACAAGTCCCCTTTTCTGTTTGAACAGAGGTGAAACAAACTCAAATATTTCCCAGCATCCACGGTGTGAGCTTTGGATGGGTCCTAAAATTGCTGAAACTTCTCTGACAGTTTCCTCAATTTCAAACAATATTAAACCAGAAATCTGGTGTGCTAACAAGAGTGTGGGCTTTGAAAGGTCAAATTAATTTGGAAAAGTTTAATACTGATCTTTTAAAGAACATGTAATTAACATGAAACACTGACCTGAACATGAGCTCTACATGAGGCCCCAAGATTGTTACGTAGGTGTTTCAGTAAGTGCCACAGTGAATCCTGTGTGTCTCAGTAGGCTAGCAGACATGGTAATTGTTATTCACATTACATATCATACAATAATTCTGCAACATGATCGATGAGGGATGATCATTATTCTGACAAATGCAGACAGGGGAGAGTTGTGGTCATGCCACATTTGGCTGCCTATATGTGATTGATGATTAAAGTGAACAACGGCTTCACAGTGCTCAACTTACCATTAATAGTGTGATGCCTATTAGAGTGTGAAACCTTGCCTCCGGCACCTTCCGAAGAGGGACCTCATCATAGTTTTTTTTTCTTTCTTTTTTTTTCTCTGTTTCTTTCTGTGTATGTGTGTGTCTCTGTGTGTATATCTGGGTGTATAAATATAACACAGTGCTGCTGATTTCTGTGGAAGGGAAATTTGATTCAGACACAGAAATGCTTATTTGCCTACACTCAGCTCCATTGCTACACTGCATGGTTACCTGACACATAACCTATCGCTGCCACCTCTCAGCCACATGCTGTGCTGCTCCTGTTTAATAAGTGTTGTAGCTGCATCCTCTCAGCCCATCCGTTCAGTTCTAGCCAGCAAACTCTGGACCGTTTCCAGTGTCTGGTGATGGATCTTTGTGTTATTAGTCAGGTGCTTTGAGCCCTATATATAAAGCCCCTGCACTTATTCAGCATCTGGGTACCTTGCTTGTGATCAATGGCCAGCAGTCAGGACAGTGAATGGAGCACAGATTGAACAACATCTGGGATTTGAATGCTGAATAACTGCCCACTCAACAGGGGCGACTCATGAATAATGCACCAGCCAGCCAAGAGTCCCATCTCCTTTGGCCCCTCACAGGCAATTCTGTCGCACTTCAGACCTGTCCAGAGAGCAGAAGGTCAGGGCACAAATACTTGGCACCCCTAGCAACAGCATCAGGAAGTCTACCCGGCACGGCCGTGGGAGAGTGGAGAGAATAATGGATATAGAGGCTGAAGGAGTAGCAAGTAAAGGTATATATTTTATTTATTTGCGTGTTGGATTGCATGGTGATTTTTACACTATTGTGATTTATGACATAATTACATACTAGTATTACGGACTACACAGAGAAATACAGATACAGGGTAAGTTTTAACACTGTGAACCTCTAATGAAGCAGATGATTTATAAAGAATACATGTAAGTGCATTGTTTCTTAAGCCCAGTGGTTATAGTTTGTCTCCTAACGATTGTACAAGCAAATTCCTAATGACTTTCACTGGCTTTATGTGCATTTTGGGTTTTCACCACCAGTTTCATTTTGCCTTCATTTAAGTCTGTCACATTATCGACGAAAATAGGCGTCTTGTATTCATCAGGCAGGCTGAACAGAGCCAGACACACTCCTTTCTTTTGTTAATTTTTTTTTTTTTTTTGTAATGCATTCAGTGTAAGTTGGCATATTTTGCTCAAGTGGATTCAAGGTCATTTAAAAGGTCATGGTGGCAAAAATCGGGCATACATCTTTAATACAAATCTGGTTGATTGGTCTCATTTCACCACACTGAGATCACCTGGTTGCAGGATGGCCGGGCTTAACATGCTGCAGGAGCATATTTTCAGATTTAATAATCATGATGGTAAGTCATTCCTCTTTGAGTAGTGATCCAAAAAGGTTAATGTGCTACACTAGCAGAGGGAGTAAACCATTGATGTAGAGAGAGATGTCGGAGATGTAGCTTTTAGTGGAATATAAAAGGTTAATATTTTATTCTAATTGGTTATTTACAGAGAAGAAATTCCACCTAAATAGACACACATTCTTCTTGTGGGAGATCCCACAGCTTCTTCATTTTCTGTGAATTAGAAGTGAAGTTTGGCCTGCACTTGATTTGATTAAATGCCAGAAACTACAGTACATCAGAGGTGGGAAGTAACTCAGTACATCTACTCATGTTCTGAGGCACATATAGTTTACTTGAGTGTTTCTGCTACTTTGTACGTCTACTCCACTACTATTACTACTATTTACAGAGGGAAATAGTAGTATACTTTACTACACTACATTTATCTGACAGATACAGATGCTAATTACTTTTCAAGTTAGGATTTTACAGCTCAAACAATACAACATATTGTTAAAGATTAAAACCGATGGTTCCAACCTTTTTGACTGGTGATCCTAAATAAAAAAAATACCTCTGTCACAGTCTTTTGTGAATAATATGAATCCTTTTCACGTTTCAAATGTCTATGAGGTGTTGGCAGTTACACCAAAAATACATTTTCCTTTATAAATTTCTCACATGGTTTATTTTCAATAGTTGCTCAAATTATCTGATGTTTCACAACAAATCAAAGATCAGAGAAAAGTAAAAAAAAAATGAAAATAATTTGTGTGGCAGAATTGAGTTTTTTCATTTTTTTTCTCCCATTAAATCTTGCTACCCTTTGGACGGGCCTTGACCCCCAAGGGTGGCAAACAATACTAAACTACCTATCTGTATATAAAGTAATTAACATTAACTCCACCTCAAACAGCTACAACATCAAAATGCTGCTTGATACATCAGTATCAATAACCTAAAAATATCACATACAATAATATATCAGTCACAGAGGCCATTTTAAAACAACACTATTTTTTTTTTTTTACTTTGATACTTTAAGTTTACAGTATTTTGCTGATACTACTTCTGTACTTTAACTTGAGTAGGATTTTTGAATGTAGGACATAAACTCATAATGTGGTATTTTTATATTAATGTATTGGTACGGCAAAGGATCTGAATACTTCCTTCACCACTGCAGCCTATTCAGCGATCAGTTTATATTCGTGTGTTACAGTACATGTTTCCCTAAGTGTAAGGTGACTGTGAAGTTTAGTACCCTCCTGTGAGATCGTCTGCACAGAAAGCGGGGTGCATCCAGGCGCAGTGGGCTTTTCTCTTGTTCGCCCGCTGCTCTTCTGCCTCACACACCGCTTACCGTGCGACATTTGGGACGAGTTTCTCACTGCTTGGCTTCTCACATCTTGGACACTGACACAAAATAAATGAAGACACAAAGAAGACACATGGTTCAGAGTTTGAACGGGTTGGTGGCTGAGGTGTGCAACTATTGGGGTGTAAAATTGCCCTGGCAGCCGTGCTGTTGTTTCAGCATTTCATGGTGAGCTGCGCAGCTAGCGTCCCTACTTGCCTTTTCAGTCCCTTCTTCCCTCCACCTTCTTTCATTTGTTTTCCTATCCACACCTTACATCTGATGGGTTCGGCCCTGGCTCTGTAGAAGCTGTAACTTTATATAATACAGTGATAACAATCCGACCCGCTTCATATTCATGATTGTGTGATTGTGCTTCCTTGACCAGAGAGCTGCAGAGTAATAGAGTGGTTCAGTTTTGTTCGCCGCTAAAAACGATCCTGGTGGGAGAGAGCAGAAGGTTCAACAGGCTAATATTCACACATTAATTTGTCCTAAGATGTCCAACTGTTCTCCAGCAGCTCTCATTACTTGCCATCAGTCACGGAGTGGCTAATTGTCTGTGTGGGGAAGGAGAGCCTTACTGGTGCTTCCGACTGGTGGCAGCAGGAGGTCAAAGCCAGGCCGTGGATAGAGGACAGGCAGTAGCGCAGAGGGCATAGCAACACATTTGGCTGTCAGTGTGAAGCCTGGGGTTTGTTATTAAAGGCATGGGGGGAAATATAGTGACTATTTCAAGCCACAGGAAGAGCTAGTATGTGACATCAGGCACACCGTTATTTTGGTTCATTAAGTGGTTTTGTTTCACTAATTAGTTTTCTTCTGGAAAATGTAGGCCTAAAGCTGGTAATTGGTGACAAGTTTATGACTGTAGATTCTGTGCCTGTTATGTGAATAAGAACCCAATTCCAATTAACTACAAAAAATATTGATAATTTTTGACAGAAGAAAAAACATTAGAAAAATTAGGGCAAAGTAGCTATATGCTGGATTATGTTATCTATATTTGATGATCATGTTTACTCATATTAGTTTCAAATTTTCTGCTCTTTCTTTGAACCACTTCTGAACAGATGGCTCGACTCGCTCCGCTGCTCTCCTCCCTTGTGTGTCTGATTCTACATTCATAAAGCTAACGTTAGACTAGATTAGTTCCTCTGATGTCCATGAAGTAATTTCTCATTATTGCCTGTGGTTGAGAGTGGGCAGACTCCTGCCTGGGAGCACACAGGACACTGTTTGTATGCTCTGGAAGGCTGCAGAAAGTCTCTGTCCCCAGTGTGAAAGAAATAAAAGTACGAGGAGAGCCTTCCTCCAGTGGTCTGTGTCTGGTGTTGGCCTGCCCTGCGGTAAGGCAAGGTTATTCAGATGAAAGATGGTGTTGAGATTAGTGAGCCCTGCCCGAGCGTGTGGACATCCAGCATGCTGCACTGCGTGATTTATGAGAGCCGTGATATCAGCGGTCACCACATGAATAAACCATGTGGCCAGAATTAAGCGCCTGTTAAACGACGCACAGCATTTTCCCAGGTGCCTCAATCTCCAAGAGGAAACCAAGTCATAGCTGCTTTTGTGTTATATCAGTTTCATGAGAAAACTTCCCAATGCCCCAGTGCAGCAGCCGAAGAACTACCAGTTTTTAAATCTTTGAGGTTTTTCCTAATCACTGATGATTCCCATGACTTAAGCAGTACTGCCACTTGAGGGTTGGATGGTTATAAGTTCATTAATGGTTGGAAGAGCGACTTGAAACACCATGTTTGTTATAAAATACCAAAATACAATGCAACCGAGCTGAGAAGGTTTGACACGGGAGAATGTAACTCCACTCAATAATTTCATACCAAAGTCGCTTGTTAAATTAAAATGTTGGTATTAATTGATAAAGTATCCTCCTTTCAAAACATACTTGGGCTATAAGTAATGATTATTTTCATTATTGATTATTTTCAATTTAATTTAATCAGTTAATCGAACTGTCTCAAAAAATGGTGAAAAATGCCCATCAACATTTCCTAAAGCCCAAGATTAGGTCCTCAGATTGTTTGATTTGTCCAACCAACAGTCTAGAAATTGACGATATTCATTTTACAATGATAAAACAACCACTAGATAAATTTAAACCAATGAATATTTGGTCATTTTTTTGCCAGAATAAAAGACTTAAAGAATTTCTCACTTACCAAAAATAGCTGCCAATCTGTGGATTGATTTGAATTTCTTGTTATGATAGATGTGTTATTCTTATAATCAGTGTCTCCACTTGATTTAGTCTGAGAGAGGACAGCCAAGAGTCAGTTGAAGACATAAATTCGGTTGATCTGTATAAGACTGATTGATTGATTGTGTGAATGTACAAGCAATCAAATCACAATTTGTAGTGCACACCTAAAATACTAAACTACTTTTGTATATTTTCTATTCTTTGACGCAATATACCATCAGAAGTATAACCTATAGTGAGGTGCTGTGGTAGTTGAATACACCCGGGTGAAATTGATGAACTTCATAAATACAGTCCTGGTTGAAATAATTGGCACCCCTGAATTGAAAGTAAAGAATTTAGAATATCTTCAAAAATAACTGCAAATTAACCTATTTTGTGTAATCAAAATATTTTAATAAAAAGTCCAAATCTACTGAACAAAAGAAAATAAAAAAATAAAAAAAACTTTCATAATAGTGAAATGATACGAACACGAAATGTTACCTGGACACATTTATTGGCAGCCTTCCCTAATATTTGGTTGCAGAACCTTTGGCAACAATGGCAGCCTCTAAACGTTTCTTCTAGCCATCTAGAAGCTTCTTGCACCTGTCTGCTGGTCGTTTCTGCCACTCTTCCATTTCTGTTTCAAGCTTCTTTAAGTTTGCAGGAGTCCTTTTTGAAATGGCAGATTTCCAAAGGTTTTCAATGGGATTTAGGTCAGGACTCGTTGCTGGCCAGTTTAAAACAGTCCATCTTTTCCTTTTCAACCATTCTTTTGTGCTGCTGGATGTGTGATTTGGGTCGTTGTCCTGTTCAAAGAACCAAGACCTTCGCCTCAAACCTAGTTTTCTGACACTGGGTAACACATTCCGCTCTAAAATGCCTTGGTAATCTTCCAATTTCATAATTTCTTTAATACATTCAGTGCCTCCAGTACCAGAGGCAGCAAAGCAGCTCCACAGCAAGATAGGACTTCCACCATGTTTTACAGTAGGTAGGTATTTTCCTTATGGGCTTCATTTCGTCGCTTATAAACAAACTAATGCGCTGCATTCCCAAAGAGCTCTACTTTGGTTTCAACTGTCCATCGAACATTATCCCAGAAAGACTGAGGCTTATCTATCAAAGTTCTTGCAAACATGAGTCTTGCCTTTTTGTGCCTTTCCTTCATTAGTGGTGTCCTCCCGGGACTTTCCCATGGAGCCCTACTTGGTTTAGTGTGCCGCGCAAAGTGCCAAGTGAAACCACCACTCCAGATTGCCCCAGGTCAGCCTGAAGCTCTTTAGATGTCTTGCATTGTGGTTTTTCCACAAGCCACATCAACCTTCACAGACGGTTCCTTCTTAGCAGCACATCCTGGAAGCATCTCAACAGTTTTATGACCGTGAAACTTCTTGATAACATTACGAACTGTTGAAACAGGGATTTCAAGATCTTTGGGGATTGCCTTGTAGACTTTGGAATTATTCAGTTTTTTGATGATAGCATTTCTGATGACCTGTTTGCTTCACCATTGTGAAAAAGAAACTGGAAACAATCAGCCCCTTTTTTATGCAGTAAAACTATCATTCATTGGTTAATTCAGGTCATGTCAACCCTGAAAATTAAGCACAGGTGAGTATTATTTGTTTTTTATTTTGTATGATGAACTAATTTAAATTCATCAAAAGGGTTCCAATAATTGTGACAAGCATACATTTTATGCCTGTATTTTTTTTTTTTAATTTAATTATATGAAAGCATTTTTTTTTTGCTGTTCAGTAAACTTGGACATTTTATTAAAATATTTTTGATTTTACAAATTGGTTCATTTACATTTATTTTTGAAGAGATTCTAAAATCTGTACTTAAAATTCAGGGGTGCCAATAATTTCAACCAGGACTGTATGAATGTTGTGCATATTAATAACATGAATATTGCACATCTGTCTCTCTGTCCTTCCTGTGGATCTTAAATCTTAGCTCTGAAAATCATATGCAAAAGCCCAGAGCTAAAGCAGGATGGAATTTTCTTCCTGTCCTGTATAAAATAATTTGAACTCAGTACATCCTGTGCCCTGTAGTTCAATTCACAAATGAGCTGAACTATTAATGTCCACAACCATAACTAAGCAGTATTATGGTCATAGAATGTCCAGTCGGAGATTGAGAGATTGTAAAGTTAATCCTCAGCAGGATCATGTCAAGGTGGCATTCATAATTATTGATGTGTAATAAAAAGTAAAGTACCCAGAGTACATTTTTACTGAGATCAGGTAAGACATTGCTGCCTTGGCTGCACTTCATGCTGTCAGCATTACTGAAATTCCCATAAATGCAGCTATAAACACCCTCCTGGGCTTTATGACTTTAATAAATTTGATGCCAACTCAAGTGTTAGGACTCTTTAAAGAGCTGGGAGGGACCAAAGAGTGCATTTCCGTGTTTCTTACGACGGGTGGAAACCCCAACTTTCTGGAAATATGCTGCCACCTATTTGTTTGGAGCATGAATTCGACAGTTGGCCAATTCTTACATATCGCCCCTTTTTTAATGGGAATTTTCGGCACTGTCAGCGGGGAAAGACACATTCAGACCCTTTTACTTAAGTAAAAGTAAAAATAGCACAATGTAAAGATAGTCTTTCACAAGTAAAAGTCCAGCATGCAAAAATGTACTCAAGTAGAAGAACATAAGTATCTTTAACAAAATAGTTAAGTATTTAAAGTAGAAGTACTCCTTGCGCAGAAAACTCCTATTCTGAATGATGTATTATTATTAATGATGTATTTATTACTAATGATGTTAAATCTATAACAATTCATGTTTTACATGTACATCATCATGTGATTTGTTTTTAAAATCTTATTCTTTAAAGTAACTACTAGTGATTATGGTCAGATAAATGTACTGGAGTAAAAGGTACATTTTTCTTTTTAATGTTTTTAAGTGAAAGTATAAAGATACTTAAGTGTACCATTGTATCTTGATTCTACTTAAGTACAGTCCTTGTGCAAATGTACTCAATTATTTTCCACTCTTCACAGTTGAAACATGTGCCCTAAAAATGCAATCCATGGAGCTTTTTAGATTACTTTTTTTTTTTTTTTTTTTTTTTTGTGGTCAGAAGGAGCAATTCAGGATTTAGTTTTGTGCTGTTTGGTTTCTCTGCTTGGCTGGAAAACAGCATGTCCCCTGACATGTCATTGTCTTCTCCACCTGGCCTCTAACACATCAGACACTCAGGTATGTGGCTGAAGCCAGGGGAGACAGTGTCTATGATGCACCACATCATGGCCTCTCTAATGAGGCCCGACTCTTAATGATTCATAGCCCCCAGCAGCAGACAGGCATGGCCAGTAGTGGGGCCTATCTCATTGGCACTCTGTGCTTCGTGGTTACACCTGTAACCTTTAGATCACTCCAAATTAGGTTGCTCTGGGAATTCTTCAGTAGTGATTACAAAACAGATTGAGTGGCTGGAAGAATTCTCATAAAAATTGTATATGAGCCCTCAGCCTGAATTTAGAAGAGGGATAATAGGCTGATTGTGAAAAGACGTGTTACACACAGAAGCCCACAACTAATCGAGCATTCTACTCTGCTGCTCCCGACAAGATTGCAATACCAAGCGATGTTTCCGTTGACTGGTTTCCATTATGTACATGTAGATTAACACAAGCAAGACGAAAAACGGAGCATTGTGATGAATGAGCACATAGAGTGGTAAGACGAGCCTGAAAAGCACTTGGGCTCTATCGATGGGAGTTAAGCTTCTGACTTCTGTCAGTCAGTCATGTCTGTCTAGCATCATTCATGGAAGAGTGCAGGAGCTGGTCAGCCAGGGGACAGGGATGGTTAATTGCATTGCTCTTTAAAAAGTCACACACTGAAAAAGCATGGCTTTAATCATGCAGATGTCCCTGCTGATAGGCAGTACAGGGGACATAGGTGGCTCTGTCTCATCAATGTCAATGTTTCTGCGGGCAAGTGTCCAATGTTAACCATGGTGTGTCTATGTCAAGAGTCAGAAGTCCTTATCCTCACATACACTACATCCTACACCTTGACTCTACATTCTATCTCTTGTACTTTGCACTTGTGTCTCCATCAGTAGCCTAAAGGATGTTGCTATTTCAGCAGTTTGTCGGCAGGATCAGATGCAGCAGCACATCTATTGAGAGGGGTTTGTAGTCTCCCTAATCAAAAGAATGGGAGAGAACTTCATTTAGGGTGAATACAGTCTCTGGAGCACATTTTGTTTGGTGCAAAGTGAACATTTTTGAAGTGAAAACAGAAACAAAATATTTTCTTGGATGTCAGCAGATATAGGGCGGAGGCGTACTTGAGAGCCCCAAGTGATAAGCGTCATATTGATCCGCCTTGTCTGTCTTATGCAGTCCTCTTTGCTCATGCATATTGTATGCAGAATAAACAATGAACAGAAGTTTGCTTAGACCCAATGTATCATAAGAAAGTAGATTAACTTTGTCTTTTTAAAAAATTCAAATGTTAAAAACCTCACTAAAGGAAATGGCAAATCTGTTCAGGCGTTAAAAAAAAAAAAAAAAAAAAAAATATATTGGATTTTCTTGTCCTTGACATTTAGATTTTTAAAGTCACCAAGCTGTTACTTGCACATGCTGTACTGCACACAAATATCTCAGTGGAGGTAGATTGTGACCAAATCTAACAGGTTATAATGTGGCATTAGATCCTTGCGTGATGGCAAAATAGTGACAATGTGGACATAAGACCTGATTTCAGATAAGAATTTGTTAGTCTGTTGCACTTTTCACGACGTTACACAATAAACGTGTGCTGCCTGCATGGGGCTTGCAGATTACTACGGATCAAGAAATAAATACAGCATGCAAAATAATTTCTATTGACTGCAAACAAAAAAAACCATCACGTCATAGCTAAACAGGCAAATCTGAAGGTTCTTAAATTAAGCAAAATGCTTTGTTGCATCCTTTAGGAATGATCACATACAACTTTTGATTTGGAACTTGTATTACGTCAGTTGAGCACTAGCGAAATGCAAAAACAAACTTTTACTGTGGTTTTGTTGAGTGAAAATGGGTCACAATGAAGACAAAAGTCTTTTTAACCAATCAGCTAAATGTAAACCAATAATCCAAATATTAATTATTCTCTTGATGAATTTATGCTTATTGTAGTGAAAGTAGGAGTGCATTGAAGCGTATTTGTTACCCAGCTGTTTGATAACATCTTTGTAGACTGGTTGATTTAAATTCAGTTTTTTTTTTTAAAATCAAACTTATTTATGAGTGCAATAGACATAATGAGTGTACCTACAATAATTCTCCAGTCTTCTGTCTCAGTGTCCACCAAGCTGGGCCTTAGGAACAGTTTACATGCAAAAGAAAAATGTTGAATAATTTATTTAGCCGAGAACAAAAACAGCCATTTTATTGTGTCGTGCTTGTGTTTACATTTTAATTCGGGATTCACAGAAAATGAAGGGCAGTAGAATCTCAAACCTGCCCTCTGACCTTCTGGAGGAATCATTAAGAGCAGTGTAGTGAGAGAGATGATAAACACATCAATTTTCTGCTCACGCTTGCATTATCACCACAGTAACCCTTGTGTAGGCTTTGTTAATAAGTACAGATAACGTGATCTTGTCACATTGTGGACAAGCCACTTATGGTGTTTGAAGTGTGAACAGAGTTCATTGTACGAGCCCCTCTTGAGTTAATGTAGGCTTTTATTCCTGTGGGTAACTTTAGTGTGTCTATGGATACCAGGTAGGAGGGACACTGGAAAATGGTATCAAAACTGTGTGGTCGAATGCGGAGGCTGCGCAGAGTAAATTGGCCTTTCAAGAGCAGCTTTTGTGAACTGTACCCCTGCTGAGATTCTTGATCCCATAAGAAATGTATGAGTTTGTGCGCACGCATGCGTGCGAGAGCAAGGAGGGAAGCATGTGTCTTTCTGTGTGTCATCATAAGCTCATTATTTTTCTTCTCTCCCATAGATCTGCGACCTGTCATCACCTCTCCCACTGCGTGTGTGTGTCTGAGCATAGCGGCACTTCTGTCACTTTGTGCTCCCAGAGCCCCATCAGCATGCACAAAAAACACCCAGGGACAATTGGCTGTAAGATTAGGCGAGTTTAAGGCCACGGGCCTGCGGCTATAAGATCTGTCACTATCTCTTTCTTCGAGGGCTCTGTAGAACTTACTTTGCCTGCAGCCCCACGCTCTAGGAACTACTAAAAACCATTGATTCAATTAATCTTGCCACATACTCAGGATAATCCTAACTTTGTCACCTCTCGGTCTCTCGCGGCAGGTTTTGTGACTGAGAACTTGTGAGGTTTGAAAAATGTGACATGACAAATTATAAGGTATTCCTCTTGTCCAGAGCCATTCAGAGAAATGGCTGTGGGCGGTGGTCTAATCACAGGAGCAATAAAAGCTTTCTAGTCAATCAAGCAGGGTCCCTGTAGTATTTAACGGGATTGTTTAAGAGAAGGGTCTGAATATGAAGGGACCTGTAGCCTGTAACATGTGTGTCTCTTGATTAATCATCCTGTTAAGGAAATGAACATGACTTTAACCTCTGCCTGTTCAGATGAACTGCTACTTAGAGGAAGTGGAGGTCTGATTGATTTTCTTTCACGCGTGAGTGAACTACACACAGCTATCAATGCAGAAGATTAGGTGAACATGTGATTGCCTGTGTTATTGGATACAGTCGCTCAGAAATATTGAACACATCCCCTGTAACACCCTGAAGCACATGCAGAGCACACACAAGCTAATGTCTACATGCAAACACACTATCACGTATGCATATGACCACTACCCACTGAGCCATACAAAGATGCAAAGACAACTCAGGGGTCAGTTTACTTGGATTCATTCTCATGTGTGAGTTGTTAGTAATACAACACTCTGTGAGTTTTCTACTCTCAAATCGTCAGCGATTTGCTAAGGTAACACCTGCGCATGTGCAGAATCCATCACTGTTGTGTCCATTGATCCTAGCGCTCTTGCTCTGCCTATGCATCTAATGAAATAACCTGCTGGTCTAAACAAATCAGCATCTCTGTCGCACGGAGGATTTATCTCTGTGGCTGCTCACCAAGCCGAGCACATATGAGTTTTGAAGGTGCTGCTGAAGGAGACAAATCGCACAAGCAAATTTTCAGCAAGCACTGACATTTGTTTTGATAATCTCAGCTTGCAAAAAAAAAAAGCACTTTAAGAGATCAGCTTGACATTTTGGGAAAACAAAATCTGCCCACCAGCCCCTCTAATTGTGTGTTCAGACAGAAAGCGAAGCAAATTTCCACCATGCATCATTCATGTGACTTTGTCCACCGGGCCGTTTGTACAGTCTCTGTTTATGTGCCCCAAACATCCAATGTACCAGCTGTACAGAGGTTAGCTGTAAGCTAGCTAACAACGTACGCACTAACCATGTGTGTGCTAGTGTGTCTCTATGTATTTCTGCCCATCTCAGCCTCTGATTGATCTCTGAACTCTGGTCCTTTCTGTTCTCCTGTCTTTCTTCTTTTTCCTCTCATCTCTGTACATTTATGAGGCAAATTCATTAAGCCACAGGATAAGCACACATTTTTTGCTCAAGTTGAAACATTTTCACCTCACATGGTCACGCCTTTGCCTCAGTTTTTACTCTGCCCTGGGCAAATTTTTGCCCACTTGCTATGTGTATGTATGCAGTTGTGTTTTGTCTCAACACACGTTAAAGACCACAAATTAAACGTCTGAGCTTTTACCTTTATACAGAGCCATGCTAGCTGTTTCCTCCTGTGTCCAATCTTTATGCTAAGTTAAACTGCCCAGCTGCTGACTGCAGCTTCATACTTAATGTACAGACATGAGAATGGTATCAAGCCTCTCGTCTAACTCATGGGAACACAGGGAATAAGTGTGTTTCCCAAAATGTTGAACTATTTATTTAAGTGTAGTTAAATTACCAGAGGTGCACTATTTCAAATGCAAATCCATCTAACTGTACAACCATTTACTTTTTCTTTCCTGTCCCCACCTCAGAGTGAAGGATGGGGTCATCTGTTGCCCCGCCTGCCCTGCTGCTTGTCCTGGGCTTCACCACTGGTGTTTGGAGTCTGAACCCGGATGACCCCAATGTCTGCAGCCACTGGGAGAGGTGAGCATGGCATCCTCTTGTGTTTACCACAGTACATTGAATTTTTGATTTGAAAGAGAGTCTGCGGTAGCTTGAGAACATCGGCTCCCAGTCCTCATGTTGTCGATCCAGGAACTTACTCAATGCACCCGCTACAAGTGCTCTTAACCAAAGTTCCAGATCTACTCTAAAAGTCCATACAGCAGTATTGATTTCGCACAGCTCAAGTCGCCAAACTCTGAGAGATTGGAGGAGTTGCAGCTTCAAATGAAATACGCAGGCAAATTGATCAGTGTACTCTCATTCAAATCAATCTCGACAGCCATAGAGCCTGAATAATTATTAGTTGTGCTGGCCAGTGTCACTTTGGAGAAATAAGCAGGAATAATTTCTGTCCTCAATGCAAAGGGGAGGAAAGAAAGCTGTGAAGATATATTATCTGGATGATTGCCTGACCAAGGTGAGGGTACTTAGGGATCGTGGTTCCACCTTGCTGGCATCAAAATGAATTCCCTAAGTGGGCTGTGTTCACGGCTTTGAGGTCCTCCAATATCCTCAAACTGCTGCTGGCTGCATATATCACTAACATGAATCAAGTCCTTTCTTTGGATATCAAAGTTATTACTTTATGTGGGCTGTATCCACTGACAGGACCTGTGTGCTGTTATTTGTTTTTTCCTCCAAATATCTCCAAGGAGCATTAAAATCTATATTCCTGCTACTCATCTATTATCATATTTTTTAAATTAGATTGTTAATATGTATTAAGTACAATTTTACTGTTTTAGTCGATCAAAGTGGAGCAGGTTTTAACTACTCCAGATAAAAGTAGTTTAATCCAGTGGTTCCCAACCTAGGGATTGGGCCCCTTATAAAGAGTCAAGAGACAACCTGAGTGATTGTGAGGTAATTAACGGGAGAGGAAGGAGGAAAAAAAGAAAGTTCTGCTACACAATTTTGTCTTCATTTTGTGGCCCTTTTTTTCTAATCTTTGCTTTTTGTGAAATATTGGATAAACATTCACGAAGTTTAAGGAAATCACTGTTTTGGTAGAACTGCAAACAACTCATCTGAAACATGTCAAGGGTCCCAGACTAAACACAGCTGTTTTGTAAGGACTCCCAAGGCATAAAGGTGGAGAAGAACTGGTTTAATGTTTAAAGATGAATTATATTTTATTATCTCATCATGTCTTTTATGTAAAATCCTAATCTGAAAATTTACTAGTAACTATACCTATCAGATAAATATAGTGAAGTACACTAAATTGGAGGACTTTTTGAGTAACCTAGAGTAAGCTATTTTCCCTCTGAAATGTAGTGGAGCTGAAGTATCAAGCAGCATAAAATGGAAATAGTCAAGGCTTTTTTACTTTTCTGTCTTTTAGCTATGCTGTGACTGTGCAGGAATCCTATGCTCACCCATTTGACCAGATCTATTACACCAGATGCACGGACATCCTCAACTGGTTTAAATGCACAAGGCACAGGTAAGTTAACAAGAGTCTCCTAGTTTCTTCCCATATTTATTTCATCAGTGGCTCAACCTTTACTGTCTCCCAAAATCAGAGCCAAGTCTACAAAGGCCACATTAAACATCCTTGTTAATGTGGCTGACAGTGAAGTAGTCAAAGCCAACATCTGACTGTAATCGTCTTACAGTAAATGTGTTAATTACTCCATTAAGGTTTATAGTGGGCATCCGACTAAATAAGTACACACCCAAATAATTCACCTCCCAAATACTGACTTGTGTTTTACACAACATTCCGCTGGCTTTTAATTCTCATTCCTCTGTAGTACTTTATAAACTTTCCCAGAACAACAAAATATCATGGCACAAGTTACTTTTACCTTCTTTATATTTTCCTGTCCTTCAGAAAGGGTCACTCTTTACATCACGTAGCTGTCTCGGTGTGTCTTGTTTTCCAGGATCAGCTATAAGACGGCTTACCGGCGGGGAGTGAGGACCATGTATAGGCGCCGCTCACAGTGTTGTCCTGGTTACTTTGAGAGTGGAGACTTGTGTGTTCGTGAGTATCTTTATCATGAACATCGAGTAACACTCCACCACTACCGCCTCTGTTAACTTCCATGTGAATTTACTCTGTTTAAGATGATGGAGCATGATTTAACTTGAAGGAACAGCATTTCACACCATAGCCTGCTCCCAGCTTTGCTCTTCCCGCAAGGGTAATATAATTGAAATTGTATAACAATGAGAAAAATTAACGAGCCAAGAAGGTCCTGGTTACAGTCTGAGCAGGTATAGCACCCACCATAAAACCACACCGGAATTCAATAACATAAAAAGAGCAGAAGCTGTGAAAATTGGACTGGCTGATAACAATCCTTCACTGTCATTTTTATAGCTTCATTAATGGTTATCAATTTCTATTTTTACTCACACACATCAAACTGAATATTTTTGTGTGTTGGCCAAATAAAGACAGAACATATAGCTTCTGAGAGCTACGTTTTTGATATTCTCGCCGTACCTAATGTTTTATTCCCTTTAAATAAGATTAGAATCCCATTTTAATATTTTCCTAGATCCTCTGCAACACAAGGGAGTTACTGATACAGTGACTGCAGCCATGTGGGTTTGCTCTTTGCCCACAGCTGAGCTTGTCCTTGTCTAGGCTTTACTAGCCTCAGGGCAGCAGAGCACTGGGAAGCCAGCCAGCCAAGAATAAGAGCTGGTGTGATTATCTAGGGGTCTTGACGAGGGAGGCGCAGATTGATCAATAATATATTAATTAACCATTTGACTGACAATGGAGGTATTTGTTCATTAATAGTCTTTTCAGGGTGTTAACCAGGTGAATCTGCAAACTGTGGAGGTGCCTCTCAAATGTGGCGTCCCAACTGTATGAACAATAGGTTTTATTTTGATATTATGTCGGGCTGAGAGTGAAAACTGCCAGCCTCCCCTCTAACCGCTCTTTCAGGTGATGTGGTGAGACTGAGTTGACAGGGGCCGAGAGGGCAGTTTTGTTTTTTTTCGCTGCCTTTGCAAACTGTTCCATCCCCTTTTTAATCCTAGCACTCTCACTACCAGGATTAAGAGATTTGTACTCCCTGAGCTGTTTTGCATGCAGTGGCAAAAGGAGCCCCCCTGTTGCTAGAGTAAATCACCCCAAAATTTAACTCAAGTCGTCTCTTTCTGGATACTTTGTTGTTTACTGAATGTAAAATCCCCCCCCCCCCTTTCTGTGTTGTTAGTCTACTGTAGTCGTTTTGCCTTTTTAACCCTGTTTGTGTTTTTTATGTGGCACCACATCAACAATTACCTTGGCTCCAATGAGAAGCAGCTAAATTAATCTGGAAATATGAAGACCTTGAATTATCACCCAAATACAAATACATAAAAGGAGAATACTTCTGACACTTAATCACCGACATTAACTTTAAGGATGTTATTTTTCTTTGTTTGTTATTTTATTTTGTTCCGTCTTTGGATGTAATTGTCTAATTTTCTCAATGCTCTCCACAGTAAGTTGTACTTTGATTAATTAATTAGTGCTTGAAGTTTCTGACAAGAGGTCTATATTAATTCTGTGACCTTTGATCTGTCGTAAGTCATTACCTTAAACCGTAACTAGCCTATGTAGAGGATGTGAGGAACTCTTTTCCCTCCTATTAAGCATGATTATTACAGTTGTGCATGAGGAAGTGAGAGGAGCTCGCTAATGACAACAGCTTGTAATATCTTCAGAGGCTGACAGCCTCTGCAGGGCTACGAGTCCCTCTTTTTGCAGCGCATTTAGGGCAGCTGAGTCCTGCATGACTGTTGCCTGTCAAGTGCTGCAATATAATTCTAAAAATGACGTTGGCAGCAGTATTAGTTGGGTTTTGACAAAGTTTCAGGCAGCAGTGTGCTAGCACATTTCATATTTGGGTTTTGATGATCGGGAAGATGATGAGATTTTTCTCCAGAAAGGGATTCTGTGCCTTTGATTTCTTTTTCATTTTAACTTTGTTGCATTTTTTTTAATGCTTCAAAGCCACAGTTTTAAAATAAATCATCTCAGTGCTAGATAGAGGCATGTGGAAGAAGCTTTGGAGGGACTTGTTTGATATGTTCTTTAGGCATCTCTCTTAGATTGATTTAACAATCAGCTGCATCACAGTGTCCCAGGTTTTTCACTTAGGTTTGTACTACAGAACACTATTACTACAAAAATCATAAACAAACGGAATTATACAGGTAGGTCTTTTTTCCCTGAGCGCAGCTAAGCTCTTTCTAAACAGGGAGGCTCACACATTTAGAGTAGAGACTATAAAGATCTATTTTATCATACATTTTAAAAGATTGCAGTTTGACTGGGCAAGAATATAAAATTTATTAACACTGCATGACAATCACCAATTAGCTCCATTGTTCCCTTTTCTGATAACACCTCTGCATAATGAGTTAGATTAGCCTTTTATCTAGATGAAAGACTCAATTTTCCAACAGATTCCTTAGACATGAGTTAAGCAGAGTGATTCATGAATTTCAATTAAAATGAAAGACCTACCTCCTACTTTATTATGCCTTCCCTTCAGTACACCGGTTCAGATCTCAGGAGAAGGGTGCGCTTTATCCTTTCTCCCATATTCAAAACTTAATTTCCATATTTCTTTTTTTTCCTAAAGGATGTGACACATTTGCATTTCCCTGTTCTCGCTGATCAGAATTTGCTGATTGAAACTAAACGAAATCAACTCATCATGGTGACATTGAATTCGTCTCCCCTTCTCTTTGAATATTCTGCATACTGTGGACTCGTTGATTACAGGTAGTCGATTTCACACCTTCGTCAGCACAAATGTTGGAGCTCTTCCCCCTTTTCTTTTTGCTGGCTTACTGCAATTAGACAGTTTCCTGACATAGTACTGATGCTCAGAAATCTGCCCTGAATTATCTTTCAATCTCTGGTTTACCATTTTTGCCTTGGGAGCATTTCTGCGATTAGCACCGGCTTGTTGGTGTTTGGGATTCACACGTCTTTCTCCTCTCCCGCTGCATCTCTCCTGCTGGCGGTGGATCCTAATCGAAGCCTGATTGAGTGATAATCTATAGCAGCACTGTTCAGGCCTGCAGCCAGCTCCTGCTGACCTCATTGCCTGCAGGATGAGCGCCATAGTGTTGCACAAAGACCTGTAAAGTCGCCCTAGGGGGTGTTTTAAAAAAAACAAAAAAAACCAAAACAAAACACAACTCATAGATACTGTCCTTCTGTCCTTTTTTCACAAGAAACTCGAAAAAATAAAGAACAAAAGATGCAGAACTTGGATGAAGTATTGGATGAGGTCTGATCAGTTAAAAGGATGAACTGTCTGTTCAGCTGCCCTTGGATTGTGGATCATCCCTCCACAGGCCATGTGGACTGCTGATTCCCATCAGGCAGGGTTTCTCTCTTTTTTTTTTTTTTTTTTCTCTCATATTTGCCTGACTGTCTCCTTCCTCAGATAAGATCCTGTCTGTCTTAACCCTGCTGGCCAAATGACCTTGGCTGCCACAGATTTATTCATGCTAAGTGCCTACTTTTGTCATACTTTTCCTTCTTGCCTTCACACACAAAAAACTGGCGCTGTGGCAAAAAAAAAAAAAAAAACACAGTTGTATGTTACTTTCTTATCCAGCTGAGCCAAACTTCCAACTTATGTGAACACGCTGCCAGGAATACAAATGTCGACCAAATCAATTGGGTGCTGTGTTGCTCAATATGAGTGATCAAGAAAACTGCACACTTAGTAAACACTGGGGTGCCTGGACCTGCTACATTAAAGCATTACAATATGACAAACCACTGGCTGATCAAATTAGAGAGGATTTACAGTTTGTTTCTTAATGGCTCAGCCTGCTGATAACAGCCCGTTGTGATAAGTAAAGCTAGGTGATAAACTAAAATGTTGACCAAGGACTCAGTCTCCTGAGATACATTTGAATATGAGTGCCATGGCTAAGATTTACTCCTTTGATGGTATTAGATATTGAGTGTTCAATTTTATGGGCCATTTCCTTTCAGCTGTTACCTTGGTGGTTTTCGTTATGCTGTTTCTTGGCAGTTTAATGATGTTTTACACTCTGTTTATGCGTGTGTGTGTGTGTGTGTGAGTTAACTCAATTATAAAGTGCACCTGATGAGGAAACGTCTCTGTGTGTCTCAGCTCTGTGCACAGAGGAGTGTGTCCATGGTCGCTGTGTGTCTCCTGATACATGCCAGTGTGAGCCTGGATGGGGCGGGCTGGACTGCTCGAGTGGTGAGTGCACTTTACTACTACTTTCTAAACCTACAATCAGTGACTTAGACTCATTAATTCCTAAAAGGTGTTCACAGCCAGGTAGTCCATAAGACTTTGCTGTGAATCTGCTTTGCCTCAATGTACGTCTATCTCAAAGCTGCTCAGCTTTGTATCCTCTCTTCTTAGCAAACACAGCCAACGGAACAGGTAAGTCACAATGAATTCATTCTCATTTGCTGGAAGTGGAAGTGATTTGATTGATGAATATAGCGGATGGATGGATGGTTGTATCCCCCCTGTGTTTACTGAGTTCTCTGTTATGGTCTTAATCATGATTAGACTGGTGCCTATGACTTGTTCAGTGGAATGATGAATCAATGCCAATCTGAAACAAACCACCGTAGTGGCCCTTCTGTTTACGGGGGTAACTTCAGCTTCCAGAGCTGGATGGGAGGGTGGAGTTAGGTACATCCATCCTGCAATCAGCTAAATGTTGGAGTGTCTTTGGGGCCAGACAGAATGAAAGAATATAATTATTCCTTTATTTATGTCAACAGAGAAATAGTGAAAGCGCATACCGGAGGCTCTGTCTCTCAGCCAACGGCAGAGATAGCGGTGACCCAGGCCCCACCTTATGTGCCAACAATTCTGACCTCAAATTCTTCAACTGTCTGCCCCCAGTACCATCTAACTGCTATTGCCAATTGCATATTGAGTAATGAGTAATGGGAGCTAAAATCAAATCAGTAGGGTTATTGTATAGATCTATGAGTTTTCATTAGCAAGAGAGCCATTCAACTGATTAGCAACTGTGTGTAAATCAGTTGCTCTCGCCGCAGCGCCGGCCCGTTGGAGGTGGATTCATGGGCATAAAAGACAAGCCTGAGCTGTTTGCTGCTGCTACTCCTGACTGGTGAGGATCCAACAGGGAGAATGGGAGGTTCAGGGCCCGCAGGGACTCTTGTCCCACTCTTGGTTGGTTAGGAGTGCAGCCGTGTGTGCCTTTCAGCTTGCAGGTGCTGGGCTAATCCACCTTATTAAAACAGACTTGATGATTGAGACAGAGGCATTATTCATAACTTTAGCTTTTCATACCAGGCATGATTCCAGGCTTTTTCATTTACGAGCTTTCATCTGTAGAAATGAGGAATGCGTGCCAATTTTTAAATTAAATCTGCCCTCTTTTTCCTACGTGTAAGTGGTTCAGCATGTTTTTTTGTTGTTGTTGTTGTTGTTGTTTTTTTTTATCTTTCACTGTAAATTTTACTTTAGCCCAACACAGATAGATGATGTGAGCTTTGGTAGACTTCATGTAAGTGGATGCAGCCATCATATCATGGCTCCCATGGGCTGAAAAACACACAGCAAGATCTATTCATTTCCAACACAATCAATGCCATGGTTTATTTGCCGAGTATTTTATCGCCATTGTTTTTGAGTTGAGGTATTTGTGCTTGCATAAAAGCCAATTCCCTGGTAAGATAGCTGGTGAGAGGGCAGAATGGGCTGGTCACATGACGAAGGATGTGTGAATGTGATAAAAAGTGTGTCGCCCTGGCTTGGAGATGAAGAGCTGCCGTGGGATGCTGGGGGCCTAAAGCTGAAGTGACAGCCTTTCAGCCAGTGATCTGGAGCTGGATCAAAGGCTTGGACCTCATTTCTGGAGCACCACCCACCAGGAAGCAGTTTGTATATGGGTCAGGTGGTGAAAATAAAGAGTCGCACTGTTTGTGGCCAGAAAAGAGAAGGCGATAACGTGGGAGAGATTCAGTGTGTTGTGTTGGGAGCGGTGGTGAAGGCTGAAGAAAGATATCGCCTGTTTTTCTCCCGCTGGTTTCCACCTGCTGTAGCCCGAAAACACTTCATCCTCCTCTTCGGCCTGAGGCAACTGTGCCACTGAGACCAGACCTGCCTTGCGACCTGCCCTGGAGTCCTGGTGTGTCTTAGACTCATCTCAGGGACGCTGGTAGTGAACCAGGGATAAAACAGCAAAATGGGATGTTTGCTGTTGACTGTTGTTTACAAATGTTGTCTCATTCTACATCTATCACATGTGGATTTGGAGCATCCTGAGTTGAGGTTGTGTTCTCCCAAAAGAGTGATGAATGATTAATTGTTGCTGTTGGTTAGCGCTCTAGTGTCTGTGTATTGTTTGTGGAGCGTGGTCTTGAACATGTTTCTCTAATCGCATGTCATGAAATGATTTGTTTTTTTCATTTAACAGTTCAGGGCATTAAAAGAGTGTGGTGACATTTACCTGTTAAGGTTTGTTTTTTCTCTGTTGTGCTTGAGTTTTCTGTTGCATTGCCTTCTGCTCTTTTTCTTTTTATATTGAAATGTACTGTTTGTCTTCCCTGTGCCTCTGTATATACTTGATTTTTTCAGTAGGGTTTGTCTTGAAAAACAACATTGTTCTCCCTAAGATTTTTACCATGTAAATAAAAAAAAACAAAAAAAAAAAACAACCTAAATGATGAAAAAATATTAGGCTCAATAAAAGAGGGATAGCAGCAATTTTAGCTCTGCTTATAGGTCTGAACAGTGTGTCTTTAGACATTTTAGTCTACTGAAGTATGGTACTGTGTTTTGCCAAAGTAGAGATGTTATTGGTTGTAGTTTGCAACAAATATAGTATATGTTGCAGAAAATGAACGGCACAGTATGAGATGAAATTGGAAATCAAATCATTGTAGAATATTATGAGTTTATTGAATGAAAACTATATAAAGTTTTTCCCAGCATCTTATGAGTTTCTTGGGTTTGAAAGTAGACCTTACTTTTCTAAAGTTGTAGAGAAATGATCTCGTCCCTTTGCCTCCATCTCTGTGTACTTTTCAGAACTTGTGATTTAATCCCTCTCAACGAGTCTGTCACACAGGGTCACTGAAGGCTACAGTAATAAGAGCCTTGAAATAAAGAGAATGACAAAGATAGATATTGTATGTACAAGGTATATTTAGTTAAGACTGCAATCACTTTTAAAATATTATTTGAAGCTGGAGCACTATCATTAATTTCATGTGTTTCAGTCAGATAATGATATGTCCCCAGTGCTCAGGGATAGAAATGCTCATATATATCTATATCTATATCTATATCTATCTATATATCTATATAAGTATAGGTATAGATATAGATATCGGGGGGGGTATTTCTATATCTATAGAGAGATAGAGATATATAGATATAAATACATAAATAAAATATATTTATATATGGAGGCCTATTTTTTAGTGTTTCTTCTCTCTGCCTTGTTGGGGTTTGTTTTTCCCAATCGTGGTGGAAACCTTCGCTCACTTGTGCAGAGATTCTACAAATCAATGCTACCAAGATACGTATCTGAAAAGTCCAAGGAGTAGTTTGGCTTTGTTAATCAAAAAGCATCCTTTGTGTTCTAAGAAGAAATCTATCACACTTAATAGCCAAATCTAATGTGGTTGGTCAGCCGTGGTCCATGAGGTAACATATTCCTCCCTAATGTATTCAACTGGGAAGGCAGCCACTGCTGTGGGTGCTATACACATGGTTAACTGATAAATGTGGCCTATGAATGCTTGTTTATGGGATATTGCACTAGAAATGGGGGATATATGGTACTTATTTTATGTTAATTGTAAAATAAAACAGATTATTCATTATTAAGGTTTTATTAGTATTTTGACTTACCGTGTTAAAGAATTTGGTCTGGGTCAAGCAGAGATGGGAGATTTTTCCTTTAGCTTCATTAGCTCATTGCATTGCAGATGACATTGCCCCAACAAGTACAGATGCAATGTGAAAGAGTAACCAGACCAGAACCCTGCAGTTAAACTTTATTTTGGCTTGAAAAACAGCCTTGTGAGGACTCCCTCTGGCACCCGTCAACAGTATTTACACATTATTCTCAGAAGTGCATCTGAGCCAGATGGTTCCTCTCCAATCCCAGAGCAGCAGACATTGACATGCATCGCCGTCAGAGAGTAAGAGACTGTGAATTACATTGAAAGGGACAGAGATGCTCACACAAATTTCCTCTCACTAGACACATCACTCCAACTGTCTCTATTCTTTACTCTCAAAATTTCTCTTTCATTAATCTTACAGATAGAGAATTCCATGTGTGTGTGTATGTTTGTGTGTTTGTGTTTGTGTGTTTGAATGTCTACGTCAGTGTAAAAGCAACAGGTCACTTTTCTTTGAGATTATGGCCCCCATATAAACATAAAAACCTGGCAAAGTGGGATTTGATCTCCACATTAACTTTTAGTCGAAATCAACTGAATTCCTCGTTATACAAGCATGTAAAGAGAGACATTTTTAGAGAACTATAAATATTCTAAATGTGTAATTCTGAAGGGGGTTCCTTGCTGCTTGTAACAGTCGGTGCCCACTGCCTCATTCGTTTGGATAGATCAAAGCGCCCAGGCAATGGTATTTCTCGAGGGGACAGAAGATGGACCTATCTATAGAGACTCGTGGACTACACTTACACACACACACACACACACATATATATATGTATACGTATATATATGTATGTGTGTGTGTATATGTATGTGTGTGCGTGTATGTATATGTGTGTGTATGTGTATGTGTATGTATATTTGTGTGTATGTGTATGTATATATGTATGTGTATATATGTGTGTGTGTATATATATGTGTGTATATATGTATATATAATGAGAAATAGTTGTGTGTTTGTATCCGCAAAGCCTTCCTGCATTGACAGAGCTTTGTTTTTGCACTGTGCTCCTGGGAGTGTTGCAGCCAGTTTATATACTGCCAAGTATGTGACAGTGTTATTAATTTCTCCAAAGCACAGAGTTCACACTCACTGAGATATCAACTCTTTTCTGACTCCATATCATATTGGTGACCTTGATGAACTGGAGCTGGTGTAACCAGCAAGTAAGATTTAGCTTACTAATATAGTATGATCAATTTATATTCAGAGTAAAATTCTGTTTGATGATAATGTAAACTGGGTAGATTTTTAAGTTGCATTTCTCAACTAGAATGGTACTCGGTATAACGCAACCCTCCACCAAGGCCAAATATTGCCAAAAATGTCAAAAAATGCCCCATCTCGCAATGTTAAGGCCCATGAAAAAAGTCTTGGAACCGCCCCTTTAACCGGATCTGCCCAGAAGTTTATTGGG